>NC_044348.1:35721122-36021122 GCF_007364275.1 Archocentrus centrarchus
GGGGGGCTGTGGGATATCTGGGGCGCCAAACAACAGCTCATTATTTTGAATTTATGTATTTATACATTTATTAAGTTGTTAAACCTTCAAAGCTGTATTTGTAGGATATCTGCATTGTGTCGTCATTAATCCAATCGTGATTCAGCGTCTACCTGCTCCAGAATTAGAACCTCTGCTAATCCAGCACTGCTGACTGCCAGACTGCGATCAGCAGCAAACACACAGAAGATTTAGCAGCCTGCAGACTGCAAAACCCTTGAAAAACTGAGGAGTAAATGTGAAAGCTGCCTGAGCTGCTTGGCTGGACTGATTAAGGCTCTCATTATGGCAGAAACAGCCGCCTCTCAGCTGCTCCGAGTGCTTCCATGATCTTGTCATCGGCTGTATCTGCTGCTTTGTGGTGCACCACTGTCCTGTTAAATCACCAGAGTGTTCTCTCCAGCCTGGAGCTGTAATTGTGGTGCAGAAACAATCTGTGGAAAACAAATAAACTGCTGTGTGCAAAGCCCGGAAGCTCCTCTCCGCCCTCTGAAGCCTCTTTGAAAAGCTCTTTAATCTGCTGACTGATTGAATCAATAAAAGTTCTGCCGTGTGATGTTCAGACCAATAATTACCTTGTCATAACACAGAGGAATTTTTGATGGATGGTGAGCTTATAATGCTGCCGCCACACTTTAATTAAGGGCAGGGCTGCCGGCCAATCAGGAGACTGCATGGAGGAGCAGGGCGGGGCTCGCTTGCTCGCTCTGACCTGCCATTGGATGTGTGGGAGGAGTGATGTCACTGCACAGGTGTATGCCGGTGGGGCACAGCATCAGATTAAGGCAGCGTCATTATGGGCTCAGCCTCGCTGATGATGTGGTGGAACAGCACAGACGGCGAGACGAAGTAATCCGGCAGCGCGTTTACCTGAGAGACGGTTTCTGCTCTGATTACTCCTCCGTCTCACCTGCAAACTGGGAGGTGCTACTGAACCGGAGAGAGAACCTGTTCCTCGAAGAACATCCAGAACCCTGTTTGAACTTTGTAGCTTTTCTTTCTTTATCTGAAACTGCGCCATTGACCTGATGAGCTTGTTGATTAATAGTCTGGATAAAGGTTATAAAGTGCTGATCTTTAATTTATAGTCTGGTAGTCAGTACTGAGTCTGTTTCACAGCCTCAATCCAGACACAGTGACACAGGAGTATGTCTGATTGGCGTGATGCAGCAGCAGGTGTTTTCAGGGTTAGTATGGAGAGCATACTTCATATATGCATCTATATCTGAGGGCATCTGAGGATGCTGCTAATGACGAGGACTTAGTTTTACTGAAAAAGATCTTTTTAAAGCTGAACCAGAACCATGGCAATGACAAAAGGTGTAAATAGGTGCAGTCAGCAGAAGCTGGGACTGTCAAGTAAAGTACACAAGTAACGTCTATTATTATAATTAATTCATAATGATTACCATATCAACACAGATAATTTGTAATTTAGTGTAATTAATTGTAATTTCACTTAAATTTTATGTCTGTTTGTGACAGAGATGCTTTAGTGCTGAATAAGTTCACCCAGCAAAGAAAATGGAAAAAATAGAGGATCTAAAATTAATCCCTGAGGAACTCCAAACCTTATTTTAGCTGAATTAAAAAAAAAAAGCATAGAAACACAGAGCTATATATGCTTTCTTTCTTCAGTTCAGCTTTCATTATTACGTGGGAAACGGCAGGAGCCTCCCCAAGACTGTGAAAGGCTTTGGAATGAGCACGTTCAGGTGACAAACTGGCATCATCTGCCCATCCACACTCATCCAGATTGTGCAATAATCACACTGCAGTCTCAGAAGGCAAACCAGGTAAATACGTGGAGCCATCAATAAGGGGTCCTTATTGGCCACTCATATCTGTAACATTGTCAAAAGCATAAGGAGTTTATCCACCTCTTGTTTTCTCCACGGTGAATATTTGAGGCTAACCTTTATTTGACAACCTGTCATCTGTCCAGTGAAGACAGCTTAAAACATAAAGGATCTCAGGCAGTTTCTGCAATATTCTCTATATCTGTTACAGAGCAGAGCCCCTAATTTTACAAAATTTTATATCCCCTCCAGAATGCAGATTTAAGTTACAGTAACCTGGGAGCAGTTGATCCCCCATCGCTCCAGTAACATCATCCAAATCAACTAAAGTCCAGGATTCCCTGTTTCTGGCTCTGTTTTTGTCTCTGGAGGCATGTAAATGATTTAATGCTTTAGCTGCTTCAGTCTGTTCACAGCTCATCCTAAACTCACTCCACACAGCTGCACAGAATCTCCTGCTTGTTTACATGCATTTAATCCACTGTTAATGTAAAGCTACTGATTAGAGCCAGCAACACACAATGCAACATCCTTCTAACGTAGCAGCTCAGTCTGTTCCTTTTTTCGGAGTTACATTACTGTGGTCACAGAGTTCCTCCTTTTTAAATCAACTGCGGTTACAGCAACATTACCACATGACAATAACATACCAAAGTTATTACTGTCAGCTCGCAAGCTCATAAAAGTAGCATTTGATACTAAATTAAAATGTATCTGCTGATGAAAACAAGTGTAAAACTTGTTTTTCCTCAAATTCACGCAGCTGTTTGTGGCTGATTCTACAAAACATAGAACATCTTTGTGCAAAGGCTGCACTTCACACTGCATTTAACAAAGAAAATACAGCAGCAGAGAAAACTCAAGGGGTGGTGCTTCACGAACTCCATGGAGATATGTTTGTCCTGTCTGAGAGCCAAGCAGTTAACCTCTCCCTGTCCTTCATCGGCTTCATTCAGCTTCCATCTGAGTCCCTGGAAGTCTGCAGACGAGTGTGGTTGTGACATTTGTCAGACTGATTGTGTGTGTCTTTGTCTGTTTCTCGAGCACCACCAGTGGGTTGAAGTTTCGTATGCATTTGTGTCTGTAACCTTTGAACAGAAATGATCTGTGTAAGAGTGTTTCCTGTAAACATGAGACTCCAACGTGAGGTTCTTCAGGATTCCACAAATCCTGCTGAGTTCAAACTGCCCTGTGAGCTGTTTCCGTCATCATCATGATTTCCCACCATATGTAAGAATACATTTATTTACATATTTAACAGCACTGTCCTCCTTTTTACCCAACCTTCACTAAAACTGGCACTCAGAACAACAGTAGTGTTCCCATGGATGTGTAAAGGAGAACAGAATACCGACCACAATAAGCATTTGTTACTTTACAAAATATCACTATACAAACTGCATGTTGGACTTCTTCATTCTGCTTTAAAAATAACACCAGTGACCAGATAGAAGCAGAACTGAGACCAAGTAAAACTTAAACAGAAACTAATAAAAAACACCAAAAACATGAAGTTAAAGCCCAAAATGAAACAGAAATAAAATTAATGAAAAGATAAACCGCATCGGTGCGTCTGCTGCTGACTTCCCCAAAAAATATGACCAGCAGAACCCGAGAGAAATTTACTCAGTTAATATATATATATATATATATATATATATATATATATATATATATATATATATATATATATATATATATATATATATATATATATATATATATATATAAGATAATTATTCCGTTACTCTTTATTTTGAAAATACTGTCATGAACAAGAAAAGACAACATGGAAAATAACAGGACACACACACACACACACACACACACACACACACACACACACACACACACACACACACACACACACCAGTCCTCTGTGTGTGTGTGTGTGTGTGTGTGTGTGTGTGTGTGTGTGTGTGTGTGTGTGTGTGTGTGTGTGTGTGTGTGTGTAGTCCATCATGAAGCAGCAGAGAGGTTGAGTCCGTCTCTGGCAGGAAACCCTCTGATCCCTCTCGGGGAACTCATCATCATATTTCTGACGGTGGAGGAAAAGTCCTGTTGGCTCCGTGACTATCATAACGATTTATGTGACTGTGTTATCGCTGACCTTCAGTTCGCCGCCATCAGCTTGCAGCACAGAGGCGTTCAGAGGTCAGGGGTCAGGATAACAGATTAAGCAGAAATGTAGCAACGTGCATTAAACGTGTTTCTTTATCTGAGTTATAAATTTGCTGGAAAGCAGAGCGAGAGGCTGGAAGTCAGTGAGAACATCAGAGCTCCAGCTGCTGCTTCAGAAATGTGTTCATCTCACAGTCGCTGAAGCTTTTATCTGCAGCTCTGCTTCATGTCACTGCTTCACTCGTCTATTCATTTTCATTTTTCTGGTTGTTTTTGTTCCCATGTTCCAACTTCTGTCATTTCTGACCTCATCACTCCTCCAGGTGTGCCTTTCCTGCTCCCTGAGTCACCTGACCTGCTGATACTGTGCTCAGCATCCTTCACCTGTCAGACTGTGCTTTTTGTTTTCTGCTGCGTGCAGCTCGGTCTCACTGCAGTTTGTCAGATATTAATGAAACGTGAATCTTTTCCTGTCAGTGAGCACAAATTTGAAACTAATGCATTTCAATAGGAAATATGTTTCATGTCAGGATCACCATGGCAACAAGGAAAACAAAGTTTTAAGCCAAAGCGTGACCTTTTTTAACCTCAGACACTCGTCTGTCACCCTCCAACCTCTGCTCAGTTTTTCATCAGAAAAAAAATTCATGTTCAGCAACACAAATCAAAAACATCTCATATACTCGATTCTCTTTAAACGGCTTCCAGCATCACCTCACCTTCAACACCAGAAATTACATTTAGTTCTTGTTTGGCATTGATTCCTAAAAAGAACTGAGGGGCCTGCAGCTATTTATCAATATTTATTGAACCATGTGACCAACGTAGCAACACAATGGACTGGTGTCTGGCAACAGCAAGAGTGAGCTGAAATATTCCAGAAAACACCAAGTGAATAAAAATAGTTTTGTTTTATATTCATTGGATCAAAGAACACGTCCATGAAAACCAGAAGCTTTACCCCTTCGAGGCATCTCCTTCTGCAGATCCAGCTACTGTTTCAGACCCCTCCCTGCACCGCTGCACTCTGCAGGGTCACAGACCTCCAAATTTAGTTTGACACAAATGTGCTCATCTGTCTGACACATCTGATGCATCAGACAGACAAGCACACAGCAAAGGCACACCCATTTTACTAACAGCTGCTCCATGTGGCCTCTCACTGAACAAGCTGCACTCAAACACACTGTAGGCAGTGTGTAGGCAGCAGGTTGTCTTTTCAGTCAAAGGTGCGGCCTGGTTCCTCTGGGGTGACAGGGGTGATGGTTTGGTGGACTGACTCTGTCCTAGCTCCACTGGAAACACAGTGAAGACCTCTGAAACACTAAAACTGTGAGAAATCTCTTCTGAGCTGCACGGCAAATCAGATTCTTTGGTTGTTTCAGTCACTTGTAGGTAATTAATGTACATTTTTTGTGCACATGTTAGCCAAACTAAAAAATGAAACTGTGCTATCAGCTGATGCACTAATGCACCCATCTGACTCCTACACAGGCCTGGGTTAAACATCACGGTGCCACATGTCTGCAAAGATAAACCCTGTTCACACTCTGCACTGCATCACTTCTGCAGCTCTGTTTACAGCAAGCTTCAGAGAATTTCTGAGGGAAAAAAGTGCGATGGTGGTTTTTAGCCGTTTTGTGTTGGAAGCTGTGGCCTTCAGTGCTCTGGACACCAGCAGTGAATCAGCACAAAATCTAAAACTCTCAAGAAGCAAGAAGTGGTTTGTGTGACTTCCTCTTTCAAGTCTGCCAGGAGAAGTGAGCGCGACACATGATGGACAGACGGAAGGATGGAGGAGCAGAAAAAACAACAACAAGCCCTGCAGAGTCCAGCTTGGCAGACACGGATGCTGAATCCTCTTAAGGAGCATGTGGCCGCTTGTCATCGCTGCACAATAACACCGAGTTCAGTACAGAGAGTTATATAAGAGTAATATAAGCTGCCGCCGGGCCTCTGAGCCTCAACACAGTGAACACAAGCAGCTGTAAAGAGCTTATTAAACCTCCACTCAGCACGAAACACCGTTTAAACAATCCTCGACGTCACCAATGTGAGGTCACTGAACACAAAGCACCTTTAGGACCAAACTCACAGCCCCCCCGAGGCCTGATGTGACCTCTCAGCCAGCATGTCTGTCAGACCTGAGGAAATGCACTGAATCTGCAACACATCCTGGACTCACACTGTCCCACTAACAGCAGGGACGTCACAGAGCAGGAATATCTGGATCAGATCCCCCAAAATGCTGCTGATGTATTTACTTTACATTTACATCCAGTTCTCTTCACAACAGTGTCCCTCAGACCCCCTCCCCAGTGTGATTTCTGCTCCACTGTCTCCAGCCTGGAATGGCCTGGAACCGCCTGGAATTGCCTGGAATGGTCTAGCAGCCCAATAAAGTCCAGCAGTCGACCCGTTTTAATCACTGTCAGAGACCCACTGTTTCACCTTCTTTGTTGGCTGAGGTGCGTCAGGCTTGTTGCCTGCTGTTTTCTCCCTGATGTTCCAGTTGGTTCTTGTTTCCAGACATTTTTAATCAATTCTCATTCTATTCAAGCCAAGATTTTTATTTTATTTTATTAGTTTCATGATCATTTGCAATCTTTGCTTTTCATTATAATGTGAGATTTCCGTTTTGTGTCTTTATTGATGTAAACTTGAAGTGTTCATTTCAGAAGTGCTCTGGGTCTAAATAAAAGTGAGATGACTTGAATAGTTTCTACAATTACTGATGTCATTTTCATCATCATTTATTCAGAACTGAGAAACAGAAAAAAGCATGAGGTGAGGACCCACCGTGCTGATGACGGGGGTCTGAGACCCAGACGTTAGTCTGCTGTTACTCCCTCCAGTTCCTCTCACATTTAAAATATGATGTTTCTGCATCACGTAAAATATTCTCCATTTAAATTATTTCCACACGTCACTCCTTTTGGCAATACAAAAAACAGTGATGTGTTCATATGATTGCACAAAATAATTAAAGGAGTTCAGCATCAGTCAGTAAACCTCTGTGATACTGATGTGGTCAGTAAGTATCAGAGGGGGGGGGTCATCAGTTTCAGCTGCTTTGGTGTTCATCAAATTACCAACAGGTGCACTAGAGGGGCAACAATGAGACACCCCCCCCCCCCCCCCCCCCCCCCCCCCAAACAGGAATGGTGTTAGAGGTGGAGGACACTCACATTTTCCCCTCCTCATCTTTTCTGACTGGTTTTCACTAGTTCTGCATTTGGCTAGGGTCAGAGTCACTGCTGGCAGCATGAGGTCATACCTGGACCCTACAGAGGCTGCACAGGTAGTCCAACTCCTCCAGGATGGCACATCAATACGTGCCACTGGCAGAAGGTTTGCTGTGTCTCCCAGCACAGTCTCAGAGCATGGAGGAGACTCCAGGAGACAGGCAGGAACTCTAGGAGAGCTGGACAGGAGAAGGTCCTTAACCCATCAGCAAGACTGGGATCTGCTCCTTAGTGCAGGAGGAACAGGATGAGCCCTGCAGAGCTACAGAATGACCTCCAGCAGCCGCTGGTGTGAATGTCTCTGAGCAAACACTCAGAAACAGACTTCATGAGGGGGGGCTGAGGGCCCACCATTTGTCACTTTTTTTTATGCACATGTAAAGTAAAGTGCTGCAACGCTGCTTTATCTTACCTGCTTGTTCCTCAGCTCTGTACTCACCTGCCTTCTCCTCCTTCCTTGTAGAACACCTGTGCATCAGTCTGCCTAATACTACCTGTGAACCTGTCTGATCCGCTCTCACCTGCCTGGCTAACACTACTAACCAGCCCAGAACTACAGGAACACAGCTATGAAAGAGAGAAGCAGCACTGTTACCTGTTTTGGCACAAAGAAATGTACCTGAGAGTTGCTCCAACCTGCTCTGCTTCCTGTTGGGTCACTTACCTGAAAGAGTGTTACCTGAGTATCATTCCAGCCTGAGAGTCTAAGACAGTGAAACACTGTGTGAGCTGCAGCAGAAACACACAAACACACATTTGCTGGAAATTGTGTATGTTTTATTATTTTCTTCTTAATGGGAAGTAACCACACTTGTTTTCATCTGTCTGACCTTTGTTCTGGTCTTCAGAGCCTCGCTGTCATGATGAGCTGTCAGTGTGTAGGTGGGCACTGACCTGTTAACGTGGCTTTCTGTTTGTCATTATAGTAACACTGGTCAGCCCACTCATCTCTCTAACCTTTGACCTTTAATGAGAACAACAGGCTGCTTATAGACCTTTGTGGAGCTTTAAAAGGATCGTTTCCCTTCTTTTTCTGTGTTGTGTTACTCAGTACTGGAAGTTATTCTTTACTTGAAGTGGGCGTGCCCATGAAAAACTTTCATAGTAAAAGCACCAACCTTTGATCACTATTTAATCAGCATTCCCCAAAACAAATGTGAACACATTGCTCATGTTTTTGCAAAGACTGTGATTTAGTTTAATTACTTCATCTGCAGTTTTTCAGATATTTTTCTTGTTCTTTCAGCCTTGAGGTGCATTCAGGTACCCAAACTGACCCCACAGCGTTACTTCTGACTTAAGTAAATAAGTATTTAGAAGTCCTGTAAATACTCCAGATTCTGCATTCGTCTCCCTTTTTTAATGTGAGCTCATATTTTCAGGCCTAGCATTCGCCCTCATAAATGTCTGTTCCATTGCATTTACAGTGACGCTGTATGTAAATTAAAAAAAAATAAATAAACTGTCACCTTCAGAATAAAAACAGCACAGCTGTGATTTCCCACAAAATCACAAAAACCAGTGAGTGATTCTCTGATGGGG
Source organism: Archocentrus centrarchus (assembly GCF_007364275.1). Classification (NCBI taxonomy): domain Eukaryota; kingdom Metazoa; phylum Chordata; class Actinopteri; order Cichliformes; family Cichlidae; genus Archocentrus; species Archocentrus centrarchus. Next base: position 35,729,869 of record NC_044348.1, read on the forward strand.
AGAATCTGATGGCTGGAATGGGACAAACTGCATGATGTCTAATTATTTATGTTTGTTTTATATTTCCCAGTGACCTCACATCAGGGACAACCATGCGGTACCCAGGTCTCATTCAGACCTTCATTTTTAAAAGAAGTTGAGAGCAGGATGACATCATAATGATGTCATATCCAAGGGACCCTAACAAAACTGTTAGGGTTATAGTTAGATTATAGTTAGATTATAGTTAGATTATAGTGGACTTTAGGAAGCACACAGCCCCTCTACCCTCCATCATCCTGACTGACACCCCCATCACCACAGTGGACTCTTTTCGCTTCCTGGGAACTACCATCACCCAGGACCTCAAGTGGGAGCCCACCATCACCTCTGTTGTCAAAAAGGCCCAGCAGAGGATGTACTTCCTGCGGCAGTTGAAGAAATTCAACTTGCCAGCAAGGACCATGGTGCAGTTCTATACTGCCATCATTGAGTCCATCCTCACCTCCTCCATCACTGTGTGGTACGCTGGAGCCACCACTAGGGACAAACAGAGACTACAGCGCGTTGTGCACTCTGCTGAGAAGGTGATTGGCTGTAACCTCCCATCTCTCCAGGACCTGTACACCTCCAGGACACTGGGGCGTGCAGGTCGGATCACAGCCGACCACTCTCACCCTGGGCACAGACTTTTTGACCCTCTCCCCTCAGGCAGGAGGCTACGGTCCATACGGACCAGAACCTCCCGCCATAAGAACAGTTTCTTCCCCTCTGCTGTTGGACTCATGAACAACTACCCTAAGACTGTTACCACCACCCTCCACAAACGCTGATGACCCTATGTCTATGCACCTGTCTGACTGCACTGATGTACATATTAGTGGAATATAGTCTACATTCTTTTATCTTTTAATTAGTCTCTGCACTGTATATTTTGTAATTTTGTAATATTGTGCTATAGTTATAGCTCTAATATCTCTGTATATTTGCAATTTGTATACTTGTATATTGTCTTATAGTTTTTATACTTATTTGTTTTTTTCTGTAAGCACGAAGTACCGCAGCAATTTCCTAATGCTGTGAACCTGTTCACCCATATGGCAATAAAACCTTCTGATTCTGATTCTGATTCTTGCATCATCACTGATATCTAAATACAGCAAATATCATAAACTGTATATTAAAGATGGACATAGTCAAGTGGTACTACTCATCGGTCAGTGATGTCCCAGCTTGAAGCCTCGAGCAACGCATCGTTTTCTCTTCATGTTCTCAAAGACTTCCACAGAGTCTGATTTCTTTTTACAATAAGAGGAGCCGCCCCCTGCTGGCTATTAGAAAGAATGCATGGTCAAAGTGCTTCCGCGGTAGCTTCACCTTTCAGATCTTGAAGCCTATCTCTCATAAACAGCCTATGGAAACAGTGGCAGCCTCTCAGGCTAAAAAAATTAGGCCTAACTGAAGCGTGAAGAACTGCACCTCCCCCAACAGCCATATGCAGCCAAAAGCAAGTATGTCTCCACAGGCTCCCATCACAAAACCTTTTACAGCAGATATGAGCCTGAAATATCCGCTGATCAGTTAGTGATGTTGCTGTGGCTGCGCCCATCATTTATATACAGTCTGTGCTTTTAGCATGTAGTTTAAGGATAATTAAAAAACTGCATTTCCTGTAATGCAGATGGATGTGTGAACACACAATCTAGTGTTTGTTTCCTGTTTCCATGTCAGAGCTCAAGGAGCCTTCTGAGCCTGTACTTACACATTAATGCGCGAGTGTGCACAAACTGATGATAAAGTTTTTTGAATGCAGCCAGTTGTTCCAGCTGGTTTGTGTTCCACTGCTGAACAATAAACAAAAAGCCTGTGTGGGTTCAACAGCCTGCAGTTTAGCAGGAATTAAGCGATCAGGTCTCACTCATTCATGCAGGAACCTTTTGTCCCGGGATTGTTTGCTTCCTGTTGAGTGTTGGCGGCAGACTTTCAGGAGTCTCAGCTCCGCTGGCTCGAGGTCGTCAGCCCAATTTGAACCTGATAGAGACAAAGAAGAGAAAAGTCAAATATCTGCTGATGAAGCTGTTCTGTTTCACTGCACACAGACACACATCAAAGTGACGGGAGAATCGCTGTGCAGCTCAAGACGTTGAAGCACATCCACGGGAACATTTAGATTCACCTCAGCAGGCCAAAAACAGTGTTTCCTGCTGTCAATTTATTTATTTATAATGTCATGGGTCAGAGGTCACAATAGGTATGTAAATAATATGGTGTACATAACCATGATTTTACACAGATATTTTTATTGTGATCATTGTTTTTGTTGTTATATACACTCACCAGACAGTTTTTTAGGTACACTTCTTCAACTGCTCATTAACGCAAATTTCTAATCAGCCAATCACATGGCAGCAACTCGATGCATTTAGGACTGTAGACACAGTAAGGACAACCTACTGAAATTCAAACCGAGCATCAGAATGAAGAAGAGAGTGATTTAGGTGACTCGAGGGCTGATCTGCTGGGACACACAGCCATCCTCAGGGTTTACAGAGAATGGTCCAGAGAAGAGGAACTATCCAGGAAGAGAGACCCCCTCATTACGACCACGGTCTGCAGAAGAGCATCTCTGAATGCACATCACGTTGAACCCTGAAACAGATGGGCTGCAGCAGTACGATCACCACACTGAGTGCCCCTCCTGAGGATCTCTGAGGACTGGAGACATGTCACCTGGTCTGAGGAGTCTTTCGGATGGTAGGGCCAGACCCTGGTGTAAGCAGCATGAAATCAGTGGTTCAGACTGTGGGGTGAAATGGTGTGGAGGGTATTTTCTTGGAAGGACCACCTGACAGCACGTGGTGAAAATAGTTTAAATATAGTTTACACAGATATTGATTTTTTTAGATGGCTGAACTGCATGTGGCTGCAGCAGCTGTAGTCCTGTGTAGAAAATACTGAGTACGGAGAAGAACTTCATTAAACACCAGTGAAAAAAGAAAACCGTCTGTCCCTCTTCTTGTTTCTGCCCTGACAGCTTTCATTATTTACATTTGGGATTCACGGCTTGCCTGGCTGACCCACTGCCCTGTGATTGGCTGTACCACATGATGTCACAGCGTCCCCTCAGACCACCTGGTGTGGGAGGCCCTCGGCCCCCTGCTGTCTCTGTGTGTAAAACTTATCTGTGTAGATAAAATAGCTCCATGGACGGGTCAGCTCGTCCTCCACCATCGACCGTTCAATAAAGTTTAGTGGAGAAATCAGCAAACAGTCACAGCTCACTGTAACATGTGGGCTTATGTTTCCTCTGATCGCGCTCTGCTGTCTGCACAGCTTTAATGAATCCAGCTTCAAATGATCCCTGTGCAGCATTTTCCTGCACACAGTGATGATAACAGCGTTCTCTGCACTCACAAATATATTAGCTTCGATATCTTTCAGGAAACGAGCGTCAACTACAAACACTATCAAGATATGGAAGCACTACTGAGACTGGATTTCAAGGCAGACCATCATTCCTCAACCTCTTCTGCTGCCTTCTTTCCTTCTCTACCTCCTTCTTTCCTTCTCTACCCCCTTCTTTCCTTCTCTACCCACTTCTTTCCTTCTCTACTCCCCTCTTTCCTTCTCCACCCCTTCATTGCTTCACTACCCCCTTCTTTCCTTCTCACCCCTTCTTCTACCTCATCCTTTTTTTAATTTACTTCCTCTGGTCTTTCTCGTCCCACCTCTTTCCTTCTGTCCTTCTACCATATGGGTGGAAGGACTCTCTGTTCTCGCTGTTCTCTTTCAGCCAATCAGCACCATAGGAAAAAGTGACATCACATCCACTGGCCCAACCCCCTGAAAAACACCCCCACACCATAACCCCCCCTCCACCAAACTTTACACTTGCAATGCAGTCAGACAGGTACCGTTCCCCTGGCAACCACCAAACCCAGACTCCTCCCTCAGATTGGCAGATGGAGAAGTGTGATTGATCCCTCCAGAGAACACGTCTGCACTGCTCTAGAGTCCAGTGTGCTTTACACCACTGCATCAACACTTTACACCACTGCATCAACACTCTGCATTGAGCTTGGTGATGGAAGGCTTGGATGCAGCTGCCATGGAAACCCATCCATGAAGCTCTCACTGTTCTTGAGCTGATCTGAAGGTCACATGAAGGTTGGAGGTCTGTAGTGATTGACTCTGCAGAAAGTTGGTGACCTCTGTGCACTATGACCCTCAGCATCCTCTGACCCCACTCTGTGATTTTACGTGGCCTACCACTTTGTGGCTGAGCTCCTGTTGTTCCCAATCGCTTCCACTTTGTTATAATCCCACTAACAGATGACTGTGGAATATTTAGTAGTGACTGGACTTGTTGCACAGGTATCATCCTATCACGGTACCACGCTGGGATTCACTGAGCTCCTGAGAGCGACCCATTCTTTCACTGATGTTTGTAGAAGCAGTCTGCATGTCTAGGTGCTGTTTATACACCTGTGGAAGTGACTGGAACACCTGAACTCAGTGATGTGGCTGGAGAGTGAAGACTGTTGGCAGTATAGTGGGATCAGTACAGAAGCTCACACAGTCACAGATGATACAGAAGGAGATGTTACAACAGTTTGAAATGAGACTTTCTGGACAAACTAGGCAATTTCTTTACTTCCTGTTTTGACTTCTTCTCCTATACCAGCACTGATGTGGAGGTTTAATCTTTAAGAAGGTTTTAAAAGGATACTTTCTGAAAGATACTTTCTGAAAAAGCTGAAAAGTCAAGAGCGTGATATGTTTATATATTTTTAGTTTTGTTTACCTGTATGAATGTATGTATATATCTTTGAATTGTTGTTGTTGTGATATGTGTAGTTATTTTTAGTTTTATGTATTTTTTAGAGCTGTTTGTTGGTTGTTGTCTGGGACCACAATGGAAATAAGTGTTCACACTTCATTGTGTAATCCTGGTTTCTTATGCTGAGTTTGATGTGTGTGTGCTCTGGCTGTGATTAACCGAATAAACGAAACTAAACTAAATCTGAGTGGTGACGCCCATCATTCATACTGCAGCGAGCACTAATATAAATAGTGTGGAGCTGTGGCGACGTCAGCGTCAGAAGCAGCCAGTGCAGCAGGTATAATGAGGCCCTCACTTCTCTCCTCCCTCCTTTGCTTATTTGCTTTCTAATTTATTTAGTCTTTTCATTTAGAGTTGGTTCAGATTATTCTGAACTAGCAGTCAGTTACATGGCAATGTTTGTATTTAGTGTCTATTCTATAATAAAAATGCTGAAAATGTGGGTTAGGGTTGGATAAATGAGCCTGACACTGCCAGGCTCAGGGGCACGTGGTCAGGGACATTAGTCATGACAGTCAGTGTTCAGACCCCCCCCCTCCTGAGCTGTGTACATTCTCCTATATGAAGCCTTCTCAGCAGAAAGCTGCGATTATCCCCGGCACCATGTTAATCTGCAGTAAAGTGAGGGAAATGAGCGTGTGAGTGCAAAGGCTGATGGGAAGCCTACAGTGGTGTGTTTGTTTTGTGATCACAGCTCCAGTCTTTGCATATGACCGCTGCAGCCATTGCTTTCTAAGGAAACCGTACCTTAAACAGGTCACACAGAGGTCAGCTGTTGGAAGGTGACTGGACCTCATGCTCTCTGGATAATGTGGTGTGAGTAATCTGCTCACTAAATCTGAGTCACAAACAGCAGTGACAGAGTCAAACAGAGCTGTGCCGGGTGTGGCTGTCACAGCCTGCTCACAGCCGTCTCTCTGAGAGAGGAAGTACGGTTCCTGCAGGTCTTTGAAAAATTCAGAGGAATATGAAGCTCCAGTCTGGCTTTTAAAGGTGTTTGCTTTGATCACTCAGACCAACATTTACCTGAGCTGCTCAGACTGGCACACGAGTGTGTGTGGGCCCACGTGGGGTTTCCTCCTCTCAGAGGTTCAAACTGACTCTGTGTAAAGATGAGGACAGAACATTTGGTGCTTCTGTCTGAAACACTTACAAACTCTGTGAACCTATAAGAGTACAATAAGGTACCTTTAGGTACACCTGCCGCTCCTGCAGTGGCTTTGCAGTGGGGTGGCCCCCTGTTTGTGTGTCACAGAGGCCAGTGCTGAAGCTCTGACAGGTTTGTACCCCATCATACAAAAATATGAGAACCTGAACTTTTAAACAGGGTGAAGAGCTCTCTGTCTGTTTGTGTAAATTACTCTGAGGCAGCAGCAGTAACCTCTGCTCCACCACCTCAAATATACAGAATGTGTTAAAAGCTTTTCATTGAACCTGAAGAAGAAACCTATAAGCACCATTTTACACATAGGTAACAATGAGGTCCAATAATTACCCCTGTAGGTGCATTCACAGACACAAACACACGTTAGCATTTCTTGTTTTTCCTTGTGCAGCAGAGGCCACGGAGCTGCAGAGAGACATCTGTCTGTTTCCTTTATATTCAACACGACTGCAGGGATTTCACTGAGGAACAGGAGTTATAGTTGTAATTATGACTGCAGACAGGCAGAAACCCTGAGTGCATTTAATGAATCCAGGGGCTATACGAGCTTCGGGTGGTCCTCTGACTCTGAGGTCATGTTGACCTGCTGTTCTGAGCTCAGATTCTACTGTAGCTGTCTCAGCAGACCAGTAACTCCGCCTCCCTTTATTACCACTGTACCAGGGACAGCAGCAGCTCGAGGGGCTCAAAAGGGCCAAAAAGAAACTTCATCAAACTCCTGCCTTCATTTCTCAAAACACAGAACCTGTGTTCACTACCAGGAAGGACACATTTTTACTTTAAAGCAGCCGTGCAGCACTCAGAGAGCAGGTTACACACCCACAGGGACCGTGGAGGGAGGTTTCCTGTATTTGGTTTTCACACATTTAATTCAGGCGGTTTATGACACTCACCCAGGAAAACCATTAGATCAATTTATTTTTAAGATTAGCCTTAAAACTTTCCTTTATGATAAAGCTTATAGTTAGGGCTGGATCAGGTGACCCTGCAACTTCCTTAGTTAGGCTGCTATAGGCCTAGGCTGCTGGGGGGGTTTCCCATGATGCATTGTTTCTTTTCATTCACCTTATTTACTCTGTTTATACTCCACTCTGCATTTAATCATTAATTATTATTAATCTCTGGCTCTCTTCCACAGCATGTCTTTTCTCTCCCCTCAGCCCCCCTCAGCAGACGACCCCCCCTCCCTGAGCCTGGTTCTGATGGAGGTTTCTTCCTGTTAAAGGGAGTTTTTCCTTCCCACTGTCACCAAGTGCTGCTCATAGGGGGTCATTCTGACTGTTGGGTTTTCTCTGTATTATTGTAGGGTCTTTACCCACAATACAAAGTGCCTTGAGGCGCCTGTGTGTTGTGATATGGCGCTATATAAATAAAATTGAATTGAATTGAATTGAACTGAATTGAATCAATTATTTCCTGCATTCCTGGATTATCTGCTGTTCCTGTATCAGTGTGTGCTGCACTCGTCCTTATTCCTGTAAACACAAACAGTTCATTATATGATGCAGTCAGAAGCTCTGACTTTGCTTTCAAATGATTATTCTCAACTCTTAATTAATACTAAATTGATATTAGTACGCACAGGCTGCACCCTGCTGTGATTCAGACTGTGATGAAGTGATGGACCTGTGCTGCTGCTGTGTGTAACCATGCATCTGTTCATATTTTATAGTGTTTTATCATCGCCTGCATTTTAATGCAAAACACTTTAATCCATTATCTGCCTTCATATGTTCTTCTTTTATTATACAGCACTTTACAAGAACAGAGTTCACAAAGTGCTTTATAATACAGAATAAAAGGCAACAATTAAAATGGTATCAATAGATAGAATTAAGTAAAAGCCAGCCTGCACAGGTGGGACTTCAGCTTCTTTTTATTAACAGTGTCCATGGATCTGAAATCCAGTGGAAGTGAGTTCCATAACTCGGGGGCCACGAGCTCAAAACCACATTCACCTTTAGTCTTTAACCTGGATCTAGGTACAGCCAACCAGCACTGATCAGCTCAGACAGGTAGATGTTTTAGTAGTTCACAGATATGTGGAGGCATCTGACCTGGAGGGCTCAGAAAGTGAGCACCAAAATTTAAAAATGAACGCTGAACTTTCAGGGAAGCCAGCGTTGGTGTCACATGGGAGCTTTCAGTGGACCTGGTGAGAAGCCTCACAGCATTCTGGACCATCTGTAAGTGATCCCGGGATGATCTGCTCAGGCAGAGGAATGATGACTTAGGATAATGGAGGTGAGATGAAATAAAGCCAGGTATAACATCTCACTTTGAGACATATTTCATGCACAGATGATTAAAGCAAGTTTGGACAAACAGCCAATATGTTTCTCTTTATGTGCTCCATCCAACCTTAACCTGCTGCTCCGTCTCATCTCCTCATCTCCTCACCTCCTCACCTGCTCATCTCCTCACCTCCTCACCTGTGTGTGTGCATGTGGGTGTGTGTGGGGGGTGCGTGTGTCCATCCATCCATCCATTCGCTTCCGCACATCCTGTTAAGGGTCGCGGGGGGGCTGGAGCCTATCCCAGCTGTCATAGGGCGAGAGGCAGGGTACACCCTGAACAGGTCGCCAGCCTGTTGCAGGGCCAACACAGAGGGACAGACAACCTTTCACACTCACATTCATGCTCTCATTCACACCTATGGGCAATTTAGATTAGCCAATTAACCTAACCCCAGTAAGTGCATGTCTTTGGAATGTGGGAGGAAACCGGAGTACCCGGAGGAAACCCACGCAAGCACGGGGAGAACATGCAAACTCCACACAGAGAGAGGGAGAGGCCTGGGCCAAGGTGGAATCGAACCCAGGCCTTCCAGATGGTATTCTATATGTGAGGCAGCAGTGCTAACCACTACGCCACCGTGCTGCCCTGCGTGTGTGTGCATGTGTTTATGTGAGTGCATGTGTGTGTGTGAGTGTGAGTGCATGTGTGTGTGTGTGTGTGCATGCATGCGTGTGTGTGAGATGAAGAGTAAAGCCTCCCATCAGCACCTTGTGTTTATCTGTCTTCCTCACATTGGCCTGCAGCTTCCTCGGAGCCTTCAGAGTCTTTCAGCTCTGTGTTTATCTTCTGGGCTGTGATCGTTCTGGTCCCGGATCAGTCTGATCTCTGGATCTGAAGGCAGCAGGACGAAGTCCAAGTGTCCTAATCTGATTTGCAGGGAATTTGATGTGCTAAGCAGCAGCGAGGGGAGGTGTGAGTATCCAGCAGCCAGCATTCCTATCAGGCACACTTCCTTTCTTTTCCCTTTTACACTCCTTCTTTCCTTTCCTACCTTAGTGGTTATTTTTACTCCTTTACTTTTTACGCTTTTTGTCTCATTTCCTACTATCTTCTTTCCTTTCCTACCTCCTTCTTTCCTTTCCTATTGTGACCTTTCCATTTGAACCTTGTGCTTCCTCCAACTCCTTCTTCTTTTCCTACCTCTTCTTTCTTTTACCTACCACTTCCTTTCCTTTTCCACTTCATTTCATTTTCTATTCTTTGACCTTTTACATCCTTCTTACCTTTCAGATGCTCTTCTTTCCTTCTGTGATTCCTGCCACCTTCCTAACTCTTCCTTTCCTTCCTTCCTTTTCTTCTGCTACTTTTTCACTTTTTATTTCTCACTCCTAATTTCCTCATCTCCTTTCCTCCCTCTGCACTCTTCCTGTCTCATCTTTGCTTCTACTGTTTCAGTCTTCTGTGTCTATCCCCTCCTTTCCTCCACTCCTTTACCTTCTTTTATGCAACTTTTTATCCTCTTTTCCATGCTCCTCTTCCTCTCCTCTTCATGTTCTTCTTTGGATCCACGCATACACATTCAGTGAGTTGCAGCGTGTTGCCTCATGCAGCAGACGTGCACAGGGAGATCAGAAGCAGCCCTTAATGCTTTAGTCATGAGTTTCTGTGCAGCAGCCGAGCGCTCGTCTCTTTAATATTTCAGGCGTTATCGTGCTATGATGACATTTGGAGCCGAGGAGGTGTAACACTGCTCAGACAAGACCGGAGGACACGAACGACAGCAGCAGCAGAAAAAGAAGTCGCATCCTTGTCTTCAGCAGAGGATGTCAGCTCTTCTTCATTTCAGGGCATCTCAGGTTGAAGAGAGAGGAGCCATGGAAACCTTTTACACTCATTTCCCTTATTTCACACAGCCAGTGCAGTCAGAATGAATCCAGCCAGCTCCAAACCTCTAATAACATACACTAAACTCTATACATCCTATATTAACCACATATGAAGGTTTTTACAATCTAAACACAAAAATTAGCTGCTATTTTCTAAATCTGCCTACGAGCTCATAAAAGATAGAAAGAGGGGAAGTTTGTGCCCACATACATCAGCCTCCTTTCAGCTGAGGCAGACACTCGGCAGCTCAGAGCTCCAGCCTCAGATGGTTTTATTCTTTTGAGGGCTGTAATGAAGACAGACGGTCTATCATCAGTGTTTCATGATGATTGTTGGTCATCAAACATGTCCCACATCTGAATGAGCTTTAACTGCCCCTTAATCATTGTTATGAAGCTGAGGATTTACATGCTGCTGTCATGGTTTGGAGCTGCATCTCAGCTGCTGGTGTTGGATGGTGTTAAAGCTGATGGAAAGCATCCACCATGCAGCACCATCTGGAAAGTGTGTGACTGACAGTGGCTTCATCTTTTAGCATGGCAGTGATCCCAAACACACTGCAGTGAAAGCATCCTGGATAGAAACACTGTCAGTCATGGATCGGCCTCCCAGAGCCGGACCTCAGCATCTCTGAAGCAGTGTGGGATCATCTGAAGGCAGAAACATCCACAGAAGAGCTTAGAATGTCCTTCAAGAATCCTGGAGAACTGTTCCTGCCTCAGAGGGTTCAGGATAAAGGCAGTCACACACTTTCAAGCTCATTAGAACTGTACACACTCTGTTTATGCCTCATACGCTGGATTTCCATGTCTGCGTGTCCATGTTTCAATAAACCACTCCACCTGTTTCTTATTTTCCAAGCAAATATAAAGGAATGAGGGGTGACTCAGGACTTTTGCACAGTATTTATGTCATTCTAGAAGGTCACGACGACCTTGCAGAAAAGTCTTCCTGTGGTTTGCTTATTTTGCCACCACACAGCCTTTTTGTCACAACATCACCAGCTGGTAGTGTCGCAACTCATCAAATTATGACCAAATGAATTCTGCATCATGAATCACAGCATGTTGTAATGTTTTTGCAGTGAAGATTCTGATGCTAAATCAAAAGGTTGCTTTCAGTGAACACATTTTCATACCAGGGCATCAAATATGGCCACGTTTGTGTTTGTGTGCAGTGCTTTCCTTTGGCTAGTGTGATCGCTACATACCACAGGTCCGCTCACACAGGTACGCTCACACAGGTACACTGACACAGGTCCGCTCACACAGGTACGCTGACACAGGTACGCTCACACAGGTACGCTCACACAGGTACGCTGACACAGGTCCGCTCACACAGGTACGCTCACACAGGTCCGCTCACACAGGTACACTGACACAGGTCCGCTCACACAGGTACGCTCACACAGGTCCGCTCACACAGGTACGCTCACACAGGTACGCTCACACAGGTCCGCTCACACAGGTACACTGACACAGGTACGCTAACACAGGTATGCTCACACAGGTCCGCTCACACAGGTACGCTGACACAGGTACACTGACACAGGTACGCTAACACAGGTATGCTCACACAGGTCCGCTCACACAGGTCCGCTCACACAGGTCCGCTCACACAGGTACGCTCACACAGGTACGGTGACACAGGTACGCTGACACAGGTACGCTCACACAGGTACGCTGACACAGGGCCGCTCACACAGGGCCGCTCACACAGGTACGCTGACACAGGTCCGCTCACACAGGTACGCTCACACAGGTCCGCTCACACAGGTACGCTGACACAGGTACGCTGACACAGGTACGCTCACACAGGTACGCTGACAGAGGGCCGCTTACACAGGGCCGCTCACACAGGTACGCTCACACAGGTCCGCTCACACAGGTACGCTGACACAGGTACGCTCACACAGGTACGCTGACACAGGTACGCTCACACAGGGCCGCTCACACAGGTACGCTCACACAGGTACGCTCACACAGGTCCGCTCACACAGGTACGCTCACACAGGTCCGCTCACACAGGTACGCTCACACAGGTACGCTGACACAGGGCCGCTTACACAGGGCCGCTCACACAGGTACGCTGACACAGGTCCGCTCACACAGGTACGCTCACACAGGTCCGCTCACACAGGTACGCTGACACAGGTACGCTCACACAGGTACGCTGACACAGGTACGCTCACACAGGGCCGCTCACACAGGTACGCTCACACAGGTACGCTGACACAGGGCCGCTTACACAGGTACGCTCACACAGGTACGCTCACACAGGTCCGCTCACACAGGTACGCTCACACAGGTACGCTCACACAGGTACGCTGACACAGGTACGCTCACACAGGGCCGCTCACACAGGTACGTTCCACAATGGTGCTGGGCCACAGTACCCAGTGTGAGTGCACCCTAAGATGATCCTGACATCCTGAAACAGAAGTGATTCTCTTTAAAGAGCCAGTGAAGTGTAGTCTGTGTCCCATTTGCGAGATTTGTATTTCACGTGTCTGCTCGAGTTTTCGCTCAGATTTAAGCACTGATATCTACTTCATCATGGTTTGAGTTCACATCTTTGACTCTGCGTACTGAAAAAACACATTAAACCAGTGAGGTTAAATGTGAAGGAGTCCTCTGAAAGAGCTGGGAGTGACGGTCTATCTGAGTGTTGCATAAACCCAGTGCTGCAGGTACTGAAGGAAACCTGGAGCATCAATTGGAGACACCTGCAGCATTTAACACCAGCAAAGCTCTTCTGTGTTTGTGGCAGCAGCAACACAACATGGTAACATCTAACAGCACAGAGCTGCAGTCAGAGCCCACAGACCAGTGAGCCAGTCATGCTCAGTGTATGCAAATCAGCAACCAACCCCATCATAAAAGCCCAGATCACCTCTGCATCACCTCTCAGTCAGTGAAATTAGTGAAATCAGTGAATGTGGCCTTGTAGTGTTTGCAGAATCCTGCTGAAAGCCTAAAAGCATCAGAAATCAAACTGAAGCAAACATCATGCTGCAAAGGCAGGAGCTCTAACAAAGGATGCAGGTCTGCTTGATGGAGCAGCCTGCCTCCATTCTCATATTGCTTCATCGCTCCCTCATAATACCACCTGCAGCTGACAGAGTTCAACCCGTCAGTGGCTTCGGATCAAGTCTTCAGATGGTTGATTGTATGAAGGTACAGCATGAAAGGAAGAAGAAAAGAAGAACGGCACGAGAGTAGACCTTCCCCTTCTCTGTTCACACAGCACAGGAACCTGTTTCTAGAGCACCCATCAAACCATCTTCCTATGCAGACTTCATATTACAAAACTACAAACATGCTGCCCTCCCCATTTTTCTGTTAAACTGACTGAAACTGGTGATGATGATGATGATGATGATGTTCAGCTTTTGCTGAATCTGTCTGAGAGGCGGTGATGATGCTGTGCTGCTGCTCAGAGAGCTGTTTCTCTTGCACAGTAGAAACAGTCGAGTTCCTCGTTCCCCCTGAACATCATCAGCAAATGGGTCAGAAATACGAACCCTCAATCAAACATCAGCACGAGCAGGAAAACTTTTTTAAAGAAAGAAAAAACTGATTTATTGCTTGTTGTTAGTTTGGCTCACGTCCCCAGGCTCTAACAGGCGGCCACCAGGGGGAGACAGATACTCTGACTTCACCTCAGGTGAGCTGACAGGCTCATTCTGCAGGGGTCACCACAGCAGGTAGCGCCGCATGTTTGATTTGACAGATTTTGTTTTTTACGTCAGATGCTCTTCGTGACACAACCCCCGCAGGATCTGCGTGTCTTCGTGGGATCACGATCGTGGGGTTTGGTGAACGTGTAAGTTGAAAGTCTTAGCAACCAAGGGAGGAGAAACAAATAATAAAATCTTTTAATTCTCCTGAGACGAAGCCGTGGTTTATGTTTGTGTCTCTCTGTTGGAAGTATGAAGGACTTTTCCCTCAATGATCATCAAACTGTTGGGGAGGGAAGCCTCTGTGCTGGGATGGTTTTGTGGATTTTCCATCTCTCTGAACAGATAATGTATCATATTTACAACCTGAGTTCATCATGCAAATACAAATCTAAAGTTAGAAGGTTACATTTCTGTCACTGATTTGAATGTGAGTAAATCCAGATGGAAAACAAATGCAGCAAACGCCCGTTTGAAGCTGTGACCTGCAGGCAGACACTGACACCTAGTGGTCAAAGGTGAGAACTGTCTCCATAAATTCAACAGCCGATGTCTCCAAAACTATTCAAGGTCACATTGAATGTTTACTCTGATCAGTTATATCCAAGCGTAGGTCTTTGGCTTGTTCAGTGACAGTGACAAGAGTCAAAAAGTGGAGTTCAAACACTTTATTTTTGAAGTTGTGCCAGATTCACTCAAATTAACATTTATGTCAGGTGTCTTGGAACTTCTCTGTTGATATAACTGAGTATATTTAGGGAAATCCTTCAGTGTGAGGAGAAGTATGATTTTAGTGTATGAACTAAGTGCCTGCTGGACACCAGCTCCCCCTTCAGGCGATGTTTGAGTTCACCTTTGACGTCTTCCTTCTTTTCTTTTTCATTATTTCTTCTTGTCTTCTTCTTTCTTGTCTGCGTTTGTTTCCCGTCCTCCGTTCTGGCTGCACGCTCGCTGAACATCAGCTCTCAGTGGTCCCGGCTCGGCCACAGCCAGAGATACTAACGTGAACTAAAACTACTAAAGAGTGACAGGAACAAACACACCCTATTATTCAAAACCTCAAACTGCTAATGAGAAACTAAACCCTTTACAACAATATAATGTAAACATGGAGTCACTCTGGAAAATAACTGAAACTATGCTGAAAATGAAAATGAAAGAAACAATAACAATAAAAACAAAACTATAATAACTCTGATCCCGGCTCAGTCCCGGCTCTTCTCTGATAGCCCGGTTCTGTTGTGGCTCTGAGTCCATACTGGCTTCATCCTGCCCACAGATTTCACCACCAAACTGACCCTGAGTGCTCCCACCCTGAGCTCACTCCAGATTCAGTTAGTTTAAACCCCCTAAAGTTTAGCAGGGAGGCTCTGTGTTTTCGGTGCGCGGACGTGGGGGTCTCAGATTTGAATCTTTACGGGGCATTTGGTTTTTGTCGAGAGCGCGAGGTTTTATGGCTCACTGAGGGGGTGTGAGTGATTTCAGGCTCAAAGAAAACAAATGACAAACTGCTGTGAGCTTTGGACGGACACTCGATAGCCAACACTTCTGCTCCTCTGAGGCTGCAGAGGAAATTACACAGTTCAGTAAGAAACAATAAATCTGATGGTTTTATTAACGAATCAAACAATAAGAACAAAAGAAAACGACAGCGAGTGTTGGAGGAACAGGCAGTATCACCTTAAACACTCGGGTCAGGTACAGTGACATTTCAGATAAGAGCCTTTATTTCCATTAAAGAACCGTGTGTGTGTGTGTGTGTGTGTGTGTGTGTCATCCATCCATTTTCTTCTGCTTATCCTTTTCAGGGTCACAGGGGGGCTGGAGGACATCCAGGCTGCCATAGGGTGAGAGGCACCCCGGACAGGTCACCAGCCTGTCACAGAGAGACACCTGTGGGTGTAGAATCAGCAGTCCACCCACTAACTGCATGTCTTTGTGCTGTGGGAGGAAACCGGAGTGACCCCACACACACAGACACGGGGAGAACATCAAACTCCACACAGAAAGGCCCGGGCAGATGGTGGATTCAAACCCAGGACATTCTTGCTGTGACAGTGCTAACCACTGCAAAACCAGCTGCTAGTGCCATAACCGTCACAAATAACTCAAACTAGTAATAGCCTGGAGTGGTGGCCTAGGAGCCTGGAGTGGTGGCCTAGGAGCCTGGAGTGGTGGCCTAGGGGAGAAGAAGAGGGTTCGTCACTGAGAGGACCCTGGTTCAAATCCTCGGGCTGGCATCACTGTGGGTCCCTGAGCAAGCCCACCCCCCCAGGTTGCTCCCCGGGCGCCCCTTGGCTGCCCCCTGCTCCATGCTGTGCTGTGTGTACTACATACTCCATGTGTGTGATGGGTTAAATGCAGAGAATGAATTTCACTGCATGTAAATGTATGTGACAAATAAAGCTCTTTCTCTAATAAATAAACCATTATTAGTTTGGCTTTTTAGAGTTTGAGATATTTAACTCTATTTTATTAATATTATTACTTAAAAGTGTATTTACATTTATACTTATTTTGCTGTATTGTATTAATTTTGATCTGAGATTTTGGTTTTTTTGTTGTTTTTTTTTTTTTTTACCATATTAGGATATTTATTTTGTTATATGGTTTATCCTTTTATTGAGCTATATACTATTATACTAAAGTATAGCTTTGTCTTAAATAAACAAATATTAAATATTTACCATTGTTATAATATGTTATTTTTAAGGCAAAATGTATGTCCACAGAGATGCTCAGAAATATTTCACTAAAATTTGAGTGAACTCATCCTTTACCGGTGATGTAGTGACATGTCGCTACCGCCAAGTGTCGCTACTTCCCAGCGTTTAAACGTACTTCACAAAATTTGTCCTTATGCAGACCCCGTAAATGTAGCAAGAAACATGGCGTCCGACAGCGACAGCGACGAGGACTTTGTAACTTACGGGACTCCTTTGGAGCCTTTGGAAGAAGGTGGAGTAGATGTTAAGTCCTCCATCATGTGTTCACTTACACTTAAAAAACCTCCCGCGTGTGTAACGTGGAGAGACACGAGCCGCGCCGTTTGCACTGAGCTCAGCTAACGAGCAGCAGCTAAGAGCAGGGTTTGGAACCAGACTCCATTCAAAAATCCTTCAATTTAATGTTGCTGAGCAGCCTGGCTGAACGTAGCTACAGGGTCCGATTCAAAACTGAAGCTGCGCCGTCTGAAGTGTGTGCTCACTGCGGGAGAGCCGCGCTGTCGGTTTCATATCGAAGAAAAACACAAGCATACTTAAGTGTCGGTCGTGCCTGTGTTTTATTGATGCAAATATCTGTCCTGGTTCTTATATTATTATTATTAATTTCGGGAACGAGCTAAGCAGCCCTGTGGGGGCTGAAATCCGTTCGGGGTCTTCTGGTTTCGCATGTGTCCTCTCAGCTGGTTAAAGGTGCTCTGTGTGAACCTGCTCTCATCGGTGAAGGGAGCAGGGCACCAGTGGTGGACCTGCCGGTTTTGGTGATCTTTGGAGAATGCTAATGTAGCTGCAGGTGCTGGGCTGTGAGCACAGGTCCCGCTAAAGGAGATCGGGCCTTCGTGCCACCCTCATGGAGTCCGTTTCTGACAGTTTGAGCACAAACATGTATGAGTAACCCTCCTGGGGGTCGTTTTATAGAGCTCTGGCAGTGCTCCTGCTGCTCCTCCTCACACAAAGGAGCAGATGCTGGTTGACCCATCTCTCCTTGGTACGTGTGGCTGCTCCGTCCTGGAGGAGCTGGACTGCAGGTACCGACTCACGTCGCCAGCAGTGATGAGGATGCTGAACTCAGAGAGGAGGGATGAGGAGGGAGCAGTGATCTGAGGCCTCCAGCTGCTGAACCATTACCTGCGTGGGGTCGTCTTGTTCCCTCTCCAGTTCACCTGTTGTCACTGTGATTTGCACCTGTGCAGGTGAAATGGATTCACAGTGGTTTCTGCTTCCTAACTGGACAGACTGGTTTCCCCGGACTTTAACCGTCTTCGTGCTGCGCTGTGACAATCAAGTGTTCTCTTCTTGTTTGGGCCGTGGATAAATAAAGGCGTAGAGTTGATTACACCCCTGGTTTTATACAGAATTGTCAACAACATTATTTTCCCCTTAAACTTTTATGTTCATCCTTAAAAATGTATAAATATGTGTTAACACGTATGTTTCTGTGTTTCCGCAGACGAGCCCCTGAAAAAGCCCGTCCCGCTGCACGAGCAGACGGTCAAAGATGAGAAGGGGCGATATAAGCGCTTCCACGGAGCGTTCACCGGAGGCTTTTCAGCCGGATACTTCAACACGGTCGGCTCAAAGGAAGGTCAGTCAGTTCATACCTGTTTGTTTGCGTTAGGGGAGGTGAGGCGTTCAGTCTTCACTCTGGCAGTAAAACATTGATGTTCTATTTTTATTTAAGGCTGAGTCCACGATGAGGATTCAGGAAAGCCTTAGAATTGCTTCATTTATTTATCTGCATGACTGAAACATGACTTCATCATCATTAATGTTGCACTGACTGCCCTGCAGCTGCGTGTCAGTGAGGTTCTTCAGCTCAAATCACATTTATCATTTTGATTCCATGTCCTGCCGTTTGGCGTTCCCGTGTCTTTCTAGGCTGGACCCCGGCATCCTTTGTGTCGTCACGACAACAGAAAGCGGAGAAACACCACACCAGACCGGAAGATTTCATGGATGAGGAGGTACAGAGAGAGCGGGAGAGGTGTTCATTCAACTGCTGTAATCGGATAACAGCCAATACCCTAAAATATGAAATAATACAAAAATATAAATGCTAAGTTTCATTCATAATAACTGGAATAAGTTTCAAATTTCAGCCTGTCTGATATTTGGAAGTCATATAAAGTTTTTACATAGTTTGAGTGCTCGATATTTCCTGCATACAAAAACATGTCGGACCCTCAGAGAGCTTTCAGCCTTCTCCCAAAGGGACCCCACAGGTTTGTAAAAGGTGACACACAGCTGACAAAGTCACTCCCCAGAGTCCCGTTCGGAGTCAGGAAAACCTGGAATACAGTCAGAAATCTCTTCGATGGATGGATGGATACTTTATTGATCCCACAAGGGAAATTATTCACCATTAAGAGGGTTCATGAGATGTGAGGGAAAACATGCTGAGAGATCATCAGTGTGAGGATCTCTGTAAGTGATCTGGGATGTGCCCTGTAGGAGAGGAGAGCTGCAGCAGGTGTTGGCGGTTTAATGCACTGATGGTTGTTGTTGTGCGTCAGGATTTCAGTGAACACGGCATCGCTCCCAACGAGATCACCACCAGCCTGGAGTTCTCGTCCAGTCGCAGAGACGAGGCGGCGGAGAAGGCGAGAGCCGTCGGCGCTCAGGCTGCACCGATCCCCGGAGACATGCTGCTGGAGGAGCTGATCACACCTGCCAGGTAACAGCTACCACACCCACACCTCCCGCTGTCACTCTTTAAGATTATGATGGAGTTTTTATCCACTGATGGAAAATTTAGAGTTTGCTGCAGTCGCTGGTTTCAAATTTGGTTTCAACTTTTTTAGGTGAAATTTAGTTTTGTTTTTCTTGATGAAAGAAATTCTGCTGTGAAAGCTTCAAGTCGGAGTAACAATAAAATGCTGCTCTGAACACCTCATATTTGAAATGCAGACATTAATGAACGTAATTTTAATCCTGATCTGAGCAGCCGTGAATCTGCTCTGAGGTGCGTTTGTTTTGTGTCTCAGGTCGTCCGTGGGGGTGGAGCTGCTGAGGAGGATGGGCTGGAAGGACGGTCAGGGCGTCGGGCCTCGCGTGAAGAGGAAAGCTCGCAGACAGCAGGCGGGTACGAGCTTTACGGCTGCTCTGAACCCTTAAATTCATCACAGCCTGAAGATCTCTGCCTTTAAAGTTATCGAGAACTTTTTCAATGATTTGGGGTTTAATGCCGTTATTTCGTTTTTTACTTCTGCTTCATCTTATCCTGAGTTTGATTTTAGTTTGAGTCCTTTATGTTTCTGCTCTTGGATAAATCCTGACTGTTCTCCTGACAGAGGGCGGAGTCAAAGTTTACGGCTGTTTGCTGCCCCCTGCTGGTTCAGAGGGCTCGGAGGTGAGTGTTGCAGATGCTGCTGGGCGAAAGATCCTTTAGATGTTGTGTTCATTTGTCTATTGTGTGACACTGAAATAATACTTATGTTATTCATGCTTTTAAGCTGAATAATGTCAACCTCCGTGACACATTTTGTGCGGCGCTGCATATTTTCACCTGTACCTGCGTGCTCTTTCGTTCTGCCTCATCAGGACGACGACGACGACGAGTTTGCTCCAGAGAATGTGACCTTTGCCCCGAAGGACGTGACTCCGGTGGATTTCAGCCCGAGGCTGGGGCTTCAGGGTTTGGGGTACTGCGGTCTGGACCCCAGCCTTGCGTTGCAGGGCCGCGGAGCGCCTGAACACATCGACCTGTTTAAGCCTCAGTCTGAGACGAGGAACCGCCTGTTTGGAGACACGCAGGGCGGCTCGAGGAGAGGAGGGGTGGTCGGACAGGTGAGTCCATAAAGTTTAGTGTTTTTTTAATATATGAAGGGATGGCTGCTGACCTTTGACCTGCAGGCCTTTGGCGTGGGAGCTCTGGAGGATGACGATGAAGACGTGTACGTCAGAGACTCCATGTCCAGATATGACACGGTCCTGGGAGAGGAGGAGCCGGGAGACGGGCTGTATGGCTGGACGGCTCCGCAGCAATACACCAGGAAAAAAGGTGAGGCTTCCTGGGAGACACCTGGAAAGTCCTGGAAAGTTTATGGGTTTCAAAAGATCAGCGAGAAGTTTATTTTAGAGCAGAGAAATCAGTTTTGATGCAGAGAAATTTGGATATTTTCTGCAGCCTGACCTTAAACTGTCATTTATGAGATCTTTGCAGACGTGTTGGCGAGTTTGTCCAGCAGAGGGAGCTGTTTCTTTTAGCTCTAATTATTATAGAAGCTTTATTTGATTCATTTAGTTATGTAGTTGATTTCTGTATTCCCACTAATGTTTATCTTTCATATATTCATATATTTTCATATATTTTTTTAATGTTTCCCAGACAGAAGCAGAGATGCTTCATACATCGGCAAAATCCTGGAAGGATTCACTCTGGCACAGAAACCACCCGAGGAAAAAACTGTGAGCAGCTTTAAAATATGTGGTGTGGTGTCAGCGTTTGTATCTGGACCTGTGCTCATATCTGTGCCTCTCCGCAGATCTTCCCGCCTCCCTCTCTGCCCAGAGATTATCGTCCCATCCATCATTTCCGTCCGTCGGTCAACATTTCGCATCTTTCTGGGGTCAGTCCTGCGCTGGCTGAGGCTCTGCGGGTCTCTAAAGGCCACATGGTCAAAGAGGAGCCCCAGCAAGGAGGACGCCACCAGCTGGACTCCGGCCAGAGGAGGGCGCTGCTGGGAGAGGATGTCCTGCAAGGTAAGAAAAGGCTGAAAAATGATGCAAATACAGAAGTGCCAAAAACTGCAGTTTAAACAGTGTGTGGAAGTTTTGCAAATGCCTTATCTGAAGTTTCTCTAAATGAACCCACACCTTGTTAGCCAGGTATTGGAGGGTCAGGGGTCAGAA
Source organism: Archocentrus centrarchus (assembly GCF_007364275.1). Classification (NCBI taxonomy): domain Eukaryota; kingdom Metazoa; phylum Chordata; class Actinopteri; order Cichliformes; family Cichlidae; genus Archocentrus; species Archocentrus centrarchus. Next base: position 35,751,234 of record NC_044348.1, read on the forward strand.
TATAATGTCCCAGCCTGACGAGTGTGTCGACGCTTTTACCGATTTCACGCTTCCCATCCTGATCAGGTCCCAGTTCAGTCATGGAGCTGCTGAGGCCCGAGGACAGGCAGCGCCTGCTCAGCTTCCGCAACTCCTCTAACCCACCCTCAGCCAAACCCTCCACCCCGGTCTCCAGCGAGGCCTCGCAGCCGGCCGTGCTGACATCAGGAACGTCGGCAGGAGTCCCGCCTCCTTCCTCCGGCCTCCAGCAGCAGCAGGAAGCTCTGGCGGCGTGGAGAGGCATCCATACGTCTACGCAGACTTTTAGACCGTTTGAGAAAAACCCCAGCAAGCAGGCGCGCTACGAGCTCTACCTGAGCCGTCTCAAACTGGGAGACAAAGGTACGAGGCTCTGCCTACAGCTCCCATCATGCACTGCAGGAGGCTTTACAGGAAATGTGTAATTCATGTGTAGCAGACGGAGTTTATGCGCCCAGAGGATAGAACAGAATCACACACACAGACACGCACGAACACGTGCACCAGTGTTAATTTTGACAGCAAATTTTGATTTAGTTTTAGTCATAATTTAGTGATCTGAATAGTTTCAGTCGTCGAATTATCGTAAGAATACAGTCGAATAAATCTACAGTCGATTCAGTCGACTGAAATATAAAGGGTGTAAAATGTAAACGCTTTTTCTTCAGTTCCCTTAAATTAGTCATTATACACACAAAATTAAACATTTATTAAAAGTTGTGGAATATTATCAATGCTTGAAACACCAATACACACACAAACATATTGAACAAACAACACCTTTATTTACCTGACCTTGTTTATTGAGCATAACAATAAAATATTGATGAGCAGGCCTTCTCTGCCTGAAGCATTCACAGGCTGGTGTGTCCTTCCTGGGTTTAGATCAAATTTGTGCAACTGTGCGTTTGATTGGATGTTTTCCCTAACGTGTCCCGCCCTGTCACAAAATTAAATCAGTTCTGATTGGATGTCGTCCCTGCCAAGCATTTTCGGCTTGCTTTCATTCATTGACGTGTCAATTAATTTCGTTTTTATCCTTTCAGGTAGTTTTTATTTAGTTATCGTCTCGTTTTCTTTCTGAAAAAAAGGGTCGTTGACAAAAACTATGATGAAAATATTTTGTCAATGAAATTAACAGTAACGCACAGACACACACGTGTACACATAGACACACAGTGTGATAAAGGACTGCTGCTAAAGTTAAGCCCTGATAACGTCATCCCTGCATGTGATCAGGGAGACCGTGTGAGGTTCAGAAAGCTGCTGAAAGCCACCGTCCGGCTCATCCCGGTGCTCCTGGTTTGGTTCCTTCTGGCCATGTTTGCTGCTTTGCTCTCGCTCAGAGTACCTTCTGTGTCCCTCAGACGCTCTGGAGCAGAGTCTGGACTCGGGGATGACCGAGTGGGAGCGCAGTCGGGAGAGGGAGGAGTTTGTCCGAGCTTCCATCTTGTACCGCCCCACCTCCTCCTCGCTGTCCTCCCGCTTCACCAGAGCCAAACACCAGGAGGACGATGACACCGTGGAGGTCAGCCAGGACCAAGAGGTATGAAGCCACTCAGTGCTGTAACGCCGTGTCAAAGCGCAGAGCAGGCGACGTCAGCATTTATCTGTGTTTTGTTTTGGCCGTCAGGGAGACGTGGACGACAAACAGGCTGCAGTAAAGATGAAGATGTTTGGAAAACTGACCAGAGAAACATTTGAGTGGCATCCTGACAAACTGCTCTGCAAAAGATTCAATGTGCCCGACCCCTATCCCGGGTACGGCACTCAGAAATGAGACGTGAACAGTGTTGGGCTGAAATCCAGAATGAATCTGGCTCTAAAATCTGACCCGTTGTTCCTGCAGGTCTGGTCTGCTGGGTCTGCCGAAGGTGAAGAGAGACAAATTTTCGGTCTTTAATTTCCTGACTGTGACTGAGAGCAGAGAGGCTGCAGGTAACACATTTTATTTTCTTTTAGAATAAAATGTGCTGAGCTAATATTGGTCCCCTCTCAAAAAGCATCAGTAATTTTTAACTTCATCAAATAAATGAAACCAGCAGATGAAGTTAAATCAGAAAATGTATTTAAAGCTTTAAAACTTAGATGGTTTGATAACAATCAGGATTTATTGGAGTAATAATAAGTGTTTCCATTTATTCTTTCCCCCTTTGTAGACTTTACATTCAAGTTTGTTTGATTAAAAACAGAACGATGATTCTCTGGGTTTGTTTGTGCTCCTGGATAATCCTGATAATTCTTCTTCAGCACCTCCAAAACCTCCGGAGCCCGGGAAGAAGTCGAGGTGGGACGTCTCCGAGCAGAAGGACGACCCGCTGAGCGAGCTGCTCAGTGCTGCACGGAACCAGACCGAGACCAAAGCGGAGCCGGCCCCCGGACCTGCTTCACCCGCCTCCATCAGCACCAGCGGGCAGACTCCAGGAAGCAAACCCGAGGTAGTGAAAAAGCAAAGTGAAACCCACCCAGCGAGGCAACCATTAAATCTAAGGAGTTCATCCTTTCTTCTTCACACAGATGAAGTCAGCAGATCAGCTGACCTCAGACCAGAAGAAAGATGGAGATGAAGAGGAAGAAGAGGAGAGCCGGCCCCCCATGGATCTGTTTAAGGCCATCTTTGCCAGCTCCTCTGAGGAGAAGTCCTCCTCTTCATCAGAGAGAGACAGCAACGATGAGGAGGATGGAAAGGACACCAAGGATGATGAAGGAAAAATGGACTCAGAGCCACTGAACCTTTTCAGCATCCCCTCCACCTCCATCACCTCCTCCTCCTCCTGCGCCACCACCACCACCTCCCATCAGCAAACAGGTACTCTGAGTTTAACTAGCCTTTTTCATGGTGGTCCCTTTAGGGGTCACCACAGGGGGTCCTCTGCCTCCATCTCACCCTGTGCCTGCCTCCTCCTGTCACACCGACTGCCTGAAATACATTTATTTCTTATTTTTTATTTTGTAGCTGTGTAACATCTTTCTCCTGCGTGTTCCTTTAAAAGCAGCCGTTTCCTCTCAGAGCTCCACACAGGAAGAGGAGGAGTTTGGTCCGAAGCTGCCGCCCCCCTCGGCTGCTCTGAGTGAGTGTCACCCACCAGATCGACAGCAGGCAGCACGAGTTCATTCACATCGCCCTTTCCCAGACCTTTGTACTTTTCATATAGCTTTTTTGTTGTTCCCTGTTCAGCCAGAGGAGGCGCCACCTCCATCTGCTCCCCCAGTGAGGAGGAGAAGCCAGGAAGGAGCAAAGAGAAGAAACACAAGAACAGGAAGCAACACAAACACAAGAAGGAGAAGAAGGTAGAAAATGGAGAACACAGGTGAGGTCAAAGGACTCGTTCTTCACGCTGAAGCCCCGCCTTTTTTTGCTTTGCAGAAGAAGAAACACAAGAAGCACAAACACAAAGGGAAACAGCAGAAGAAGAGCAAGAAGGAGGAGTCAGGCAGCAGCTCAGAGGACAGCGATGAGGACGGTGAAGAGAGACAGGTGTCGATGGAGCTGCTGAAAAGGTCAGAGTTCAGCTCAGAGCCACGTGCTTTTAATTTAAGTTTCCACTGCGTTCACCAAACAGCAAAAAAGTTACAACTGTGATGTAACCAATCTGCTCTGGTTCTTATGATGTCATCATCTGTCTGTGTAGCTGTGAGATCTGAAGCTTTAATTTATCAGAGATGTTCTCTGCAGTTTGTCTAAACCTGTGTGTGTGTGTGTGTGTGTGTGTGTGTGTGTGTGTGTGTGTGTCTTCTCCTTCCAGACTGCAGAGCGTGCGGTCCCATCAGACCCGGTGAGTCGGGTGGAGGTGTGTCCTCAGTGAGGACCGTCGTGTAGCTTCAGATAATAAACTGTTTATTACTGTTTGGTGTTGATGATACTCAGGAAAATCCTGACAAACAGGTGAAAATAAAGAATTTGATGATTCAAACTATAACTGATTTAAACATCTTTGAGTGGCTCGGCTTCCCTCGGGAATCTGGGTTTATAATTATTGATTAACCCCTTAACTGGCAGCAAAAAAATCACCTGAAACAAGTACATAACACCCTCTGGTTATTATTGGCTCTGACCAACCCATTTCATAGCCCATTAACCGGCCGCGTCTGGTCCGCGGGAATGAAGTGCATTTATATGGCAGGCTAGACCCTCCCATTTTGATTGACACCTCATTCGGCCAATCATGTTAAGAAATGGGTTTCCCAGAGCCAATAATACTCAGAGGGCGTCACGTAGCTTTGTCAGGTGATTTGGTGCAGCCAGTTACATGATTGGCCGAATGAAGTGTCAATAAAAATGGGAGGGTCTAGCCTGCCATATAAAAGGGACTACAAACGCCCGTCACCGGGCCCTGGCCAGTTAAGGGTTTAAAAATAACATCTGGTCAGGAAACATCTGCTCTCTGCTGAAGGAGTGGAGCAGGGAGGAGGTGGAGTCTCCAGGAAAATATATATATATAACTCATCACTCCTCGTCATGACGGGTGGATCAGTCGAAGTCGGTCTGAGGCTTCATAACAAAGACTTCACTAACCAATGAGTGACATTACTGTGGAGGCATCCATCTTTTATTTACAGTTTATGGGCACTGACCATCAGCCGAGATAAACCTGTAAGCCCTCTGCCTCTCCAGGACGTTTCCTGTGATAGAGGTGGGCTCCAGAAGGGTAATAACACCTGCTGCCCACTTATTTGAAGCCTTTTCACATCCATCCATTCGCTTCCACTCATCCTATTCAGGGTCGCGGGGGGGCTGGAGCCTGTCCCAACTGTCATAGGGCGAGAGGCAGGGTACACCCTGAACAGGTCGCCAGCCTGTCGCAGGGCCAACACAGAGAGACAAACAACCTTTCACACTCACATTCACCCCTATGGGAAATTTAGTGTAGCCAATTAAGCTAACCCCAGTAAGTGGTTAGCACTGCTGCCTCACAGTTAGAATACCATCAGGAAGGTCTGGGTTCGATTCCACCTTGGCCCAGGCCCCTCCCTCTCTCTGTGTGGAGTTTGCATGTTCTCCCCGTGCTTGCGTGGGTTTCCTACCACATTCCAAAGACATGCCTTTTCACATTTGCCAGTAAATAAAATGGGCGTGTAGCCTAAAGTTTCAGGTTTGTGCACCTGAAATGAAACCAGCTGGCACACACGAGGTCCTGTGCTGTTAGAGCGGTCTGTTGTTTGGAGGCTCAGTGATGTCAGACTGATGTTTCTGTCCCAGTACTGAATCCTCAGCATGTTCAGCAGCAGATTTTCAGCTTCCTGTTTGGTGAAATTAACCTGAGTTTAGGTCGTGTCATGTTGAGACAGCAACACTGTTACAGAGTAACAACAACAGGCAACTTCCAAATAAGCATCTCACTGACAGAAAGCTACAAACGGGCCAATAATACGCAGCAGGTGGGCTGATGCATAAGGATGCATTAACTCACTGTTAAAGGCGCCTCTGGGAGCTTTTAAAGAGTAGAAACAGGAAGCAGCATTAAAGTGATGAAACATTCAGAGACAGCAGGTTCTCAGGGCTGGAGCTGCACGTTTGGCCTGCTTCAGTATAAAAGAAACATGAGTCAGCAGGTAAACTGCGTTTGGGTCATTACACCTTAAATCTTCTGCTCGGCCGTCTCTGCCGTGTTACGGCCTTATCCAGCTTCATTTATCAGATACATTTCTTTTTTGGTTTTTCACACTTTGAAATCTCAGAAACTATAAAGATAAAATGAGATGAGATAAATATTAAATATGAGAACTGTGAGTTTTCATTGATGCAGTCTCACCTCGTTATTCTTTGCTGATCGTGTGAGCCGATGAGCTAACCTGTGTGGGGTCAGAAAAGCGGCTGCAGAAGGGTTAGGGTTAGGTAACCCTAACCCTAACCCCTAACCCTAACCCTAACCCTTTCTGCAGCGTCCTCGTGTAATCGTCACAGACTCATTCATAAATATTCAGGTCATTTTATTCAGGACTTTCACTCCTGTAAAACATTAAAGAACATTTCTATCTTAAAAACACTCAGACCTAACTTTTTGTCCAACACCTGCTTAACTGCAGATAGTTCGATGAACTTCTACACAGCTGATACACCACATGTTCTCATGCCTCCCCATTGTCAGTGATGGAGTAGGTTGGGTGGTGATATGGAGAAGCTCTCCACAGTAATCTCGCTGTTGTTGGCAGTGGAGGAGGCGGCTATCTCCATGTGAACCCCTACGTCATACTGCAGAGGTTGTGGACCAGTCACTGGAACTGGATGTTGGGTAGAACTCAGACTGGAAGCCTTCACCCCACACTAACTCTCTCCCTGTGTTCTGGGAAGCCCACATTTCCCTTTCTGGAGCACTGGCAGCAAAACTGCTTCCAGCTGCTGCTTCCAGGTGATTTCATAAAAAAAATCATCTTCCTCCTGTAGGGGAAAGATGGACACAAATAAAGCCCGTTCTCAGTTGGAGTCCCACAGGCACTGAGGGGATGACTCCGATGTGAGTGCTGTTGGAGGATCTGTCAGTTTAGTTTTATTTGGTGCCAAATAACACGCAGCCGCCTCAAAGCTCTTTATTTTGTGAGGTAAAGACTCTACAATAATTACAGAGAAAAGCAGCACTGTACTTTTGAGCAGTGCTGTAGCAAAGAACCAATTTAAAATTTAATCTGTTGTTATTGTACTTTCACGTTAGCGTTAACAGAAGTTAATCTATTCGCTGCATGTACAACATTGGAAGTGCTGAGATTGGAAGCTTCTTTCCAAACACACAGGGCTACTCATTACCATAATTAATACTAAGTTTCAGAGTAGGTGTGTATGTTAATTGAACCCGTCTCCCTCAAAAAGCTTTCTTTACACATTCAATGCCCTTATCACCCACAGTTCCTGAAAGCACCAAGGTTCCCCGTGTGCGAAAGCACCAATGTGCCCATGTGCGTGAACACCTGGGCACATGTGTTCACGCACATGATCAATAGAGGGTCATAACCACCTCCAGGGGACTACGCCCACAGGGGTTTAAATACCTGGGTCTCTCCACCATTTGGTTGAGAACTGAAGAAGCCTTTCGGATGAGAGGTGAAACGTCTTCAAGAAACAAAAAGAAGTCCAGTCGCCTTTTTCAAGCTCCAGAGACTACTATGACCTGGATAACTGAGAATCTACACAGACATATGAAAGCACCAAGGTTCCCCGTGTGACTGTTGCCATGGTAACTGACACAGCCCCCCCCCCCCCCCCCCCCAAACACACACACACAAAAACGAAACGAAACGAAAGTCTCGAAAATGGCGTCGAGAAACATCGACCCTTTGTCGGTGGAGCAGCCTTCAGGAGGAGGAGAAGAGGAGCGGGAGGAGCAGGAGAGAGGAGCGGGAGGAGCGCGGAGCCGGGTAAAACTGAACGGTTAGCTACGTGGCTAACGTTAGCCAGGCGTGATGCGTTCAAATACAAGTCAGGCTTGTGTAAATTTGGCAACAGAATCGCACAGCCTCAGTGCTGTTTGAAACTGATGGATTAAAGTAAGTTTGGAGCGTCTCACTAAAGACCTTCTACAAGAATGTGTGTAATACAATAAGGTCATATAGAGTCTGTAATATAATAACTACTGCAATATTTAGGGCCTATAAATATTTCTGTAAATTGAATATTTCGGTCTTTTACTTCAATAAATGAATTATTAAAAGCCCGTTCTGTCACTGTGAAGAATCGTGAGCAGATTCGTGAGAAAAATGAGCGGATTGTATGGCGATATAAAATGGTCTGAAAAGTCCTTTACAGCCAGAGGCTCAGTGTTTACTAGCGGCCAACCGATGAGTCGGTCGATATCGGCCTGTCACCGCTATCGCTGTTAGCCTGTGGGTGAGCACTGTCACTGATGGAGATTTATTATAAAGGATCAGCTCAGGAATGAAGAGCGCTGCCTTCATGTCAGACGAAAAAAATGAAGCTCCCTTAGCCAAGATTCGTCAGGTAGAAGTCAGATGAAAGATGGCCTCAGGAGAGGAAACCAGGACAGTGGATCGAGCGGTTCACTGTGGGTGGGGTGGGGGTCCAAACAGCATCATGCTGAGTTCGGGAAAATGCAACTCATCATCTCAACACGTTCATGTTTAGCACCAAATTGTACTCCCATCTCTCTGCAAGAGCCCGCTTTCTCCTTCTTCTTCCTGTTCATCCATCTCTGGCAAACAGGTGTTCATTTAAAACCACTGTAGATGCAGCAGATCCATAATTGATCCATAATTACCCTGCACCAACCTGGAGCCATGCCGTAGCTGCTCTCTGTGTGACGGGGTGGTCTGTGTGTGCAGGTCCCAGTGAAGGTGTTGCAAGCTCACAGCGATGCAGTGACCACAGCTCGACTCTGCTGCAACGATCGCTGCATCCTGAGCTGCTCCTCAGACTGCACCGCTGTCCTCTGGGTGAGCTGCTGTGTGTGTGTGTGTGTGTGTGTGTGTGTGTGTGTGTGTGTGTGTGTGTGTGTGTGTGTGTGTGTGTGAAGAGTCTGCCTCCCGCAGAGGTCGTGGGAAGCGTGCCCGGGGCCGTGCGAGGGAGCTGGCCGCTCCTGGGAAGGTTCCCACTGTTCCAGGAGTTCTCCATGTGTGGATAACGGCTCTCACCGTGGTTCTCTGGAGTCCCAAAGCCTTAGAAATGTCTCTGTGACCCTTTCAGACTGATAGATGACAGTGACGTTGTTCCTCAGATTGTGGCTCATGCTGCTGTCTGAGATCTTTAGCCTGCTTCTCTTTGTCAGACAGCTTCTGTTTCAGTGATTTTCTGATTCAGCAGGTCTGCAGTGATCAGGCCTGACTGTGGCAGTGACACTAAATTTGTGATTAATCACAGTTAATTAATTGATTTAACGAGGGGAGGGGCAGTTTATCACACAGGGCAGGCAGGTCTGGAGAGCTTTGTTCCCGTAATGAATGAAACCATCATTAAAACCTGCAGTTTGTATTTACTCTAATACAATGTCTAATATCAAAATGAGTTTGATGGCCTGAAGCATGTGAGAGTGACAAATACAAAAATTAGGAAGGAGAGAAATAATTTCTCACTGCACTGTTTCATGTGTTTATTAATAAAATAAAACGGCTTCATATTCCACTGCTGAAGCTCTTCCTGTTTGACCTCTGACCTGTGTAGGATGTGGAGAGCTGTCAGCCTCTGAGGACATTTGTTGGGGGTCACAGTAAACCCATCACTGAGTGTGCGCTGATCCCAAACAGCAGCAGGTGAGTTCCACCTTAGATTTACCTGCAGCTGGATTATTACCCAGCAGCAAGGATTTTGAAGCTGTTTGTGGTCCAACGTGTCTCTGAATAACTGAGTCATTTCTACCTTTATTGGTCTGAGCTGTCAGAGTGAGTGCGGTGTTTCTAATCTGATCAGATTAGATTAGATGAAACTTTATTCAACTTGGATCACTGTGACGTCTGAATATTTGGAGCTATCAGCTGATGAAGAGTCTCCATTACTCAGACTGTAATCTGAAGGAAAAGCACGCGTACACTTGTTAAACTTGTCTTTCCAAGACACAAACACAAAAAGTAGTCACTTCACCTTTGAATAATCACAGTGACCAAAATAAAATCAACTTATTAAAGTGATTAATATAAAAAATCCAAACAACAGTGAAACTGCTGCCAGCTCACAGAGCACCAGCACAGGCCTCCGTCCCACCCAGATTTTATGATAGTTGATAGTTTGTAATAAGCGTGATGTGGAGAGAATCGCTGCACAGGTGGGGAGACCTCTCTTGAAGCTGATTGGTCACTCAGAGAACGAATAGAGTTTAAGCTGTGAGCAGGTTTGTGTGAGTTTCCTGACGTCCGTCTGGTCTGTGTGTGTCAGCGTGGTCACTGTGTCCTGGGATAAGAAGATGGTGGCCTGGGACCTCGAGACGGGACTCACACTGGTAACTTCTGCCATCATTCGCATGGGGTTTCAAACCAGCAACCTTCCTCCACACGTTTCTCTCCACCTCAGATGTTTCTGCTCTTCTTTTTGCTTTTGTGTGATTTCCTGTTAATCTTTGTCGCAGTGGAAATGGAGGCAGCCCGGCCTGCTGACCTCCTGCGGTTCCTCGTCCGACGGCCGGCTGGTCGTTTGTGCCGTAGATCCTCAGAACGCTGTTTCGATCTGTGACGCCGCCAGCGGACGGACACTGCACCACATCGGCGGTACGACCGGTCGAGCGCCGCCCGGTCAGCATTACGGTAATACTCCTGTGAGTGTCAGCAAAGGTGTGTTTGTTTTCCCCATCAGATCATCACCGCTCCACCATCACGTGCTGTCGGTTTGACCCTCAGAGCCAGCGAGTGGCCACAGTTTCTGCAGACCGGCGCATCAAACTCTGGGACCTGCGGGCCCAGAAAACCACCGTGGCCATCGACAGGTGATGAATGAATCAGCTGTTTGTTCCTGCTGCTGTCGCTGATTTTTAGGTTTTAGTGTTTCTGCGGATGAACGGAGGACCCCCTCTAAGCCCTCCTCCTCTTTCCTCTACAGCTCCTTTCACACTGGACACCAAGCCCTGTAACGCCCCCTAACATCTGGCTTTTGTCTTCACGTTTAAAGGGATTTATCGGATCTGTGGCACTGAGGATATTCACTGTGCTACTAGCAACCAGAAGGAAGTTAATCACCTTTTCAGAAGGTCCAACGTGTTTGGACAAACAGGCATATATTCACTAATTTTGGTGTAAAAATGAAATATTGTACAATATGTCAAATATGGCTCTAACAAGTGGGCACACAAAACAGGAGTCAGGATTTACATCAAAAATGATTTGCGGTAAATCCTGTAACCTTCTCAAACTTCCTGCTTCAGTTTCGGTCCTCGGCAGAGGAATGATTTCAGTGCTGTTTGTCATGTTTCAGCAGAGCAGGTGGAGGCTGAAGCTGCGGGTCAGGAGCGGCCTGTTTGGAGGATGTGCTCTCTGAATGTTCTGGTTTAAAAAAGCAGACAGGAAGTGTCTCCTCACTAAAGAGCCTCAGAGGAGCTGCGAGCAAAGATCTCACTGCGTTCTTCTCACTGTCTCACCATCAGTAATCACGGCAACGTCGTCTCGGCCTGCTGCTTCACCGGCAGCGGGCGCTTCCTGTGCACGGCGTCGTGGGACAAAACGCTGAAGCTGTGGGACCTGCAGGCGGGGGGGTTTCGCTCTCACGGTGGGACTCCGCTGCAGGGAGGCCACGAAGGCAGCGTGAGTGCCTGCTGCATCTCTGCCGCTGATGGTGAGACCTCTGAGCAAGGCACATTTTTACTGACACGGTGCTGCAGCCACGGCTGGTTCAGAGCCGGTGAGAGGGCGGGGCCTGCACAGGTTTGCTCTGAGGATCAGACAGCATTTTTCTTAATACGCATTATTAACTCATAATTATTAGCTCAGCTGGTCAAAATAATAATGAAGTTCATATTTGGTGTAACTCCAGCTAACACACAGGTTCAGTTACACACACACACATATAACAATCCTCAGTAGGATGCATCATCAACGTCAGGAAGAACCTGAGTCCACAGTAAGAGCAGCAGACAGCGTGGCAGTGTGGGTACTGGAACACACACTCAGTTCTTCCTGTTGTGTTTGTCTAACACAAACACTTCCTGTTGTGTTTCCTCAGCGAACCTGCTGGTGTCTGCCTCCTACGAGAGGACCGTCGCTGTCTGGGATTTGTCGACCGTCTCTCAGACTCTCGTCCTGAAGGTGATTAAACTCGGCCGTGTAAAGACATCGTGATGTTTCAGGTCACGTTCGTGTGGCTCAGCTCCTGTGTTTTCTCCCTCAGGGCCACAGTGATTGGGTGACAGATGTGTCACTGAGTGCTGACAGGAAGTTGGTGGCTTCTTCCTCCAAGGTTTCCATCCTCTCCAAGTGCTTTCACTCACCGTCCAGGCCACATTTAAAGTTTTTGCTCCTTAAGCTTAAAAATCCACTTTTTGTTATTTTGATACACTACATTCATATATATATATTAGGGGTGGGACTCGATTCAAAAAATTAATCTAATTCATTAGGAGCTTTGTAATTAATTAATCGAAATTAATCGCATTTTAATCACATTTCAATATTTAACATGAGAAATATTAATTTAAGTTTAGTTGATGAATGAATCAATATACATAAGCTTAAACTTCAAAATGTTGTTTATTTTCCCACCAGTCTACTACACAGACCAATGAAGGGTGGAAGTGCTCCTGTGATAAGCAAACACCTGAAATTAAAGTTAAGCATCATAACTGGATAGTTTTATTCAACATTAATGTCTCACTTGTTATAGTTGGAAATTAATCATTCTCTCAGCTGTATTCCTTGATGTTGAAATGTGTTATGCTTGTTTTAACAGCTTATTTTGAATTAAAGACTTAAAATTAAACCACAAAAAGGAGAAAAAGTTCGTTCTCTGTTTAACAGCTGCTTTTACACAGGTGTGCTTCGCACTCATGGTTGCTAGGCGACAGGAGCTACACAGAGGTGACGGCAGGTGATGCTGATATGAAGGCTAGCTGCTCACCTCCGGCCTTTGCGGTCTGAGTGGGCTGCGAAGGACGTGGGCCGGGTCCTTCGCAGGATGCAGCCCCTGAATTTGGACATTGTGCGTCGATATAATCTGTAAGCCGGGAACTCGTGCACTGAGAAACGTTCCACGGTGCAAAGTGCGATTAAAATGCGTTAAAAATTTTAATTCGTTAATTTCCCCGTAATTAATTAATCGAAATTAACGCGTTGAAGTCCCACCCCTAACATATATATATTATTCAGATGTCCATATGAAATTCTCATATTAAGCTAGAAACTGCACCCACATCTACTTTAAACCAAGTGTCACCATCTGAATCTAAGGCTGAGTACCAGCATGGTAGCTGCAGCAGTTTGTTGTCTGTGATGTGGCACAGGATCAGGCTTCGGTATCCTGGATGCTGGTCTGCTTTCTGATGATTCGCTGGAGAAAACCTCAGAAGTTGCATTCTGGGTAAACTTTGAAAGCAGTATCGGCTACTTCAACCTGTGACAAACAGACTGAGCCAGAATCGCTGTTTCTGAGCCGGCCAATCAACAAAAAGCTCCCAGCTACAGGTCTGACTGGTGGTGATGAACTGGGAGCTAGAAGCTGCTGAGACGTCATTTCTTCTGGAAGTTTAGAAGGATATTCAGCAGAGATCGGCTGAAGCACGCGTGCTTCCATCTGGGAACCTCAGCAGATCGTGCAGAAGATGATGATGATGATGTCAGAGTAACCGAGGTCTTCCACTGTGGGTGTCTTCAACAAAGACGCAGCATCTTCTGGCCAAACAAGTGTTCAAACATTAGAAGAACTGGCTGCATAAACATCTCACATGAAAAAAGCGTTGTTGACATCTGCTGATGATGTGGGAGGATAACCAAAGACTAACAGACCCCACCTGAGAAGATGAAGACAGGTAAACCAAAACAACACGGAGAAAGAGGACAGGTGTAGGAGCCATAAAGCAGAAAAGATAGGATGTGAAAATATATGTACAATTTATAGTTGCAATTTATATTTTGTTCCATTCTTGATTCATGTCATTGTGTAGTTCATAATTTCAAGAAAATGATTGTTGATATAAAAAATGTTTGATGACGCTCCCTTAGAGTGACGTAACTGAGCATGTGCAGCACCAGTTAGTCAGAGCTGCGCAAGGCACGAGAGCATATAGTTTTCTTACCGTGTGCCATGCTTGAAGTGATTTTTGTAACCTTTTGATTTTCTAAGTAAAGACACCTAAACGTAAAGAGCCTGTCATGTCGTGCGCGTGAAGAAATTACTGTGTCTGCAGCTCTAAGGGGTATTTTTTAGAAACCAAAGAAAGAAAATACCACTACAACAGGTGCGAGCAAGGGACTGAGATGGGTGGAGGTCCCTTGCTCGTCCGCTGAAGGTCTTCCTCTGACACCGGCCTCATCTTCATCTTCAGTCTCTGATTCCGTCTGCGTCAGTAATTAAATAATAGTCACATTTGAACAGTCCTGACTGCAGCTTATAGCTGTGAAATGGAGGAAAATCCTGGAGTTCACATGCTCTGTGTAATAGATACATCACATTGATCAAACTGCTTTAGGTCCTGAAGAAGGTTCTACAAATCCTTGAAGGACCTGCATAACAGTGTGGATTGGTGGGCACTCTGGTCTGTATCTTTATTGCCTGTTCAGCTTTGTTTTGGCATGTGAACGTCCCTTTGACTCAAAAATGCTGGGAAAACATTTCAATCCTTCCTTTGGGGCACCTGTGAAGGTTGAGACTCTGAGAGGCTGCAGCAGCAATGATTTCCACCCCGTCTGTGTCTGCAGGACGGGACTCTCCGGTTGTGGGATGTGGAGAACACGGAGGAAATCCCAGAGGTCCTGAAGAAGAGGAGCACTGAAGGAGCGGGAATTCCCATCCTGAAGGTTTGAGTCCATCACAGATCCTCAGTTTAAACTCTCCACAGCTGTGAGGGTGTTTGAGTGGATTCTTCCTTTAAAACTGCCACTCACCTGTTCCACCTGTGTGTGTGTGTGTGTGTGTTTGCAGTGTGAAGAGTGTGGAAAGCCGTTCCCAGTATCCAGACTGCTGACCTCAGAGCTGATCACTCAATGCATCATCTGTTGCCTCAAATCGCCGCCCAGATACCGACCCCAGCCGCCACCTCTTTCATGACTTCCTGTCAAGGAGGTCAGAGGTCAGCAGAATCTGCTGGGAAGGAACTTTTTCTACAGTTGATCCTGAAATTTGAAATTCTGGTTTTAATGTTTATATTTCTGAGTTTTGTTTTGTGGCTTTAATAAACACTGTCTAAATAAATGTGTTTTTACATATTAACAGCAATAAGAGGGAACAGCAGAGAGAATCATTTCTTTGGGATATTACCTACATAATTAGCTGATTTCTTCATATTTTGGGGGCCATCTTATTGTTTTCTGCTGCTCATTTTCAGGTGGACCTGCAGGTTCCCAACCTTCATTATTAATCATTATTAAAATAATATTGATGGATTCACTAAAACCTGAATTATTTCTGGTTTCTGACTGACAGCTGATCACACATCTGAACTTTGAACTGTGGTAACTCAAAGCTTTTCTGGTAAAAGTGATTTGATGCCATCAGGCTGTCATTAATAACAGCCTGTTATGAGCTTTGTATTGCAGATGTCGTCCTCAGGGTGGCGCTGGAGCAGCGGCGGATTCAGATTTAATGCATCTTGACAAACAGAAGCTCTGAATCAGCCTCATCACATCTGTTTCTGGAGCCTCTGCTGGGTCACACTTTAATCCATGACTGTCATTAACAAAAACATGATTTTATCCTATTTGTTCGTCTGTTTATTTTCTATCTGCTGTGAATTCAGCCATTTTTCCCCCTGTGACAGCAGAAAAAACGATTTTCCCTTCAGATTTTTAAAATGTGCAAACAAAGATGTAAACACAGTGTTAAACATCAGGTTTTTCTACTTGATAAATCATAAATTGATTCATAAACACTCCGTGACCGATGTCGCCTCCGGCAGAGCAGGTGATCGAAGAGGAGGTTTTAAGTCTGTCGGTCCCCGCGGCTCATCGTCCCCTCAGAAAGTGCTCTGCAGCAGGCAACGGCAGCCGCAGCCGGCCGGACACTCGTCCTGCCGGCGAAACCAGTCCATCATGTGACTGGTGTGTCCCCCGTGGCCACAGCTCAGGCAGAAGTTGGAGGAGCCGCGGACGGCCACGTGGCAGATGGCGCACTGGAAGGTGAGGCGCTTGCAGACGGCGCACTGAGTCCCCCGAGCCTGACTGCGGCAGTGGCAGCAGAACACGCCGAACTCTGCAAAGAGACCACATCAGGAGAGTGTCGGTAAGACCACACACACCGTTAATCCTCAGCAGGTCACCAGCCACCTGTCCAAACGCTGTCACCCTCCAAATCAAGTCACACACTGTGATTCAGGAGTCACGCAGTTACACACTCCTGCAGATACAAACAGGCAACAAAAATCTACAGCAGGTGTGGACACTAAACCCGCCCATCAGGGGAAGTCTGTGAATGTTTCCTGTGACACAGAGAAGTCTGTACATTCACACACTTTGTTCACACAGGTGAAACTTTATTAATAAAGCAGCTCCTTCCTAGTCAACACTCTTCAAGGTCACTAGCATTAGGGCCCTCATTAGTTCTCCCTCCTATATCCCTGTCACTTGCCCGGCTGGTTTTGACCAGTTCGAGCCTGTCACTCGGTCGTCTCTGAGTGAAATCATTGGTCATATGAAGCCTGCCGGGTCTCCAAATGACCCCATGACACCTCACCTTTTCAAAGGGGTTTTTCCCACTTGGCATCTTATGTGCTTAGTATTATCAATGGGAGCTTAGCAAAGGGCATAGTCCCTGCTTGTCTTAAGAAGGCAGTGGTGACCCCACTCATTAAAAAACACTGGCCTAGACTCCTCAACTTTCCAATTTCAGGCCGATTTCTAAACTCCCTTTTCAGTTCATTTTTAGATAAGCATGACACCCTGCAGGACTTCCAGTCTGGTTTTAAATGCTGCCACAGTACTGAGTCGGCACTGTTGCAGGTTTTTAATGACGTTCTCTTAGCCACAGATGCTGGTCATTGTGTTGCTTTGGTTTTGTTGGACCTAACAGCGGCCTTCGATACTGTGGACCAGCAGATCCTCCTGTCTCGACTGGAAAAGTGGGTGGGCATTAAGGGTGTGGCTTTAGATTGGTTTCGATCTGCTGAATCTTGTGCAGCACCCCTTATGTGTGGGGTGCCCCAAGGCTCTATTCTTGGTCCTCTCCACTTCTCTCTGTACCTACTTCCTATGGGATCAATTTTCAGAAAACATGACATCACATTCCACCTTTATGCTGATGACTGCCAAATTTATGTGCCTCTGATGCAGCAAAATGCATATTCTGCTAACCATCTCCTCGGGTGCACTGGAGAGATCAGGCATGGCTGTCCACCAACTTTTTGCACCTAAATCATAAAAAGACAGAAGTGTTGCTGCTTGGGCCCAGTGATACTTCAAAAATGACTATTGATCTGGGTCCCTTAACTCAACATCTTACTAAGACAGCAACAAACTTAGGTGTAAAGCTGGACAGTGAACTTAAACTTGATGCCCAAATTAAGTCAGTAGTTAAGTCCAGCCTTTATCAGCTAAGACAGCTGGCCAAAGTGAAACCATTTCTTTCACAGCATCATTTTGAGATTTTAATCCATGCTTTTATCACGACTCACTTAGACTACTGCAATGCACTTTATGTTGGGCTCAGCCAGACACTGTTTGCCCGGCTCCAGATGGTACAAAATGCTGCTGCACAACTCTTAGTTGGGGTCAAAAAACGTGAGCACATTTCTCCGATCTTGGCCTCACTTCATTGGCTCCCAGGTCATTTTAGGATTGATTTTAAAATCCTTTTATTGGTTTTTAAATGTCTTCATGGCCTCGCCCCGTCATAGCTGTCTGATCTGCTCCACCTGTACGTTCCTTCACGTTCGCTCAGGTCAGCTGATCTGGCACTGCTGGCTGTCCCAAAGACAAAGAGGAAGTCCAGAGATGACCGCGCTTTTTCAGTTGCTGCCCCAAAACTGTGGAACGATCTTCCCTTTAGGCAGGCTGACTCACTCTCTGCTTTTAAGTCCTCTCTTAAAACGCATTTCTTCTTGTTGGCTTTTAACTCAGTTTGAGATGTTGGTTTTCTTTGTTTATTTTCTTAGCTGTGGTTTTTATTTATTTATTGATTGTTTCCTTATATTATGTCTGTGTTTTGCTTGTTTGTTCTTAGTTGTGTACAGCACTTTGGCCAACTGCATTTGATTTTAAAGTGCTTTAGAAATAAAGCTGAGTTGAGAAAGCTCACACACGCTCAGCTTTCATACTGAGCCGCACTCACAGCTGTGTTAACTTTCATGTGTTTGATCTCTTCATATTCTTCTAATATTATAGTTTCACTTTGCAGACAGAAACCTGTCCACACGTCTGATTGGTCAGATGCTGCAAACTCCGCCTTTGTGAATGTGCCTGTAGCTGGATGAACCCTGGTTCACTTATCGAGTCGATAACCAGCTTTGTGAGGCCGGTGTCGGAATAAGAGAAGCCGGATGTCAGAGAGACGTCCTGGATAAGCTGAACGGGAGTTTAAGCAGTTCAGTATCCGAGCAGCAACACTACAGTTACAGTCCTCAAGAATCATATCGTTCTTTCAGCTCAGGATATTTTCCACGAAGGCCAAGTTAGAGTGATTGGGAGAAGGAGGAATGATTTTTTGACTATTCAAACAGCCCAGATGGTAAAAGACAAACAGGAAGTGAAACAAACAAACAAAGGGGCACGTGGTCAGCCTAAGGCACTGTAAGACAAGAGGATGCAGCTTTATCCCTTCTCATTCGAACACATCGGCGACCACAAAAACGTACCGATGCCTTTGTGAGGTTCGGGCGGGCAGGAGGCGAATTTGAGCACCTCGGCTCTCTTGTCTCTCAGACCCCAGCGGTACAAGATTTCACCGTAACACTTCTTAAAGTCGTCAAACTGCAGCGTGTTGGCCGGGTCCAGCAGCCTGCACAGGGAGAGGAAGTGATGTCAGACTGGCTTCAGAGTGACATCTGTTCGGTCCCACTGGAGGCGGAGCTAAATCACCTCTTGTTCATGTCGTGCTGCTCTCGTTCTCGCTCCCGTGGATCCGTGTAGCCCTGGTTAGCATAGCGGTAGTCGTCGGGAGAGGATTCGCCCCACGGGTTGGCGTGCTCAGAGTCTCGACCTGGAAGTTTAAAAAAATCAAAACTGTAGGAGGAGAGTAATCCAAACATCTGCAGAGGGGGCCTGCGTGAGGTGCTGCGGAGGCTCACCTGGGTTCCAGGTGGTTGTAGTGATGGAGTCAGAAGTGCTGGAGCAGGAGCCCGAGGTGATGGAGCTGGACGTGTAGCTGGGCTGAGACAGAAACACACACGTTACATCAGAAACAACCTGAACCCCCCCGTGGAGTTCTCTGGATCCACACAGCAGCACTGAGACGAAGAAGCAGGACTGCACTGAACTGGACCGTGTTTGTGCGGTCGGAGCATTTTTAATGCAGTTATATGACCAATAATATGGCTGCTGTGCGCTTCACTGGACTTCAAGAAGGCAGAGCTCCAGTTTGCTGAGTGAGTCTAACAGAGTTAGACTCTTAAACTAAAGTCTCACCACTTGGCTGCCATCTTGGTAACACCTCAACGCTCTTATTTGGGTGTTTATTTGAAGCATGATCAAAATTAGCCCAAATTTCAGTGGCTACAGGACAAAACTGTACCTACAGGAGTACATGCTTAAAAGGTTCGATGACTTTGTCCCAAAATAAGGTTAAAAAATTCATTTCCCTGGAAGTTAAACATCTATCGCTATTGTTGCTGTTGCAGAATTTTCCCACGGATTGAAATTCAGGAATTGTCTCCATGTCTCTGATGTTCCTGATTAGCAGGTCTGTGGATGCAGCTGACAGGTTAGCTTTCAACCCTCTGGCTCCAAATATGAAACGGGTTTTCCCAAACCAACAAGTGACATCACAGTAGCTTTGTCCATCTTTTATATACAGTCTCTAGTTTTAAATAGGTCTGCTGTCTTTCCATTTCTGTGCAAAAAGTAGCCTTTAATCTGACTTACATATCGAGCGTGGTGCGGGGGGAACATGGAGGAGCGTGACGTGTGGTGCCCATACAGGCCGTAGCAGTCTGGAGGCGGAGCCTGAGCTCTGAATACGCTGCACAGCATGGCCAGAGTCTGAACATCACTTATCTGACTGTAGTGATCCAGACTGAAACACACAGAATCGGGTTGTAAGTATTCATTTATCGGCTTTTTCTCCTCTGAAAAGCTGCTCGGAGACTGAAGCAGAAAGCTGAACATGTGCGTGGCTGCAGCGACAATAATAAGACACACCACAGGTGTGGCCATCAGGGGCCGCAGCATGCTCTCAATAACTCACAGAGTCTCCAGCAGGTGGCGTCCAAACGGGTGTCTGGCCCAGGGGGTCTCCATGTCCGGGTCCGAGTCTGGACTCAGGTCCTGACTGGTGGCAGCAGATGCAAGGGCCCAAACCTGCACGCAGAGGCGGGATTGAGAGGCGAGTTTTCTTGGCTGACTTCCTGACTCCACACTTTGCATACTTTTTACTTCAGTGCACAAATTTAAGACAGATTTTTAATACTTTAATGTAAGTTAAATGTATAAAGGATGGAAGCGGTGACCTTCGCCACGTCTCTGCGTCCGACGGCGAGCGCCGCCGCTGCGTTCTTCTGACACGTTTCCTGGATGTCGTTCATGTTCAGACTGCAGAGAAAAGAAACCAGAACGATCAGCAGGAAACACAAACATGAATGACATCATTACGTCTTATTTATGTCACGCCGCAACAGTCATCTCAAGATTTCCACGGGTGAAGTTCAGCAACCACCCGGTGAGGCCACAGTGGCTAAATCCATCTTTTATTTACAGTCTGTGGTTCAGGGGGCTTGAATTAATGTTGGTAAGGTTGGAGCCTGGTGGAGTCCAAGGAGAAAATCTGGACCAGTGCACTTTTAGTTGGCAGCTGCAAGCAAGAAGACAAACTCTGGGGTTAAAGAGGAAGTCTGTTTAGTCTAGTGCTCCTGGATTAGATTAGATTAGATAAAACTTTATTAATCCCTTTAGGAAGACTCCGTCAGGGAAATTGAAGAACAGCAGCTCTGATTTGATGTTTCCTGCAGAAACACTCCGAGGCTGCAGTTTTCATAGCTGCTGTTTCTTTGTAGCGGACCTACTTGGATGCTCAACATCAGAACATACGAAGCCAAAAATGCACTTCTGATCCTTTAATTTGATAGAAAATTCCAGTGAAGGCTGATTTCTGTTGTAAATATTAGTTTCCTTGTTAGTTAATCTGAAATTTTCAATAGCAGAAATAACTGATTTATAAAATGTCAGAAAAACACGTGAGAACTGAAAGTTTCCTGAATCGCTGCAGCTGTGATGGAGGTCGTGTTTCAGTGTCGGCTCTCACATGTAGCTCTCTCCCAGAGTTTTGTGGACGGGCAGCAGGCAGGAGATCTCCTGGATGATGACTTTTCCAGCCAGTTTGATGGGACGGTTGCCGTAGTCCATCCCCTCTCGCTTCGTCTTAAAGCGGCGGGATTTCTGACAGACACACAGACAGACACACACACACAGACAGCCGAGGAGAGACAAAGCACCACCTGATTAAAAGCGGTCTGGACGACGGCTTGTTTTAAGAGCCCGTTCACACTGCGAGGCGCTGACTGACCGAAGGCTCGGAGCTTTGCTCTCTTTAACGTGATAATGTGAAATTCTGAGCTTGTGTGTTTTGTGTTTTCACTTTTTGTTGTTACCCAAATTTCAGCTACGACCTTCAACCCCTGCAGGCAGGCAGGCGGCTGCACCGACACATTACAGCCCAGAGGCTCTCAGCTGGATTCAGGTCGGGGTAACAATGATATCAACAGCATCGATGCCTTCATCGTCCAGGAAGTGAGGGCACATGAGGCCAAGCAGCACCAGGAGGAACTCAGGGCCCACTGCACTGGTGTGACTTCATCCAGGTAACAGCAGTGAAAGCAGCATGAGCTAACACGTGAAGGTCTGTATGCCCTCTGAAGATACGCCTACCATCACTGAACCACTGCCAAAGCAGTCATGATGGATGAGGTTTCAGGCAGCGTAACGTTCACCACGGCATCTTCAGACTTTCACATCTGTCACACGTGCTCAGTGTGAACCTGCTGGTCCTGCTACAGGACGCTGAGCCCTCATGGAGTCTGATTCCAATGAGTAGCCCACTGGAGGTCATCTTTAGAGCTCTGGTGGTGCTCCTCCTCTTCCTCCTCACCCAAAAAAGCAGATAGTGGTGCTGCTGCTGGGCTCACAGCATGTAATGGCCCGTCTCCTGGTATCTGCTCCACACTGTGCTGGGAGACACAGCCATCCCGGAGGACTACCTGTCCAACGGTACCATCTCACACTACAGCAATGACAGAGCAAAAAGGACTGAGAAGACCCCGTCAGGAGAGAGCAGTGGGGGCCACCTGTTAACTCATTCCTTTTTGGGGGTGTTGTGTTGTTGCCTCTCCGGTGCGTCTGTCTGTGGTCACTTTGATTTGAACCACAGCAGGTGAGATGGACTCACGACGGTTTCTGCTTCCTGACAGGCAGAGCGACGTCCCCGAGGTTCTTCGACTGAGCAGTGTACCTGTTCACTCTGTCATCGATAGGAGGGGATTAGTGTTGGTGCTGATTGGTGCTGATGGGATCGCAGTCATCAGCGGCTCACAGTGGGAACACAGTTAGTTTCCAGTTTATTAACAGCCAAATTACTTTCAGAAATAAGTCTCAGATCTGTGCGGGAAACTTACCTGCACGTGTTAAATGTTAGTGAACATGAAAAGTTTCACTCATTGTTGAGCAGACAGGAAGTCAGGCAGAGTTATTGAAGTCATTAATTGCGGTTATGTGTTCAGAATTCCAGTCATGCTAACGCTAACTCATTTCAACAGGATGAGCCGTGATGATTCCCATCTGAACCCTCTGGAGTCAGCTCAGTGCAGGAAGCAACAGAGAAGGCTTTTATTTTGAAAAGTGTCGGTGTACCAAAAACAGGCTTTGAAGCAAACCCAGCTGCTCCAACAGCCTTTCTCTCAGCACTGAGGGTGCAGACCCACAGCTCCACCTGTGGCATCACCACTATCTGATTTCAGTGATTCAGCTTCAGCCAGAGAGCTTCTAACACAACAGAGATCTGCTGCCAGCCCACGGTCCCGTCTGATACCTTTATAATCCACACCAAGGTTTGATGGCCTCTTCCTTCGCCCGCCTCTGGACCACGTTATTCAGGCGGATATCAATAAACAGCGATGAGCTGCCAAAGTGGTTTAAGTGGCACAGCGTGACAGCAGAGTGTCTGTCGCTGCCTCGGCTCTGACCCAGGAGGTTCAGATTCACACCTCATTCATACATGCGGCTTCTAAAAATCTCACACGAGCTCAAATCTCACTGACTGTGACCTCAGCTAAAGGTCAGAGGTCAAGTTTTCTGAAAATCTTGTGAATGTGATAATTCAAGAACGATGTGATCTAAGATGCTCAGATTCACACCATCCTGTTTAAGCTGGACCCGTCAAACTTCCCACTCTTATTCACTGACTTTACTACAACAGCACTTTGACCCCCCACCCCCACTGGCACCCCCATTGGGTGGATATGGTCTTAAAATGTAGGAAAATCCTGGAAGACCTGGAGCGTCGGCAGGCATGCTGGCTCAGCAGAAGCACTTCCTGTTACCTCCATAACTATGTTGCTGCTCTGCCTGATGCTTCAGTATTTAATTGGAAACTAAACTTTAATGGAAAACCAGAAAAACCCACTGATGCACATTTAAATTCAGAACACATCATTTCTGTGCCTACAGGTTCATGTTGTTAAGGGAGCAGAGTCAGGATGTGTTAGTCGAGGCAGCCGCAGCCAATCAGTGACATGCAAACACCAACGTTAAACCCTGAAAAGCCCAGAGAGCCGAGAGGAGAGGACGGAGGCGCAGATCAGAAAACGGGGCTGGGTGCTTGGTGGAGGAGCTCAGTACCGGCCAATCGTGGAGGGTTTGGACAGACCAGCGGCGGGAGGCAGAGATTGGGAGCTTCTGATTGGAGGAGATTAAGAAGGAGGAGTGGCCCACAGCAGCATGAAGGGGCAGGTGATTGGCCGGAGAGAAACACAGGAACACAGAGATAAAAAATAAAAAAAGAAACAGAAACCCATCAGAGAGGACAGGACAGAGCTGAGCAGCGAGGGTGAACAGGTTCTACTTCCTGTCAGAGCCCAGGCTGAGGAGTGATTCTACTTCCTGTCAGAGCCCAGGCTGAGGAGTGATTCTACTTCCTGTCAGAGCCCAGGCTGAGGAGTGATTCTACTTCCTGTCAGAGCCCAGGCTGAGGAGTGGTAACTTTTGCATCATACACACACATTTTAATGCCAACCTTTACGCACAGCTTTCCCATTAATCTGTCTTAAAAACAAATTCTTTTAGAAACTATGAAATAACATTTGCTTACAGATTGAATCGTATCACGTGTCATGCCCTGTTTCATGATGTCGTGCCCTGATTCGTCACATGCCCTTTTCCCAGAAATAAAGCTCTGACCAGTGTTAATTTCATTGACGAAATATTTTCATCATAGTTTTCATCAATGACCCTTTTTTTCATGATGATAACGAGACGATAACTAAATAAAAACTACCTAAAATGATAAAAACGATGATGAAATTAACTGACACTTTTGTCAACGAATGAACATGAGACAAAAATGTTTGGCGGGGACGACATCCAATCAGAACTGAGTTAATTTTGTGACAGGGCGGGACAAGTTAGGAAAACATCCAATCAAACGCACAGTTGCACAAATTTGCTCTAAACCCGGGAAGACCAAACTAGCCTGTGATTGGTCGTTCCTTCCGATAGAACTAAGTGATGTAACCAATGTCAGCAGGGAGAAAGAGAAGAGCCGATGTATGGACACATTTGTCCTTTGACGTTGTGACAAACGAAACGATGTGTAAACCATGTGGGGCGACTATCTCGGGTAAAAACACGACAAATCTTAAACGACATCTGCAAACCAGTCACCCAGATCTCCATGCAAAGGTCAGCATTTTAATGTCATGCAGGGTAAAGTGTTTTTCCCAGTTTGTGTTTAGAGAAAATCTCCACACCGCGGTGGATTAGCCTTTATAATCTTAGTCCTGAACACTGCCCTGTACCTTTCAGAGCGTCCTGCTGTAAAACGCTCCGATTATCTCAGTAAGGTGGTGTTAATGATCAGGTGTGTGGGAAGCAGGTGAAACGCTAATGTTAATATTATTAATAATATTCCATAACTTTGAATAAATGTTTAATTTTGTGTGTATAATGACTAATTCAGGGGAACTGAAGAAAAAGCATTTACATTTTACACCCTTTATATTTTAGTCGACTAAATCGACTGTAGATTTAGTCGACTATATTCTTACCATAATTCAACTAAAACTAGACTAAAACTATTCAGATGACTACATTATGACTAAAACTACATTACATTTTGCTGTAAAAATTAACACTGGCTCTGACTAGCAGAGGATAAACAGCTGCTGCGATGCTACCCACAGCTCCCACTGGCTCACTAAGATGGTCGTAACTTCCGGTTCTGAAACACGAAGATGGGTAAGTGTCTTAGAAAGCACTGTTTTTAATGGCCAATAGGGGGCGCTGCTTCTGGCTCTAAAAAGACTTGAGCTCAGAAAACAAAGAGGAAACGGCCTTTGGCGCCTCTGCTCTAGAACATCTGGAACATTTTCCTGATGACTTTACTTTCAGGTAAACAGGAAGTCAATTATTAGTCAGAATTATATTGGGTACAATCATTGGCTCACAACCTGTCAGTCAGGAGCTATTTGCCAATGAGTGCGCAGTGTTCTTGGACTCTCAGTTAGGTCCACCCATCCGTCATCGTGCTCAGCTCAAGGCATCCGTAACAGGATTGACCAAATGGGTGACATCACAGCGGGCGCAGCGCTCAGTGTGCAGTGTTGCATCTACAGCTTCACTTTTACAGCAGGTGGGTATAAAGGTTAAAGCAGCCTAAAATCTGCATATGATGTTCCTGCCACCCAAAGACATGGCTGGTGTATGGGAAAGGTCATGTGACGCCTCTCGCCCTGTGGCAGCTGGGATAGGCTCCACCCCCGAGGTCGTTTTTTTTCCCCTCTGTCTCTCAAACCAAACAGTGCCCGTGTTCTGTTTCCTGTAACCTAACTGAGGAGGAACAAATGCTGAGATGAATCTCTGAACACATGTCAAAGCAATAATACTGGTGCTAAAATCCTAAAACGTGTCAGTATGAATGAAGCTGGAGTCTTAACAGACTTTTAAAGTGATGAAGCCACATCCTGAGAATTCCTCCGGAAGTTCCCGGGACAAGTTCCTGCTGTGGAAACACGACTGAAGGCACCTGGATATCAAACATGAGACGTGTTAACTGAGCTCTGTGTGTGTGTGTGTGTGTGTGTGTGTCTGTTACCCGTTCTTTGTAGTAGAAGGAGGAGATGGAGACGGTGTCTTTGTCGGAGCGAGTCGGGCTGCCACTGTACAGCCGCAGAGTGCTCTGAGACTCTGAACGCATCTTCATCGGAGTCAGGACCCCGCTGTGATAGGCTGACAGAGCCGACAGGGACCTGAACACACACACACACACACACACACACACACACACACACACACACACACACGACCTCCATTAAACAGAACAGCAATAGTTTAAACCTGTTAGCATCCACAGACCTCTCACCTGTGCTAGTGTGGATGTATTATCATCAGACCGACAAAACAAAGCAAAAAACATTCATTTGAAAGAAAAATGAAGGATTATTGTTACATTAGTGCACTTTCCGTTGAAAACAGCCAAAAATACCTGAATCAAAGGTAACCTGAGCACATCCGTGTTAGCTGTGAGGATCTAAAATCTGTGAAATAACCCGTCAGGATTAAAGTAGTGGGTCCTGATTGGATTTGGCACAAAATGAGGGAAAAGAGACTTTTCATAGTTTTGTTATCACGTTACAGGCTTTAAGCAAGTGCTGCCATTCAGGCTTCCTGCAACATTATGGGGGACATTAAACCTACGTTGGCTTAGGAGTGCAATTTCTCAGCTTTCAGAAACGTTTGCATTTTTCAGAGGGGGAAAAACTGTCGTGAAATGACAGTAAAGTGCTCCAGGCTATAAATGTGCTATTGCTATGTTTTTGCTAAGGTGTTTTTTGAAATCTCGTAAGGTGCTCATAATGAGCACAGTACGAGATGAATTTTTTTAACCTAACTATGCTGCAGTATCGCTGTACAGCGGCTGCATGACCGCAGACACCTGTCACCCTGTTTGCTCTGTGTGCCTTTTGGATGGCTGTTCTGGAACTAATCTAATCTAACAATAAGATGGGCTTAATGGCGGTTTAGGGCACCCTCAACAGTTAAACTGGAGTCTAACAGAAAGGAAAGCTACTTTCAGCTGCTGCTTTGTCACAAGGGGGCGCCACAGCAGGAAGCTCCGCATGTTTGATTTGGCAGAGTTGTTCCTGACGCGACCCCGAAGAGACTTCATCTCTCCGGCTGAAACTGAACTGTAACAAATGTGTGAACGGCTGCACCAACAACACAGTCAGCTGATCGCAGAAACCAATAAAGAAATGTTGAAGAAAAGAGGAAGGGTTAGCCACGTGTGTGTTTTTACCTGGGCGTGGGCTCTGTGGGGGGGACGGAGCGGTGCATGGTAATCGGTCGGGTGAAGTAAACCAGACAGCCGGCGCCACAAAAACGAGCGCCGGATGTCCGAGGAAACGGGATGTTAGCGTCCTGGAAGAAAACAAATGTGATGAGGCTTTGAGGCAGAAACGTCCTCGACCTCCAACATTTGTCAGAAGACACCTGTGGTCTTCAGAGAAAGGTGCTCAAACCTTGGGCCTCGTCAGCCATAACACCACGTGAAGAGAGCAAAGTACCTGAGCTGAGCAAAAGGTTAAAGACAGGATATTTGTCCAGAGTCCTGCTGTGTGGACAGCGTTGGGGTGAAAATATCACCTGTAAATATGTGAATCTGGGATTTCCTGAGCAGAGAGTAGGCGTTACCTGCCGTAGGTGTTACCTGGTAGGAGCCGTACGTGTTGGTGACTCGAGGGAACGCCTGCAGGGACGGAGCAACGGGGTTGGACAGGACGAAGGGGCCGGAGGCCGGACTGTCCTCCTGTGTCTGAGAGAGGAAAGACAAAGTGATGATTGGCTGCGGGCTTCGTGACATCACACAGACTCAACCGAGTCTGTCCTGAAGAGGGCGGTAGAGGACGCATCATTAAAATCTTCTCTGTGAGAAGGAGAGAAAGGGAAGAAGGAAATCAGGAGGAATTCTGAGGAAAAACCAAGACTGAGGTCCAGGCTCCAGATTAGCATCTGCATGTCGGTGCCACGGTGACACATCTGGCCTTTTTTGTCAGTTCCCATAAAGATTTCTGTGAGCCATGAAAACTGGACAGACCCCTTCTGTTTATCTCTGCGGCTCTAAGCTGCACGTTTCGGAATAATTACGGGAAAGCCTCAGAGAATAAAGCGATAAAGACGCGCACATCCGGTAAAAGTCAAAAAGGAACCAAAACAGAACAAGGTGAAGTCCGCACACTAAAAGAGCTCCTGGATGAAATTTTAATACAAAAAGCCTAAAGTGACGTTTCGGGCACAGCTGCCCTTCTTCAAACACATTATTTATACCCGCCCACTCAGTCAGTGGTCATGTGGTTGAGGTGCCAAATATCCAAATAAGGAAAAACAGAAAAAAGGAAACATCGGCATCCAATCAAGCACGTGAATATGAAAGTAATCAGGTAGTCAAAGCAGTGGTATTATAGCATCTTATAAACATTATGAATACATACAACAGAAATATAGAAAAACATAGAAAAACAGTCATAGAAATGGAATATCAAAAGAGAAATAATCATTTACTATCAATATAGATGAAAACATGTAATAATATCAATTTAGGTGAAATCAGATAAAGTAGGAGTGGCAAAAGTTAAGGACCAAAGAGTTAAAGAGTAGCAATAGGAGTTACACAGAGGGTCTCAGATCGAATCCTTCGTTCTTCAGAGCCACAGAGAACACCTGAGAACTTCACAGCGTCATTATTCAGTTTGTGTTTTTATCTGCTGACCGATTTTTGCATTTTCATAGAAAAGAAACAACTTGGTGCATAAACTTCAGCAGAATGAGGAAATTAAGGTTCTGACGCTCCAAGTTTCCTGGAGGAGGAACCTGAAAACCTCACGCTTAATCTTTGCCCTCAATACTCAAACCAAGCTGCGCCCGTGACCGTGCCCTTTGACCCAACAGAGCTGCAGATGTCAGGTTAGGTTTCGAGAGGCGGGTGGGGGTGGAGCGGTTACCTCAGGTGTGTGTTTAAACACATGATGGGGACGCTCACCGTATCAGACTCCAGGCAGGAAACGAGCTGCCGGACGCACGGCTCCAGACAGTTCTGGTTCCTCTTCACCTTCTGCAGAGACGTGTCCCTCAGGATCTGCAGGGACGCGCAAACACAGACACGCTTTACAGCTTTCATCGTTCTGCTTCTTTAAAGGCAAAACTGAACATTACAGCCCCATTACTTATACTCACACAGATTATAAACTGGACAGGAAAGTTACTTAAATGATTTCAATAAAGAGCTTCATAATAATCTGCGAATGCAGAATAATTTGACTTTTTTATTATTAGAAATAGTTCACAAATAAAAACATCAGCTTTGAACTTGTTAGATTATTATAATTTTCATTACTGCTGTCTAATATGAATACAGCCAATCAGAGCGTATGCCGGTCTGCTTCACGGACAGTGTGCTGTGATGCGTTCGGGTACCTTCTGGATCTTGGTCCTCATGGCAGAGGGGATGGTTGTCGGGGAGACGAACTGAAAGGTGGGCGCGGCGTTGTTGGGATACTGAGCGGGAAACTTTACCACCAGGTGAACCTGATGGCCGCCGAAGTGAGCCGACACCACGCAGCTGTGGTTCAGCGCGTCCATCTACACACAAAAAACAAACACCGGGTAGGAAGGAAGACAAATGTGCTGAGATCCTCGCTAACAAAGACATCGGCTCACCTCCACATTCACGTTTCTGATCTGCAGGTTGACCAGAGAGAACTCCTGCTGCAGAGTCTGAGCGAGACCTGAACCGGCCGCCGAGCCTTGAACGCCTCCGGCAGACAGAGAGCTGTCTGGATCTGAGAGACAAACACATTTAAGACTCACTCAGTGAGCATGTCCAAAAAAACAGAGGATCTGAGACACATTAACTCCCCTCCAGAGGACAGCGTGGACTCAAAGAAGCAGAGATGGGTACTGAAAGCAGCAGCTCGTGCATGCATGACTGACATTTACTTCAAAGGTTGACTGAAGTGAAAAGAAGTGTGCAGTAATCCGTATATCTACAGGCTCTGTTCTGGGACCTCCCTAACCGTCCTAATGCACGTGATAGTCCCATTATCCCCACCGCACTGGCTTTGTTCACACGGTGATGTCACCACAGCTCCATATCAACAGCACCGTCGCTGTAGGATTCTCCTGAACGACAGGTGTTGCCACTGAGACAAAACCTGGTATAAGTGCTGGTACAGGAGGAGAGGCCTCTGCACCAGGTGTTCCTACCAAACCTGCAAATCAGGTGTTCCTACCTCCTGCTCTTAAAGTCAAAACCAGAAGCAAAGAAATGATGGTGGGTTTGTTTCCACAAAGCCTCATCAGTGTCTCCCTCGGTATAATCTCTTATAGCTGATATATCATTAAAATGGCAGTAAAAACTGACTGGGATCATACAGGAGGTGACAAAAACTGTCTCGACTGGCTGAAATGACACCAAAGTGCAGCTTACAGCATCACTTACGGTGTGAGGGTGAGAGCGGCACGGATGATGGGCTCATGAAGTGGAGGAGCTGAGGTGATGCAGAGCAACTGTGCTCTAAAGAAGCAGAAACACACCAGCCTGTGTGAGCTTTACCTCTTCGATGTATGCACACTAACGTGGGATGCTACTGAGATCAGCTGATCTGCCCGGATTGCTGGAGCTGCCTAACAAACACAGTTTCAGTGTTTTTCAAGTTAAGGAATAAAAATAATTCAGGAGCCACATTAAACACTTTCTTCTGAAGAAGTCATTCCTCCTGTTCCTCTTAAGGAGCTTTCAGTGGAAGTGAGGAGGAATCAGGTTAATCTGAGTCTCGATCTGACTTTAGAAGATCTCTTCATTTGGGTTTAAACTTCATGTAAACTGTCTCAAAGTGAAAAAGCAGGTCTAAGAACTGAATCCACTGCCTGAGGTCCCTAAAAAGCAAAGACATCATCAACAGAGGAGACGCGGCCCTCAGAGAACCGAGCAGAGAAACCTCTGTTAGCAGTTCGTTAGCAGGCTCTGACCTCATGCCTGTTAAAATGAAATTGGAAAATAAGCAGCCAGAGCCACGGGAGGAGCAGGAGTAAAGGAGCATTTGGCAGCGTCTGCAGCAGCTCTTTGTCTCACCGTGCAGGCTCTCTGTGGTGAGGCCCGCGCTCTGCTGGCCCTCCGGCTCCTGAGACGACAGCGGCTTCTCGGACTCAGCAGCGAGCGCCATCCCCTCCATCAAGTCCTCCACTGTGTCGCTGACGCACAGCTACACAATGACAAAATTAACACACAGATATCAGCCAATCAGAGCTGGGACGGCCACGTCCATGTGTGAGGTCATTTCTGTGATGCCACGTGCTGACCTTCTGCAGCTGAGGATCCACCCTCCAGATCCTCAGAGTCTGATCTCTGGACCAGGTGACCAGCTGGTAGTCCTTGGAGCCTGCACAGGAAACACAACATTATGGAAGAGGAGCCTAAACAGCTACAAACCTCCCCTCAGTTGTTCTCTGCAGCCAGTTTCACCTTCTTTCTGCGGCCGCCACTGGAACTCCAGCACCACGTCGTCGTGTCCCACGAAGGCGTGGACGGGGCTGTTGAGGTCGAGTGTGCTCCAAAGTAAAAGGCTGTTCTCCCTCCGCAGCTGAGGAACCATCACCGTCACCAGACCACTGGAGAACGGCTGACAAAACAAAAGCACACTGGACTGTTTTCTCCTCAGGTGTGGATAACTGACTCCATAAGGCTGCACACAAACCTGCACACATCTGTCAGAGGATGGAGGTGATGATCACCTTTGTTCGTGCTTGTTTTCTAACCATCACTGAGGCGGCTGTCCATCTCTTTATATGTTACAAGGTGTCAGTCTTTGGCGTATGTGAGCGTTCGCGTTCTGAGCGATGTAAAATTCATCAGCAGGCGAAGGCTCTGCGCACGATTCTGCACTACGACATAATCTGGAAATCTGGGTGCATTTCCCCCATCTCTGTGGGACAGGCCTGTTAACTGCTGAGTTTAACTGAGGATATCAGAGAGTGTGGCGGCCTGTCTGTCTGTGGCTGTCAAGGATATGAACCCCACTGTGGTCCAATGGCAGGTGAGACAGGATCGAGACTCGTCAATCACAAGTGGTCATCCACTGAGCACGCCCGGTTTATCCTCCTTTCTGATACAGAAAGGAAAACATTGGGCCCGTCCCTCCAGCTGCTCTGTGTTAATAAAGTTTGATTTGACTCCACAGCCTGACACTCACCGTGTACCTGGCCTTCCACACCGGCACCTGACACGACAGGATGTTCAGGTACTTCCTGGGCTGCCGGTAATCCCAAAACTGCACAAAACACAAGTGAGAGAGAAGCAGATGAATTAGGTGGTTTGTGTTTCAGATGTTCTCGTGTGCAGTTCAATGACTGAAGTGTCTCTGCAGGGCTTTCAGGCTCTCTGTGTCCCTGTACCTGCTTCAGCTGTGGATCTGAGCCCCACGGGCCTGTTCAGTAACCCACGCATACGTCACATGAACTGATTTATGCTTTTACAGCAGGGACAGAAACACCAGTACATTCATTTGTCTGTGGAGAGCCTGCGGTTTCTCACCCTCACTGAGTTGTCCTGGCTGGACGTGGCAAAGATGAACTCGCTGTCCGGATGCCAGTCGAGGCCGTGGATCTTGGACAGGTGAGCCGCCACGTATTCTGCCGCGGTGTTCGGTTTCTGCTCAGAGGAAACACGACGTTAAGAAGGTCTCAGATCGCCGAGTCACGCGCACACACGGGAACCTGAAGCCCAGCTTTAAAAACACTGTGGCTTCATCGTGTGTCGTGAATAACACCACCACCCAAAGGCGGTCTCATCCAGGAAGCTCACTCTTTTGTCCCAGATGCGAACGTCGCCATCGTGACTGGACGCCAGCAGATTCGGGTTCTTCTTGTTCCACTTCACCTGAGACGCCCCAGCTGGCAGGAGAGAGAGGGTCACACCAGAGAGTTAAAACCACATCCTGTTCATTCAGCACCCAACAGTTTTTTTTTCCTCTTTTTTTTCACATAATATTGCAACTACAAGCAGTGGTGATGCATTCAAAGACACTCTGCCATCTGCACATCTGAGGTTTGCCGCAGAAAACACCAAATCTCTGAACTACAAATCAAACCCTGGAAGATCACCAACAGAAAATGGGAATCAATGTGTCCCAGAAAGTTTATATTAGCAGGTCATCACAGGACAAACACTCTGTCAGCACAGCCTTCATCAGAGGTGTCATTAACAGACCAAATGTGAACAATCTGACTCCTGAACTTTCTGTTCTAATTTACTTTTATTTCTCCTCTTTAAAGCCTCAGACGCTGCAGTATAAACCAGCCTCTGCTCACCGCTGGGTCAGTGCATGTGCATAGCCAATGACATGGCTGTAAGGCCAGAGACGGGCCGGCTGTGCACACCCTCAGAAATGATTACAATGCTTCTGCAAGATGCGGCACGCTCATGGATCTGTGAGGGATCTGTGGCTGTGGTACAAAAGCACTGACCAAAGTGAGAGTGTGTGATTTCCCTGTAACTCCTCTGAATGTAGGGGTGAACTTACAGGTCAAAGTTCACCTCCTCCTATGAACACAAGTAACTGAAGGGTATTACAGCGACTGCACCACAAAATACAGTGTGCTCTATAATAATGTCTGCAGTATCGTTACAATGTAAAAACAACGTTACTGCTTTTAAGTATTGATGGCATCATTTGTATGCTGGGAAAACAGGCAGTGAGGATGGGAATAAGTGAGACCAATTTTCCACAGATTAACGACCAAATAATAACCTAATAATAATAATAACGACCCATGTTCAGAGGCCCGGGCTCTCTGCGGCGCCCTCTAGCTGAATCCTCCAGTAATAATTTATCAGAGGCCACATCCTGTATTCGTCCCCCTCCTCATCAAACTGACGGTGAGACCTGAAGGCGGCTTTTACCCGACTCTCCGCATTTTACAGTAAGCAAGCAGCCGGACTCTGACCCTGAGCAGCACCTCAGTTCATGTTTGTGCTCACAGAGTGATGGAGGTGTGAGACGGCAGAGGAGGTTCATCCAGGAAGCACATCACAGGCGGGCCCTTTAAATACTCACCGACAGCAGACAGCGCCACCGTGGGTTTCCGAGTGTCTCTGCAGAGTCAAAGACCAAAAATCAGTGAGAAGCATCGATCGGTAGGAAGAGAACCGATCTGATATCTGAGCTGCTTCGCGGTGTTTGAACAGGCATACATCGGTGGAACCAGAGCAACCTGTCATCCACAAACAGCCAATAAAAACACTTTTCTCTCTGACCTGGTGTCCCAGATGTAGATGTAGGTGTCCACTGAGCTGGTGACCAGGAACTCCGGTTCAAACCAGGACCAGTCCAGGTCGCTGAGGACATCAACACATCACAGTGAGACCGGCCCGCGTTTACCTGCTGACAGGTGCGTCTGATCTGAGGTTACCTGATGACTCGGGTGTGGCCCTGCAGGGAGGTGTGTGCTTCTCCGCAGCCGTCCCTCCACGAGTACAGATCCACTCGCTGGTTACTCTGAGGAGGACACGCACACAGAAATCCACCATTGTGATTTTATGATCATTTATTCCTCCGGCTTCGCACCGTCAGCTGAACTCACCGAGGCGGCGAAGACGTGGGCCTCTGATCTGTGAGGGTTCCACTGGACCGTCCCCACGTCCCACTTACTCTGACGTCCGATTTTCCGCGGCGGCTCGGACGGCTGCTCCAGGTTCAGCAGGTACAGGAAACGACGCCTGGAGGACGATTACGGCATGAGCAGGTAAAATCATGTGTCAGGAAACAGAAGATTTATAAACAGAAATGCTGTTTCAGCATCTGTGCTCACGCTGAATCAGAGAAAGAAGTTTTGTTTCTCTGCTACACAAAAGGAAGAAATCAGAACAACAAAAATGATTTTTAAACTTCAGAAACACAAAAACTAGCGCACTCCTCATTTTTATTAAATCAGAACGTCACAGACCGACTCACAACTCACTGTTCAAATTCATCTTTATCATAATCAACATCTGAATGTTGATTATGATGAAAAATCACATAAATAAAAAATCTGATTTTTTTCCCTTCAAACTTTGATTTTTGATTCATCAAAAATCATAGAGTTGGATTTTAATCTTGTTATTTTTCTACGATACGTATGAAATGTCACTTTTTCTCCTTCTCAGATTTATGCACACATTAATAAACTTAAATTAAATGATTCATACTCTTTAAATTTTCTTTTTTAACCTCAAAAATATTTGTACTTAATAATTTATTATTGATTAAATTTATTCTGGCTTGGAATGACAGAGCTGCTCTGAAACGGAATAATTAATAATTCTTCTGAAATAATTGAGCCTGCGGTGCGTTCAGGTGACCCAAACTTACCCGGACAGCACAGCGTGGGAGCCCAGGCAGTCCACAGACATGGCGGTGGCCTGAAAACACAAAAGCAGCAGTGACACGTTTCTTAGTTCAGCTGATGTTATGCAGTGTCTCCTCCGTGAGGTCACTGATGCATCGTGGGTAATTAAAGTCCATTTTCATGTCTCTCACGCCTTGTTTAACCTGCCTTTACCTGCCTGACCTTAGCTGCTCGTAGCCTGTTAGCTTTACAGAATAATCGAGTCCAAATAGAAACAAGCAAAATTACAATAAAGCAAAATAAATATCAAAGGAGCAAAAAATAAGAAATATCCAAAGTAATCAAACAGATTCAAATGATTAAAGAAAAACTCCCAAAGAGCTGCTTCAGCTGAGCGATTAGCTGTCACCTCCACCTGCAGTACGGTGTCGGCTCTTTGATATGATTTCTGGCCACGTCTAATCTCACCTTCCTGGTCTTGAGTGTAATCAGTAGTTTACACCTTGTTATAAACCCATTCATAATCGTACACTCTGACAGTGATGCACCCGCCTCCTCACGAGTGTCTGTAATTGGTTAGATGTTGTGAAGTTGGTTTTCTTAACCACGGAAACCATTCAACAAAACAGACCTCTGGATTGTTCCAGATGTGTTAGGGTTAGTTTCCGTGGGATAAGACGAGACTTAGTTAAAAGTTCCCACCAGGCTGTCACAGAGCTGTTTATGCCAAGGCTTTTAAAGCAGCTATGATGTTTAATGAAAGGCAGGTCAGAGATGTTTACTCTTCCACAGAGCTCTGGTTCTAGGTCCGGCCGTGGGTCCTAATAAGCTTCATTTGATCCATTCTGCAACTTACTGCTAAACTGAGTCTGGTGACTGAAAGCAGGCAGCAGAGGGTTTTTTAGGATCAGTGAGAACGGATAATTGATTTTTGGCAGGATCATCATTGACTGTGGCAGCCCTCCCCATGAGTGTGAGATCATCCTCTATTGGAGGAGTGTGATTCAACTGCAGGTCTGACAGCCTGGCAGAAAATCTGACACCTAAATATCTAATGTTGCCTGTCAGGGATGGAGGTGGCGTAATCTGATACAGGTGAGAACTTATCTCTCAGAGAGGTTAGTGATAAGTAATACCTGACCTTTGTTAGGGATCAACGCGGGTTTGAAGGGTCACTGAGGCCATGACACAGTGCGGTGCATTCAGGCTCTCCTGATATGAGGAACATTAGATCTCATTCACAATGAAAATTATTTTGCTGTCCGTCTTAGAAATCATCAAAAACTTTCTTCCTTTCTTCTTTCAACCCAAAAGTGACTAAAACAATTATTTAATCTCCTGAATCATTCCTGATTAACTTCCTGATTGACTGATTAATCTTTCCGGTTATGATTAACGTAGATTTTCCTTTTAAATTTCACCTCATGTGGAGTTACTGTTTGTTTGTATGTTTGTTTGTTGGATATTTTTTTCTGAGTAGTTCATTATTAATGTTATAATCCTCTGTTGTCCGGCCTCGGTGAAACTACACAGGCAGTTCCACCGATTAATCGATTAACAGCATTTAACTCAATTGATCCACAAACACTGAGGAAGTCCGCAGGTTTAAACTCGGAGGAGCTTGGCGTTTCTGTTTTACGAGACTTTAAAGGCTCCTCGACGTGCGCGCGCAACCGCTTCGTCCACACCTGGAAAACCAAAATAAAAAAAAATTAACCTGTAAGAATAAAAGCACACCTGAATGTCCCGAAACTCCACCACAGCATTCTCACTGCTCCAGCGGGCCGCCATCTTTCTGCGTCCCCTACCGTCAACAAACACCACGTGACACCAAAGCGACGCGACGCGGCGTTCAGGGGCGGTGGGTAAAACTTGAACCACTGTGTAAAAAAAAAAAAAAACACGTGATCCTCAGCCTGTTCTGATGATCCATGATCCATGAATCTGATGATTCCGCTCATCCTGTTCAGGGTCGCGCGGGGGGGCTGGAGCCTATCCCAGCTGTCATAGGGCGAGAGGCAGGGTACCCCCTGAACAGGTCGCTAGCCTGTCGCAGGGCCAACACAGAGAGAGACAAGCAACCTTTCACACTCACGCTCCCATTCACACCTATGGTGTGAATGGGAGCACCAATTTAGTGTAACCAATTAACCTAACCCCAGTGAGTGCATGTCTTTGGAATGTGGGAGGAAACCCACGCAAGCACGGGGAGAACATGCAAACTCCACACAGAGAGAGGGAGAGGCCTGGGCCAAGGTGGAATCGAACCCAGACCTTCCAGATGTTATTCTAACTGTGAGGCAGCAGTGCTAACCACTGCGCCCCTGTTCTGATGATGTTTTTCTTTATTCATTTTTTATTTTATAATTTCTCCTTTATGTCTCAATACAGATTTTACATGGATTTTAAAAATCTTTTAAAAGCTTGAAGTCTGATTGGACTGTTAAACGAAAGAACAAATGAAACAACTTAACGTAAACTATGAATTACACAACGAGACAGAACATAAATCAATAAAACCTTTTTAAAAATAACTTTAATTATTGAGTTGTCAAATTCCCCACATTGATGATGTGTTTTCGGCTTCAACGTGTCACGAGGCTTCTTTCTGCCTTCTGATTGGTCGTTCCCCTTGCCGATCGTCACATGAAGATGGCGGCGGCCCTGGTGGAGCATGTTGTCGCGGATGCGGGAGCGTTTTTGAAGAAGGCTCCTCTTCAGGTGAGACCGTCCGTCCTGATCCAGGTGGACCGGGCTGTAAGGGTGAGGGTGACCCAGGAGAGGGGCTGCAGGGGCCGGAGATATCAGCGAGGTGGGCCGGGGAGCGAGTGGAGTTCTGTGGGGAGGTGGAGGCCAGCAGGTCTCCCAGAACAATCCGAGGACCCGGATCTTCCTCTGCCGTCACAGAGACGCTCGGATGGATGAATAAATTTGAGGTTACGGTGTTAAGCTGGTCCCGGTGTTGTGCCAAAAAGTGATCGTCTGCCAGAAAGTGATTTTTGATGTTTCTATGTGCTTTTATGTGTAATGTCTTTGCTTATATTGGTGAAGAGAGTGTAGTCAAAAGGATTCATGAAGGGCTTAAATATAACATGAAGAAATGACCTGTTATTCAAGTATGTTTATGACTCTG
Source organism: Archocentrus centrarchus (assembly GCF_007364275.1). NCBI lineage: Eukaryota > Metazoa > Chordata > Actinopteri > Cichliformes > Cichlidae > Archocentrus > Archocentrus centrarchus. Next base: position 35,789,689 of record NC_044348.1, read on the forward strand.
CATTATTGCACGTACATTATAATAAATCCAGTCCTCTTTGGTCACTTAAAATATCTTTATAGAGTGTAATGTCATATTTGTTCTGATTTCTGCTGCCCTCTTGAACAGATTTCTCTTTAAAATCTGACCAATCACAGTTTTTACCCTGATAAATAAAGAATATATAAAAGTCGCTGCCAAAAACTGATTGCAGCTTCTACGTTGTGACAGAAATGTTGTTTCTTACTCAAAATGACTTGATATCATTCACGAGAGATATGTTTGACATATTTTTCACAGATTATAGGTCAGCAAGTCATTTACAACAGTTTAAATATGGGTAATCATTTTCTGGCAATCACTTTTTGGCACAACACCGGAGCTGTAATGTAGTCCAGAGACAGGAGACCCGGACCAGGAGTTCACGGCAGTCCTCAGTCTACTTGAGGAAGTTTAAATGTGTATGTGCAGGTTTTGGTCTGTTTTTAAAGTCTTCATAAATAAAATAAAGATGCACTGAAGCTTTAATGAGAATTTCTGACACCTTAAATTTCGGATGAACGTGGATCAAAACTCTGAAACGTGAAGGTTCCTGATGTTGTCTCACCGTGTTGGCAGGAAATCGGCAGGAACATCTACACTCTGAAAGATGTGGTGGACGAGATCAGAGACAAGCCCACAAGGAGGAGTCTGGCCTTCCTGCCGTACCAGCTCCACTTCAGGGAGCCGCACCCGGAGCACATCAGACACGGTAACCCGTCCTGAGGCCACCTCAGTCCTTCCTGCCTCCAAACCCGTTTACAGGTGTGTTAATGTTCTCGTCTGTGTTCAGTGACGGAGTTCTCCAAAAAGACCGGAGACTATCCGAGCCTCTCAGCCACCGACATCAAAGTCCTGGCTCTGACCTACCAGCTGGAGCTGGAGCACGTGGGCGTGCAGCACCTGAGGAAAGAGCCGGAGGTTAAGGTACCTGCAGCACACCTGCTGACATTCAGTTCAATTTTATTTATATAGCACCAAATCACAAGAGACAGTCACCTCAAGGTGCTTTATTTCAACTTTCTTTATTGAATTTTAACAGCTTGACATACAATATTAATCAATAGAACACTGAAAAAGCAGTAGTCACAAAGAGGAAAAACAAGAAGAAAATGTAAGCTAGTTTCTCCCTAACCCCCTCACTCCCACCCCCCCACTCTGAACACTCCCAACTCTAGGTCCAAACACAAGATTGACATCTAGCAGAGATCCAGTAAGGCGCTTTATATCGTAGGTAAAGACCCTACGATAATTACAGAGAAAAGCCAACAGTCAAACGACCCCCTGTGAGCAGCACTTGGTGACAGTGGGAAGGAAAAACTCCCTTTAACAGGAAGAAACGTCCATCAGAACCAGGCTCAGGGAGGGGGGGGGCAGGACAAAAGACACACTGTGGAAGAGAGCCAGAGATTAATAATAACTAATGATTAATTCTGGTGACCTTGACAGCCTAAAAACTTGTTAACTCATCCAGCTCACCTGGAACTCTGAGAGCTTTTAGAAGATGAAGCTGGATAATGGGGCGGTCTTATTGTGAAAGGCTGAAGCCACCGTCGCAGTTACCTGTAGGTGGTTAACTTTAACTTTTGCCTGCTTCTAAACACAGATCATCACCACTGGATATTTTCTATTCCAGGTTAACATTCAGAGCACACAGCGCCACCCGGAGACTCCGGTGAACGTCGCAGGGTTCCACTTACCCTCCAAGGTGAGAGACACGTGCTCGTTTCAGCCGTCAGGTTGGCGTGCAGTGAGTCTGCATCACGTCAGTTTGTGCGTTTGTGTCCTCAGAAACCCGCAGACGGTTCGAACATCCAGCAGACAGAAGAGAAGACGCCAAACACGACCGACGAGTTCAACAGCTTCCAGTTCTGGAGGGAGCCGCTGCCGCCCATCGACGACGAGCTGCTGGGCTTACTGGTGGGAAAAAATACACACCTCGATGTTGTAGTCCTTCCATCCATCTTCCACTTGTCCGGTTCAGGGTCATGGGGGGGCTGGATCAGGATTTTGCTGCACAGCACTGTAATGAAATCAGATTCATTACAGAAAGGTTCACATCACATCATTTCCTTGTAATTCTAAAATATTTGAATCAGGAATCCAAACTGGTCTCCTGATCGCTCTGGGTCACTGCTGAGCGTCAGAAACTGTGACAGTGATCAGAAATCCCAGACTCGGTTCAGCAGGTTCAAAAATATTATTTATGTCATTTCTTTATTCTTTCTTAGGGATGATTCACAATTATCGACTTTTTCCAAAGCGTACGACAGGAGGGAGGGGGGTAACACCCAGCGTACGCTTTTCAAATAGTTAGAAAATGTCGGTCGGTCTGTGTAATTTGAGCGCCGAGGCATCCACACCACTGCACCATTAGGTGGTCTGCAGGGATATGGCCTCAGGTCTGGCAGATCAGTTCAAAGGCCTCATTGAATTCTCTAAAATAATCCATCATCGATTCACAAAATGACTCTACTGATGATATTAGACAGGAACAAGCTGTGAGTGCAGCGCAGCAGGTGTGGAAAGCAGCCGGAGATAAATTCAACAAGAAGTGGAAACATTGTTCCAAAAATGGAAACTGTACACAGTAAACCGCAGAAAACGATGATGGATTTTATTCTACATGTTCCTGGCCTATTTTCATGGATGCTGGCCCGTATCTTTGTGCGTAATGTGGTGATCAGCGGCACTGTTGCCGACTTTTGTGTAACAACACTCGCTGTTGGCTGTCTCAAAAATCGCTAGAAGGACGAATCGAGGTTCGGGCGATGCCACAGCGTACGAGTGCTCTATGCACACAAAACACGGTGACAGCAGAGTTTTCAGGTTTGGGTGTCAAAAAGTGATTTGGTAAATATACTGGTGCACAGGATTTATGAAGGGCTTATATATAAAAGTGAAGAAATGACTTGGTTTGCAAATATATTTATGACTCTGCGTTATTGTATCTACAATATAATCAATCCAGTCCTTTATGGCTACTCTAGAACTGTAATGCTATCTTGACAGATCTCTCAGGTAAAAAGACATTTTTAATGTCAATGATAATTTTTACCCTTATTAATAAAGAATATATGAAAGTCACTTTGCCAAAAACTGACTGCAGCTTCTACCATGTGACAGAAATGTTCTTTATGACTTAAAATGAATTGATATCATTCATAAGAGATGATGTTTGACAGATTATAGGCCCGCAAGTCATTTACAACAATATAAATACCAGAAAGAATGTTTTGGGCAGGAAATCACTTTGTGGCACAAAACTGGCTATTCAGATGACACATCGCTCCACTGCCACTGTGTACGGTGTGGAGGTACATTTTGTGTACATGCAGTAGACGTTCACATGGGAGGAACAGAAAACAGGAGATGTGCTTTTACACAAACACACACACACACACACACACACACAGCTTGAGCTTTTATTTATGAATATATATGATATACATAAACAGGTGTGTGTCCTACATCACTGTAGTTGTTTATGAGCTGAGTGGCTGAGAGGAGAAGGGGGCGGGGCAGCAGTGTGTGTTTGTGGCGATCAGTGAGGCAGTGATGGCGAGACAGTCAGTCAGGTTCATTCCTTCATGTTGGTACAGTTTTGGTTACGGCCAACAGGAACCGCTGAATTATCAATTTTGCTGCAATCTCTCACCGATCCTTTCAACGTCCTGATGGACGCTGCCGTGTCAAGATTAATGCGGAAGCGCACGGCCTAAAATTAAAAAGTTTTACAAGAGCTCGCAAAAGTACATCTTTTTTTTTTTTCTAACCCTAACCCTTGTGGGGTTCCATAGTTTTTAATGCTTCCTATTATATTAAAACACCAAAGAACTTAAATGTAAATGAAATTAAATGTCATAAAAAACATTTTCTTTGTACACTTTGGAAAATGTTTAATTGTGAATCATCCCTTAAAATACACAATTCAACTTTATTCAGATGTCGTTTTGGAGCTTATGTTCAGCTCCATTTTCCTCAGACCTTTTCTATCGTGCTGTATTTATGATGTGACACACATGAATCACCTGGACCTGCCTCACCATCTCACAGACCTTTGTGATGCTCCTTGTAGCTGCTCACTGACTCTCAGGAATGCCTGCGTTTGCACGGATATTTGTAATGCTCAGAACCTTTCTGCCGTGTATTACAGGGATTCTCGATAACCAGCTTCCTGAATCTCGTGGTTCTCCATCATGGTTAGAAACTCAGATGTTACACTAATTGTGATTTCCACTGATGAAACCGGTTCTGCCTCTTGAGGACGGGCTCGACTGCTTTGAGACTACAGGTTACGGAGCAGAAGTTGAGGTAATGAATAAAATCATGGCAGACACACTCTGAGCTGCATCTGTGAAACCAGCCAATGATGAGCTTCCAGCTCTGAGCCCAGCAGTTCGTGTCTGTGTGGGAGTTTTGGCCTTGTTTTTCTTTTTCCTGTGAAAACACGTGGAACTGGTTTGGACTCCTACATTCTTATGGCCAGTTTTAGTAACCGGGGTTCGGACCGCCAGGCTTCGGCTCCTGACCACACCGAACCCCTGCAGTCCTCCTGCCGGTGCTGGTCCCACAGGAGGATGGACCCATATGGCTCTTTCGGGATGGGCCTCGTTGGGCCCGATGGGCTCGGCCTGGCCTCTGGGCACTCTCCCTTGAGCAGCCCCCCAGGCCTGGCTCCAGAGTGGGGCCCCAGTTACCCTATCCCAGGCCAGGTAAACTGGTCCCTTGGTCTTTCCATAGGGGCCTCCTGAATTGCTTCTTAGTCCAACTGCATAGCTCCTGGGATCACAGGGGTGCGTAGAACCCTCCACCTAAGGTGGAGGTGCACCTTGCTCTGTCAGGGCCCAGCAGAGGTTGCTGCTCCTCCACATTGAAAGGAGCCAGTTGACGTGGTTCAGGCATCTGACTAGGATACCTCCAGGACCCTCCTAGGTGAGCTGTTTCACCAGGAGGCCCTGGGACAGAACCAGGACACACACTTCTCTCAGCTGGTCTGGAAACTCCTCAGTTTCCCCTGGAGGAAGTGGCTGGGGAGAGGACTGTCCCAATGCCTCTGTTTAGACTGCTGCCCCCGGCACTGGATAAGTGGCAGGTGATGGACAGGTGGATGGATGTTTGGAATTAGGCACCATGTTATTAACATCTGGGCAAACACTGTGTGTCTGTTATGGCTGCTGCTCTGTCAGGGTCCGGCGGAGGTTTTAAAATCGAACGCCGAAGAGAAACAAACTGTCACGCGGACAGAGTCGGACACGCGGACGAAGTCGGACAGCGACGAGTTCAACAGCTTCCACTTCTGGAGGGAGCCGCTGCCGACCTTCGACGACGCGCTGCTGGGTTTACTGGTGAGTCTCCCGGAGCAGCTTTGCATGATTCACAGTCCAAAATAATCCTTGTTGAGGTTATTCTGGGCCTCAGTTCATCCTCCATCTGAAACAAACTGTTTTAGCTCCTCCTCCTTTGAAACAGAAGAAATGAACAGCACGTGGGTGGGGCTTGTGTGCCTGAGATGACCATATTAGGAATATCTCCTCTCTATGACATCACGCAGACCAAAGAGTAGAAAAACCTGTGATAAATCAGGTGTTTAGTGACGGACTCGTTACACACTCCTGCTGCAGTGGACCTCATTTACATATTTAAAGGACTTCCTGATGGGTGTAGGTGTCTCTGGGTGTACCATGATTCTCCTGTGTGTACAGAAACGTCTGCACTCAGAACACACACGTCTTACCGCTCACGCTGATACACATTTCAAGACAAAAAATAGCTGCAGAACTCGTCTGATTTATTATTTTTGTTTATAATTAATGCCTTTTGAAAATCATGCCCATCCTTAATGTCCTCTCATCGGGCACCTGCAGCGACGTCAGATTCCTAAATGAGTCCTAAATGTAGAATTTCTTACCTTGAGTGAAGAAAACAGTTGGGGTTAAACTCCTCTGTGTCCTGATGGTGATGATGGTGATGATGATGATTCAAAGAGATTTATTGTCATTCTTCTCATGTGAAACATGAACTGAGGTCCCTGCAGTGCAAGCTGCCTTTTTTGTTTTTAATATTAAAAGATATTTACAAATAGAATAATTTGAGAAATAGAATATATAGATTACTAACTACAGAGAAAAGTGATCTGGTACCTGAGCAGTTCACACTGATCAGTGGCCTTAAAGAAGCAGATGTGTGTTTACAGAAAGAGGGCGGTGTCTCAGCACAGACAGAGGAGCGGGCGGAGCAAAGGGTGTCAGAGGACCAATCGGAGGACGAGAACAAAGAGAACGAGCCTGAAGATGAAGATGACAAAGAGAATGATGACAGCGATGATGGAGGAGGATGGATCACTCCCAGTAACATCAAACAAGTGAAGATGGACTCTGCTGATTGGACGGCTCCAGCTGATGTCAAAGTTGGGTGTCTGACCACCGACTTCGCCATGCAGGTAACGGAGGAGCGCGCAGTCACTGTTTTTCACCTTCTGTAAGTCTCTCCCTCCTGATTGGTCAGCTGTCTGAACTGTGACGTATTTTAATGTTTTAAGCTTGATTACCTGCATTCAGGTAATGATGCGTTCAGGTGTTTGGATTCAACTGCTGAAAAAGTTCTCGTCTGTTTTCCAGAACGTTCTCATTCAGATCGGACTTCACGTCCTCTCGGTGAACGGGATGGTGATCAAACAGGCGAGGAACCACATCCTGAGATGTCACGCCTGCTTCAAGTGAGCAAATCGAAAACCTGCTCGAATACATTCAAATACAAACAAAATACAATAAACAAAAATAAAATAAAAAGTAAACGAATAGAATCCATGAGACGAACACGTTTTTACAGGCGGTCTAAAATAACGGATTTTTCCCTGTTAATTGTTTAAATTCCAGGACGACGGGCGACATGAACAAAGTTTTCTGTCCTCACTGCGGGAACAGGACTCTGAAGAAGCTGGCGGTGACGCTGAAGGAGGACGGCAGCATGCAGATGCATTTCTCCAAAAACCCCAAAGTGCTGAACCCCCGAGGGCTCCGGGTGAGACGCAGCACTTCATTATCACGAACACGTCACACTGCAGTGCAAATCTCTTATAGCCGCCATTTCTGCTGCTGTCTGTCGACCGCTTCCCTTTCAGTTCTGCCTGTCTGCCCAGTTTGAGTCAGGTGGATAAGCTCCACCCTCTTTCAGGTCTAAGGTTTTCTGTATCAGGTCTTAAACCCTCTTGTGTTGTGTTTCAGCACTCGCTGCCTCTGCCTCATGGGGGGAAACACTCCTCCAACCCCCACCTGGTGGAGGACCAGCGCTTCCCCCAGCAGAGGCTGTCCCGAAAGGCTCGACAGAAGACCGACGTCTTCAACCCGGACTACGTGGCCGGAGCGTCGCCGTTCTGTGAGAACGACATCTACAGCCGAGCCGCCAACCTGCAGATCAGAGACAGCCAGTGTGGCGCCGGCAGGCGGCGAGCCAACCCCAACGCTGCCCGCAGGAAGTTTGTCAAGAAGAAATGAAGACGGCAGGGACTCAGATCACGTGTTCAAATTAAAGGACCACATCGTCATTTTCCAAATCATTCATCTGTTCATCGGGTCTCCAGATAATTAGGCACAGTCTGCAGACCACCTGCTGGTGCGTGCATGGACACTCAGACATCCAAGACACAAGGATCCACTGCACTTCTAAAGGGGCGTCCACACCAGAAGAGACGAGCGGCGGCGTAGCAACGTGAAAAATTCAGTGATATTCGGCGACTGCTGGCGACTCGAAGTGAGCCGAGGGAAGTGACTGCCAATGACTGACTGGCATAAGATGGTAAATACATTAGGTTACCTAGGCAACCAACCATCAACTACAACGCGATGCATGATGAGCAGATCACTTCCTGCGTGGACGCCCCTGAAGAATACCAGCTCCAGTTTATTACAGGTTGCTCATCATTTCTTATGGAAAGGACCGAAGAATAAATTACATTAAAGGTTAAAAAGGTTCATTTCTGCAGAGGTCACGTCAGGTTATGGTGGCGGCTTTCAGAAGGGTTTTCAGGTGCAGCGAGGCTCTAACACAGAAGCATGAATGCTGCGTTAAAATGTCAGAAAATGTCTCTCATTCTCACCTCGAGTCGGTCCATCTTTATGAGATGGAGAAATAATTTTGACTCGACGTTTTCTGTACTGTGATGCTGATGTCCACCGGGCCAAACATGACCCTTCAGTGGGCTCCTTCTGGCCCCGGGGCCTCATGTTTGACACCCCTGACTTAGAATAACTTTGGCTCGTGGCGACCCGCACGATGACGGAGAATTATTGTGCTAGAAATCTCCACTGTTTCTATGGTAACACAGCATCGCTGTCTGACAGTAAGATGACACAAAAACCGGCGCAGAGGTGGAGCATGAGCAAAGAAACCTTTATTTAAACAGGAAGTAAGACGCTGGGGTTCAGAAAGATTGAGTGACCAGGCAAAGATCAGCTGTGGGTACATAAATAAGCAAAAACATCCAAAATCCTGAACTTCAGAGCGAAAGTCTCCCATCCAAGTACGAACCAGGCCCTGCCTCGCTTCCAAGGTGGAGAGCCTGGAGTTTAACTTCAGATATTCCAGACGTGGAGATCTGCTCAGAAACTGATGGATGGTTTGGAAACACTGGTGGGGAACTGTGTAGTCCTTTAAGTATGACACTGACTCATCAGAATATTGTATCTTTATTGATTTCCATTAAATCTTTGAGTGTGACATCAGAGTGAATCTGTTTGCATTATTTCAGAGTACAGACACATTCTCAGGTAACCCTTAAACATATTTAAAGAAATCCACCAAATAAATCAGACACCGTAGATGGACTACAACTCCCAGCTGCATCAGCAAAAAGGCGCTCAGTTGTGACGCAAAGGAGACCAAGACTCAGGAGAAAGTACAGAACAGGGACGGCTAAAGCGGGCTGTGCTAACAGCGCCCCCGACACAGTAACAGGAAATAGAAACTATGTTTTTCCTCCTTAAAGTACAGAAAAAAAAAGCTAGAATCAGGTGGATCCCCTCATCGATGGAAAACGGGTCATTAAAGACTAACAAACGTTTTCTTTCCAAACTGGTGAGTAAACCTTTAAATAAGAAATGAGACCATTAAAGCCTTTTTTTTACACATAGAAAAATATTAATCATTTAGTGTTGACGGAGGCCATCACCCGATCCTCGTCCTGTTTCGGCTCTGAGTCTCTGAGGCTAGACCGGGTCAATGTCGGGTCTGGATCTGCCGCTGGTTCTTTGGGCTCCGCCTCAAATGTCAGCCTACCCAGTTCGGCCGCAACATCGACCTCTGGCAGCGGCAGCGAAGGCAACGGGGTCTCCTTCTGAGGAAGCACGAAGGCCAGAGGCTCGAGAACCGCAGCGAGGTCGATGGAGCCCAGACTGCCGTACCTGTGCAGCTGAGTGGGAGGAACACCTGCAGAGATGGAGAACACGAGTCTCAGACGCACACAAAACTCCGTAAGCCAACCGGACTCTGCTGCTCAGGCAGAAACGTGAAAAACGATTTTAACCATCATCAGTCATCCATTGTTTTCCATGTTGCTGCGAGTCCTCACCCAGAATGAGAGCGAGCTGAGCCGGAGGAAATAGGACCTGCAGGCAGCGGTTTAGGAACGGCACCAGGTCTTCAGCATATGCGCAGCAGAACTGCACAAACAGCTCCTTCTCCTGGCTGCTGAAGGCCGTCTCCTCCGCCCGGTGAAACACCAGAATCTGACGAGTCACCTGATTAAAAAACGCAAACAAAAATGAGACCATAAACACCAGGTAATCCAGCATCAGTCAGACTTTAATCTGGATTACACCAATGATCCAACTGCTTACCATCTTCAAGGCTTCCTCGAGGCACTTGGTGACACCCTCTACCACTCCACTGGGGCAGCAGAGCCGGAGATCGTTGAAGGCAGTCAGGATGTTGTTGAGGAAGCAGGCGAGTGGCTGGAAGTCCAGCAGGGACATGGGGGGCTGCAGGGTGCCAGGCTGCGGGGCAGGTGCCACAGAGGGGATGGTTCCCCCCAGCACCGAGGGCAGGGCGATGAGCGTGTACAGGTTCATGTCCTCCTGGAACTTTTCCACCGCCTCCTGCACGGCCCCTCGGAACGTGTCCACTGCCACCCGCTGGAACATGGGTGCCAGCTGCCCGCGGAAGTCCGCCCCCACCCTGCTGAAGGACAAACCGAAGTACATGCACTGACCCAGCAGGGAGTCCAGGCGGCTCCCCACCCCCCGCTGTAGGTCCCTCTCTAAGGTCTCCAGGAACTCCGCCACCTTCTGCACCACCCAGCCGTGGAAGATGGCACCCTCGTTCACAGCCACGAGCCCAGCGGTGGGGGGCACCAGCGGGTCCTCGTCAGAGAAGATGGCTCTGTACTGGGTGATGATGTCAAACAGGTGCACTCTGCAGGCCTCGATGGTCTTGGTGATGTGGAAGTAGGCGTCGTCTTCGGGGACGGCGGCAAGGATGGAGTGCAGCCAGGTGCCACGAGCCTGCAGGAACTTCACCCGCAGCTCCGCCTCCGTAAACACGTCCATGCGCCGCAGGTAACCGATGACACGGAGGCACACGGGAAGCTGGGAGTTGCTGCGAAGCTGCTGCAACAGCTGGTTGAGCATCAGCTGAGCGGACTGACGCACTTCATGCACGATACCCTGAAGACAGAGAAGGTCAAAGGTTAGAGGACCCATACAGGTTCTAAATAGTTCCTGCAGACTGAGATGATAATAAAGCAACTTCTGTATTTGTTTCCTTTTTCCAAAATCTGGAGCTTAATTAACCTGCTCTTTTTTCAGTTAATAGCTTAATGGGGAAAGTAAAATGAGTGGAAAATGTCCTCCACAGAGCGATTAAAAATCCAAACACACTGTTTTTGGTCTCCATCATCTCACCTGGATGACGGGCAGCGATGAGTGCTTTTTCTCCAGCCTCTTGACATATGCCGCCAGCTCCAGGGCCTCCTCGTAGTAGCCGTTCCGGACGCAGGTATCCATGAGCTGAGGGATCTCTAAAATCTCCAGGATCTCTGTGTGGCGGTTCAGCGTGAGGCTGTTCATCCGACGGCTCACTCCGATCTCCTCCGCCTCCTTCATGAAACCCCTAAAAACAAACAGGCCCCCAAAGCACAGAGAAAGCACAACAATAAGTAAGAACACATTTGATACTGGTTATCTGTCATTAACACTCATTGTGTTAAATTACACTGCAGTGAATATCAGGAGACCATAAAATTGCTCGAATAATCGAGAAAATGTGCAGCAGCTGATCAGAGAGAGCAGCTGCAGCCTCCGTTTTTATTGTACTTACATGCAGGTTGTAATACTACAGTCAGTTATTAACCACACTGCTATAAATGGGTTTTACTTCTACTTGGAGCTCTGACAAGCTGCCGGTTAGTTGAGAGAAAATGAATCTGAGTTTTCATCCCGTGCTTTTAAATGACCTGGTAGCTTTAAACTTGCAGTAAAAAACACTTCTGGGGTTTTAAAGACCGCAAATTAATCGAATAATCGGGAGAAAAAAAAAGCGCATCAGATTAATCGTTATTTTCATGTTTAATTCGGGGTTGGCTGTTTCGTGTTTTTACGGAGTGATTTTGTTCCAGTTGAAAGTGAACCCTCCTCCACCGGGAGCACCGACCTGCATCTCTCCCCGAAGCGGGGCAGCTTGTCCAGCAGCCGGGACACGCTGCTCTCCACACGGCCGAAGTCCCGGTAGATGTGCTCGGTGCAGTCGGCGGTGCGGATGAAGGTCTGGTAGTTGGAGAAGGCCAGCTCACGGGTCTGCTGCAGGATCTGAGCCCGCTCCTCCGCCAGCCGCTCCGGCTCCCGGCCCAGCTTCTCCACCCCGAAGCTGCTGAGCTCCGACAGGTAGGCCGCGAAGTCCGGGTTCTCCCTCCAGCTGTCCGGGAAGCTGTCCCTGAAGATGGATGCCAGGATGCTCTCATCCTCCACGTCCACCGCCGCCATGGAGCGTCGCGACAGGGTCCCGGTGTCACAGACTGCCGGACGGCTGCGTTTCTCTAAACAAACAAACCGGACCGACCAACACTTCCTGCTTCCTCTTCTTCTTTCGATCATTCACACGTGGCAAACAGCCTAAAGGTGTATTACCGCCACCGGCCGGCAGGGACCGGAATAATCATCTATATTGATTTCAGCGGCGAGGGGTAACTGCGTCATGACGGGTCACGTCATCGTTGCTCATAAAGTTGTTTTTAAAAAACGTAGTGACGTTAGCGGAAGTGAGGTGTTGTTCAGTTGCTAAGCTGCAGACGAGCAGCACCGGGACCGTCTGCGGGTTTCTGCCGCCGCATCATCGGATCAGCTGCAGGCTGTCCACCGCTGACCGGCCGCAGCCGACAAACGGAGGTAAGCCGCCCGACGGTAGGCTGCGTGTCCTCGTTCACTGCTCCGGCGGGAAGCCGCCGCTGCTTACGCCGCGGACCGGCCTCAGCGTTCGCCTAAATTTAGTCAGGAGCTCGGTGACGGCGGGCCGGTCAGGTCACCACCTGTCACGGAGTCAGACGTAACTGAGTAATGTGAGGAGCAGACGGAGCTCCTTTGGTGTTTAATGTCGGGCTGCCGGTCTGAACGGAGCCCGTCTGCAGATTAATGATCTTAACGAAGAGCTTAATCAGATTAGCTGAAGTTAGCTGAAGCTCCAGGACAGCAAACATCTGAACTCATCCGATCCTCGGACCATCAGCGCGGCTGTCGGCTGGTTTCCAGCAGCCTGTTTCTGATGACGCAAATAAAAATGATCAAACATGGTTTCCAAAAACGGAAAGTTTCAGTCTGCAGACGCTCAACGGACGAAGATTTTCACGGAGTTTGGATTTTTGTTTTTAATCGCTCATAAATATGATCCGCGGTTTCGGCCCCGGCAGGAATAAAGGCTCGGTGGATGTTGATGATGATGATAATATGTATCCCATGTTTGAGGCTCCTGTTACTGCAGTAAATGCTGCTAAAATGAAGAAGGCCTTTAATAACAGACGTTAATAGAACTCACATGATATTAAAAGACAAGTATGTATGTTCATTTATAAAATCCAGCGTATTTATAATATAAAAACTTAAATATTTTCTTTATTAGACTGAATAAAAACATTTATTGGAGTCAAAATGACCAGGATGTGAAAATAATAACAGTATTTTTGTCATGTGTGGCCCAAAGTTATAGTTTTATTAGCACTGATCTATTTGCTGATCATCGTTACTGAACAGTATCCACAGCCATCAGCTGTCTCACAGAGTTCAGAGGTCGTTCTGGCTGGATTCGTACTCATTCTAAGATGGAGATGAGAGTTTGGTTAAACAGGTATAAAATACTTACCTGCATACACCTCCAGAGTTTAATGGAGGAACTTGGTTACTACATCATACTTTGTGGAAAAGGTATTCAGGTCTTTTTCTTCAGTAGAAGTACATTTATTCAAAGCAAAGTCCTGCACAGTGACTTAAAGGGATATTTAATAAGTGTTTCTGCAGTTTCTGCAAGAAGGGCTGAAAAATAACCATGAAAATAAAATCCCAGAGGAAGAAAGTAAAAGTCCTGTAATTCAAATGTGCCTGAAGTGCCAGCAGTTTGTTTACTGCAGTTTCTAACTGTAGATAGAAGCTTTGGCTTTTCTCCAGGTCACCATTGTATTTGTTCTTAATAACGTACCTGGTTAAATAAAGGTCACATCGACTCACTGGCCATCTTCTGGTACAAAATGGTATCACATGAAAGTACAGCCTGGCCCTGTTTTGACTTCAGCTGATATCTCTTCACCACAGTACACAGATGTTGTGGACTGAAGTCATTGTTATTGTTTCTTCACATTTTGTTGATGCTTTAGTAAATTTTAGAAGGTTTTAAACTATTTTAAAGACAGAACTTTACAGTAAGGACTTTTTGAACATCACTACATTGTGTTCCTGCAGGTGTTTGACGCGCTAAATGAATTAACCTCAGCCGGGGTCCAGACATAGCAGCCAGTCTCCCAATATGACCAGTATGGCTGCCGCCAGCACCACCAAGATTGCATGGCGCCTGCGTGAGTACAAACATTATTCAGACGATTATCACACCCTTCTTGTCCGGCAGCGCGGCCTGACCTGAATTTGTCCCTCCCGTGTTGCTGTACAGAGGAGTTTGAGGCTCATTCCAGCTCCGTTTCCTGTCTGGCTCTGGGGAAAAGCTCGGGCCGCCTGCTGGCCACAGGAGGAGAGGACTGCAGGGTCAACATCTGGGCCGTCAGCAAGGCCAACTGCATCATGGTGAGACCTCCTCGCTGCAGACCTCCCTTTCTGTGAAGGTTTTTTTAGGCTTGAAACATGAAATCCATCCATTACCTGCTGCTTACCTGTCGTGTCCCAGTCACGATTCAATTCAATTCAATTTTATTTAAATAGCGTCAGATCACAACAAACAGTTGCCTCAAGGTACTTTATATTGTAGGTAAAGGCCCTACAATAATACAGAGAAAACCCAACAGTCAGAACGACCCCCTATGAGCAGCACTTGGTGACAGTGGGAAGGAAAAACTCCCTTTAACAGGAAGAAACCTCCAGCAGAACCAGGCTCAGGGAGGGGGGGTCATCTGCTGAGGGGGGGCTGAGGGGCTGATGCCCACACCTCCCTCTGTTCAGTCACCACCTCTAGCTTTGATCTTACTTTTATATTAATTAGTTTTCTGATTATTGGATTAATGAAAAACATGGTTCTCTTCATGGGATATAAGCTGACTCGTGTATCCCTGCCGCTGTTCGCCATCTTCCTCCAACTGTGCGTGACCTGGCTGGCCTCTCACGGTGTGTGGAGCACACCGAGATATGTGATACATAAAGGATGGTCATAGCTCAGGTCTTGCTGAATAAAACATGCAGTTCATTTTGGAATTTATGGATTTATTAGTGTTCAGAAGGAAGATTAAGCAGGAGATGGAGGACTGGCTTATCCTGTGAGTGACAGGTCACTACTGTATAAGCCTGTGGTGTCCTCAGCTGATCTTATCAGCTTCATTTTTAGTGTGAGTCTCTGTGACTGACGGGGAGGGTGGATGGTTCTGAGGATGTGTGTTTAACTCTGTGTGTTTTCTCTCAGAGTTTGACTGGTCACAAGAACCCAGTGGAGTGTATCCAGTTCAACATGTCGGAGGAGCAGGTGGTGGCCGGGTCGCAGTCCGGATCGATACGAGTCTGGGACCTGGAGGCTGCCAAGAGTAAGGCTCAGTTTGTTCGCCATCTCTGAACTCTGAGTGGTTCCAAGACTTCACACACAAACACAAACTGCACACACAGCTGCACACACAATTTAGGTCAGGGGTGGGCAACATTTGTCTTCTAAGGGTGACGTGAAAATCGCTTTGCTTTTCTCATGTAATACACACCATGCAGTGAAACAGCGGTAGAAAAGTTTGTTAGCCTCTTTCCCACCAACAGGGTTCTGGAGCCGGTGCCTTTATTTGAACCGTTAGGCGGGTTTTCCACCGCAGAAGCACTCGGTGCTCGGCCGAAAAACGGGTTCAACTCCGGCCCCGCAAACTAGCTGGTCTCGAACCAAGGACGCGTGACGAAGGCAGCAGCAGGGCGTGACTCTGCCGTCTCAACATCCAGTTTTCTACCATATTACATGTGTATTACATGAGACAAGTGATTTTCACGGCTGTGAATTAGGTTGGGCTCTAAGGCTGAACTTGCTGCTTTGTATCAGTTCATATCGCAGATAAAAGGACACAAAGTGCGTACTTGTCGTCTTGCTCTAATCGCTGTCTGTGTTTCCCTCTGTGCTGCACACAGATGCTGCAGTAGTTTGGTTTGGACCCTAAAACGTATTTGCAGCACAGAAAGGGGAGCGTGTTCTCCCACGTTTGTGCGCTTCGGCTTCGTGTCCAGACAAGGACCCGCCCACACTCATACGTAAAGGAGCAGTTCACAGAAACGCGGTGGGAACGCGGGCCCGTTCTTAAGCGTTTCGCTGGTTCATTGAAACCAGCACTGGCACCGGCTCCTCGGCGGTGGGAAAGTAGCAGTTGAGACGACACGCCCTTCGTCACGCGTTCTTGGTTCAAGACCAGCTAGCTTGCGGGGCCGAGTTGAACCTGATCAGCACCAAATGTGTTCGCGGTGGAAAAACCGCTGAACAGTTCAAATACTGGCACCGGCACCTGGTCGGTGGAAAAGAGGCCTCTGAGCGGGTCGCTCAAACATGTGAATCTCACTGAAGCTGGAGAGCAGAACGAGTCCTATAGATGTTAGTTAGATGTCATTTTGTGTATTATTATCATTATGATTTGTATTTATTTTATTTAAACAAAACAACTGACAGAACAGGGAGATGTTTGAACTCCGCAGCCAGCGCAGAGATCAGAACTGAAGCGCTGCCTCTAACAGGGGCAGAGATAGAGCGCCCCCCTACTGTTCACCATCAGGCTCTCTGTCTCTGAATGTCTGTCAGTCCCCAACATGCAGCATGGCTTTAATGCGTCTGCAGCTGGTTCATTTAAAAATTATACTACAGTCAGAAGAAGATGCAAAGATGTGACCGTGCTGCTTCCTGTCCTCAGTTTTAAGGACTCTGATGGGACACAAAGCCAACATCACCAGTCTGGGCTTCCATCCGTTCGGAGACTTCCTGGCCTCCAGCTCCATGGACACAAACATTAAGGTAGGTGTGTTTTCATGTGTGAGAACATCTTTGTAGTCATAACCCTCATTAATGAACATGCCTTTTCTTCTTGAACATGTGACTGCTGTCAGCTGTGGGACGTGCGGAGGAAGGGCTACGTGTTCAGGTATAAGGTAAGAGCTGTTACGGTGCTGAAACCGTCCCAAAGAGCACTCGTCGTTTGTTTCAGACTGAACCCAAACCATGTTTCTGCTGTTAGAGTGGAGGATCCCACAGAGTGCAGGCAAAGCCCTCCTGACTCTTTCACTGCGCTTCAGTCAGCGATGAGAAACCAAAGCACATTTCTAACAGGTGGCTGCAGGTTGATTTGGTTAAACGTGCCTGTGATGACCTGAATCTGACCTTTTACGCAAAGCAGTTAAAATCTAATCTGCTTCAGTCTGACCTGGAAACAGCTCTGTCTGGAAACCTGATTATTTTCAGCTTCATGACAGACTTTAAACTCCACTCTGCATTCAGACATTTGTCTCCAAAGAGTGGATCTCAGAGTAATCTGTTGACTGTGAGCCCTCCGTAAAAGAACAGAAGGTTTATTTCAGAATAAAAGCCTTGATGGCAAACAGGTGATCCGTGCTGCGTTTGTGTCGCAGGGTCACACTCAGGCCGTGAGGAGTCTGGCCTTCAGTCCCGACGGGAAGTGGTTGGCATCAGCGAGCGACGACTGCACCGTCAAGGTACGAACTGACCCACAGGCTGCTTTTTTTTTTTTTTTTTTTTCTTTTTTAGCTTCACCTGGTATTAAATTACATTTAAGGATTATTTGCTGGCTCCATCTTCTTTAACAGTAGATGCTGAGGAAACCTTTAGGAATCCAAAGGGACTTTTATTATATGAAAGAAAGCCGGGGAAGTAAAAATGACTCGTTTTACTTCATTTTCGTTTTTGATTCGGAGCACATCGTAGATCTCACTCATGGTTGGAAAGAGTTTAATTTGGAAAGTAAAACTATTGATGGAGAATCAAGTTCAGCAAGTAAATCATCAGAAGATCAACATGAATTAGTGAGATTTCACACGGGGCTGCAGCGGTCTGGTGTTTGGCTGTTATTGAGCGTCTCGGGACATTTGGACACTCGTGTTTCTGGTCTGTAAACTCAGAACATCGTGTAATAAAATCCATCTGAAGGACACGGGTTTGAGCTCTGCTCTGTGTGGACGTTAGAGGAAGGATCTCGCTCTGCCACCGCCTCGTCCTGTCTGTCCTCAGCTCTGTCCTCTTGTCTCCATCAGCTGTGGGACCTGGCTCAGGGGAAAACCATCACAGAGTTCAAGTCTCACACCGGGCCCGTCAACATCGTCCAGTTCCACCCCAACGAGTACCTGCTGGCGTCCGGCAGCTCCGACAGGTACGCCGCCGCCACCGCTGCTGCAGGGAGCGGCGCGTGATTGAAGTCAGTGAATCGGTGTTTGCAGCTCCTCCTGTTTTCTGTCCCGCTTGTTTGTTCATCAGCAGGATGAATCGTCAGCTGAGGATCCCTCTCTGACTGCCATCGATATTTTATTATTTGTTGCTCAGTTTGACCTTTCACCTTTGTTGCTCTCATAGTCGTCCCCGTGTCACCACATTTCTAAGTAAAAGTAGATGGGAGAAGAAATCTTCACTCACTTTTTGTAGTTGTTCCCCCAAAAGTTCTTTAATTTTGGTGCGACCAGAGAGAGGAATACAAGTCCGACCAGTATTCAGCTCCAGCTGCTTTTTGTTTAGTTTTTATATAAACACTATTTTATATGTTATATAAACACTTTACATTCATTATTCATGATGCACTGAGAAACATCCTCTTCCACCCCCCTCTGTTTTCTCCTCTTTTTCACTCCTCTACCCTCATTTACCGTGTGTGTGTGTGTGTGTGTGTGTGTGTGTGTGTGTGTGTGTGTGTGTGTGTGTGTGTGTGTGTGTGTGCGTCGCCACCTCGTTTCCTGCAGGTCCATCAAGCTTTGGGATCTGGAGAAGTTTACGATGATCGGCTCGTTGGAGGGTGACACGACTCCGGTCAGGTGAGTTTTCCCACTGCAGTGGCATGGTATTGGAGTCTGACCGCTGACCTCTGACCCCTGTGCTTGTGGTTCAGGTGTGTGTGTTTTAGCCCGGACGGCTCCTGCCTGTACAGCGGGGCCACGGACTCTTTGCGGGTCTTCGGCTGGGAGCCCGACCGCTGCTTCGACGTGGTGCTGGTGGGCTGGGGGAGGGTTTCTGACCTCGCTGTCTGCAACCAGCAACTGGTGCGTAGCTCCGCCCACTGCTCAGTAACAGTACCGTGCAGGAGTTTGGGGTACTTCTTATCTTTGTTCTCCTCGCTGCCCGTCAGATCGGTGTGTCTCACCAGCTGTCCAGTGTGTCATCTTATGTGGTCGATCTGAAGAGGGTGAAGAAGAGCGGCGGTGCTGCGATCCAGGGCGTCATCCAGGACAGCCAGCCGCTCACAGAGCCGAAGAAAGATCCCAAAGGAACGGCACTGCGAAAGAGCTACGAGAGACCCACGACCACCTGCGGCTCACAGAGGTACGGCAGGCTGAACAGCAGCAGAGGACCCTAACCCTCTCTGAGGCCGGCTTAGACAGCTGAAGGTCACATGTAGGTCCTGCAGGAAGAAACAGGAAGCAGCATTAAGCAAAGTTTTTCCTGCCTACTGAAAACATTTTTGGGCTTCCACCGAGGAGAGATCTATTCTTACTAACCACGCACACTCGGAGCGTTTACCGCAATATCGACATCGACTTTAGCACCTTAAAAAAGTATAAAATGTATTTAAATGCTTTTAGTGCTTTAGCTGCAGTGCAGTCCATGACAGCTGCAGCTGGTTTTTACATTTTTTTATTCATTTGTAATTTTCTGATTGAAATCTTCGTTTGGAGAGTTTGTATTAAATTTACATATTACATATATTTATGTAATATGTCTAAGATAAAACTGTGGAGGCGCTGCACACGTCAGCGTGATAAAAGCTTTTTATGGACATTTGATGTTCACACTTGAGTTAAACCCACTTACACAAAGAAAACCTGCTTACAGAGAAGTGATCAGAGTTCAGGTGATTTTCATTTTACCTGCAGGAAAAACTGCAGACACACAAACACACACACAAAAGCTTTAAACAAGCTTCCAGGTGCTTTAATAAAAGCAAAGTAAACATTTCACTGGATTATTATGCAAAAAAACCAAACAAACCTGTGTCATTATGATGTCATCAGGGTCAAGCACCGTTCAGATTCTGATAGGCGGAGCCCCGAAGGTGAGAGGCGGAGCCCCAGTGAGGACGAGGCGGAAGAGAAGCTGTCGTCGGCCGAGATCCACAACGCCGAAGACTACAAGGCGATCTTCCAGCCAAAGAACGCCATCTGTAGGTGGACCCAGAGCATCGCGGCTCAGTTGTTGTATACATGCATACATGACACCGTATGAGGGTTAGATACACAACCAGATCTGTGAATGAAAAAGTATCCTGAGTGAATCGTCACTGCAACAACACCTGTGGGACCACCTGCAGCGAGTCTCCGCCCATCTACGTCAGTCTAACCTCATCCAGCCTCAGGGTGCCGAGCCGGTCATGTTTGAAAGGTCAAAGTCAGTTCGACTCTTACACACTGTAACACAAACAGAAACACCAGGTTACCTCCACACACAAGATGATCTGATGAGTTTGGCATAAATATTCACGCTCTGGATGAGACGTTGGCTCTTTCATCGTCTCATTGCTCTGAGTTGCCTTTGTCTCGATGACGTCGTAGTTTATTTTTCTCTGTGTGAGTCTGAGCTCCTCGCTCTCCTCTCTTCCAGCTCGCACTCCTCCTAAGATGTCCGAGCCGTTCCCCGCTCCTCCGGAGGACGGTGAGTCCGGCACAGCGCCGTGCTTCTGTGAGGCATCAGGTGCTGTTTGACTTTATAGAAGAGGAAGTCTGTTTATTTTGGACCGATCTCGAGACAGTTAATCAGTTTTTAAGGTGTTCAACACTGAGCACGTTTCAAGTTTAAAGAACTGGACGAAGGTGTGATGGAGACACAGTACCTGATGTCTGAGGTGTCGCTTCAGCTCCTGTGTTGCACACTTTGTGTTGCTGTGTAGGTTTCTCAGCTGCTCACTGATGGTTTCTTCTTCCTCTCAGAGTCCATTTTGGCAATCGGCCGGCAGCTGAAGGACGTGATATCTCCTTTTCCAGCCAAACAGCAGGTCAGTGAACGCAGCAGCTTCAGTCTGTGAGGAAACACAGAAAGGAAACAAGGACACAGGACAGAGAACAAGGAAGGGAGTGACCCCATCAGAGCAGATACCTGCTGTTCAGCTCAAAGTATCCTCCAACCAGGATTTTTCCTTCTCAGCAGATGAATGAACCAAAACCAGCTCAGATCTTTAAGTAGTCCCACTGTGGGTGTGGGTGTGGGTGTCTGTAGGACAGAGAAGGAGAGGAAGCTTCAGCTCTGCCTGAAATATTCCCTTAAACTTTATTCCAAAGTTGTTTCAGAGAATTTAATCCTGATTTTATAATTGTTTGTTTCTCGTTAACAGTTTTCACTGACAGCTGCAGACTGAAGTTTAGATTATGTTTGATCTTCTGTAGCAGGATTTCATCAGAATCAGCCAAAGAAATGAATATTGTGCTAAATTAAAACAGTTAAAAGACCAAAGCTGACAGAAACAATGAAAACTGAATAACAAAAAACTCGAGTCAAACTGAAATAAGCATCAAATCTGTAATAACTCCACGCGTTCGTTGTTTTAAAGGCTCCTCCGCTGGCCTCCTCCACTCCCGTGCAGAGGGTGGAGCCTACGGTCGTCTCCTCTGCAAAGCGTCCGGCTCCTCCAGCTGCGGGCACGGCGTCCTCCGCTCCCCCCGCCTCCACCCAGCCCCCCTTCACCACAGCCAAGACGAAACCGGAACCTAAAATCATCCCGAGCACCAGGAACGAGCCCATCGGACTGAACGTGGCCGACTTCCTGCCCGTGAGTGCACGCCATCTGTTTGTAGATTCTCGTGACACTCGTTTGCTGAGCGTTCACGATACAAATAAAGCTGCGTGTGTGTCGTCGGTCAGTCTTCGCCCAGCAGCAGATCCGCAGCTCTGAACGACGAAGAGGCCCTGACCCAGATCAGGAAGGGTCACGACACCATGTGTGTGATGCTGAGCAGCCGACATAAGAACCTGCAGACGGTCCGAGCCATGTGGGCCCGAGAGGACATCAAGGTGAGAGCTTCACATCTCAGCTCTTCAGCCTCGTGCACACCCGTGTGTGAAAGTTGTGGCTATTTATACAGGTGCAGCTGCAAAACTCAGTGATGGTTGTAGTTAAACTAAAATTGTTGGACTGGATTTAAGGCACTGATCCGTGCTGTTGAACGCCACCTTCACCTGAGTGCAGGATCTTTGTCTCACAGCTTTTTGTTAAATTGTAACAGATCTGCGACTCATGGAGGCCTCAGCTGTCACATCCACTCAGTAAAAGCATGAAGTTAATAACTGAGGTCTGTGGTTTTCAGTTAGTGTTAATAAAGTTATTTGAAAAAGTTTTTGTTGTGTGCAGATGGCTCTGGACACCGCTGTCTCCATGAATGATCTGTCCATCGTTGTGGACATCCTGAACATCATCAACCTCCAGCCGTGAGTCCAACACACACACGTGCATATTTACATTTGATTTTTATTTACACTGGAGTTAATGGACAAAATGATAATTCCAGCCCCTCAGTGAGTCTGTTCTGGAAACCATCGGTCTGCGCCGTCATGAATGCTGCGGTCCGTTTTCTAAATGCTGAGGTTTTATTTTGATCTGCAGTAAATGGTAAAAACATGTTGTTGTTTCAGCTCTTTGTGGAAGCTGGACGTGTGCGTGACCATCCTGCCTCAGCTCGACAAACTGCTGCAGAGCAAATACGAGAGGTGAGCGAGTGTCAGTGCGATGGCGAGGGGGCGGGGTCAGCAAATCATCTTTATATGTCCCAAATTAAAAGGAAGCCATTTAGATAATGGCTGCCCTAAACCTAACCCAGAGGGGTTTTAGGATGGCTGAGTTCACGTCAGAGACAATTTCATCCTCTCAAAGTGAATCAAACTCTGACCTCTGACCTTAAATAACTTCGGTCACCTGAGGCAGCTCAGGAGGGAGAGCAGCTCTCCAGTTCTCCTCCAGCCCACATCTCAAAGGGTCCTTAGGCTGTGTGTGTGTGTGAGACAGACGGATGTGGTCTGTAGAGAAACTTCAATCATCCAATCAGCTTCCTGCTCTGTGCGTTTCCTCAGCTACATGCAGACCGGCTGCACGTCTCTGAGGCTCGTCATGAAGCACTTCTGGACGCTGATCTCTGACACTCTGAAGGCCACGCCGTCCGTCGGGGTCGACATCACACGAGAGGAGCGGTGAGTCTGTGTGTGAGATCGTAAGTCCACCTCCCACTCTGTGGGAGGTTTTTAAAGGGGTGTTGCAGACCGAAGGTCTGAACCCTCCTCAGCCGGATGGGTTTCCATGTCTCCTGTTTTCAGTCAGACTCAGATCAGACGTTTCAAATGATTCATGAGAAAATGTTCTTTTGAAAAGCCGGGTGCATCTTTCACCGGAGGCGTTCAGTTCATATTTAAAAGCTATTTAGTGCATATTTAAAGCTGGTTTAAACTTCCTCAGTGCAGGTAGAAGAACAGGAACAGTAGTTTGTGCACAGCTGCAATTTAGGTGCTGTCCAGCAGGTGTCATCTGTGTTAGTTAAACAACATCAGGTGAAGGAAAGCACTGAAGGACTCGTGAGGACGTAGGAAAAGAATCTGACTCTCGCAGTTCAATTATAATTTACAATTTTCCTGAAATGAAATATAAAAGATGAAGGCTCAGAAAAGTGGGTGGGTGGATACTTTATTGATCTCAAAGGAGATTAGGGCAGTCAGGTGTGGTATAAGATGGAGAACGCAGCAGGGTTTACAGTGTGTGTGACATGTCAGTTATGTTGATCGTTTGTTGTGAGTCCTTTCCTTTCATTAAGGATGCTCCGGTGTCTCCTCTCCTGAAGGAGGAACCACCTTTCCTTTGTATTCAGACCTCATGACCGGGAAACTTCATAAGCAAAGCTAATTATTGGACTGTCAGTCAGTTTTTAGGAAGGTTCTGAACTTCCTGCGGTGACCCTGAAGTCAGTGCGACCATCATACTGAGGAGACGCAGTAAAGATGTCCCATAATTCATAGCAGCACGTCATCTGTCAGAGATGCATGTCATGTTCATCAGTGATTTCTGTTTCCTGCCATAACCTGAACCCCCGCTCTGAGAACGTCTGCTGCCGTGTGAAGAACGTGTGTTTGGTATCACCGTCTTCATTACGATGATCAGTGACTTTAATGTTCAGAGCAGTTCAGGTTCCATCAGTTCTGCTGGTTTTTTGAATAAAGCCAGGAGCTGATCTCACTGCAGCAGACACATTAGTGCTTTAAGGTAATCTCTGCGCAGGTTGTTTCACCCCGCAGACCCACATCAGCACCACCACCCGCTGCCACATGATTGTGGAGTCAGATTCTTTGAGCACCGCGCTCCTCTTCCTCAGTTGTCCTTCCCGGCTTTCCTTTATCTCCAAGGAACAGTGATCAGGAAAAAGCAGATGAGGAAATCTGACTATCCAGCCACATACTGTATATAAAAGATGGACTTGGTTTCCAGGTCTGACAGCAAAGCCAGTGCTAAACTGCAGGTTTAAGGTATTTTGTGTAATGCCCAGCAGGGGGCGACTCATGTAGCGGCAGAAGGTCGTCTGATTGTATAAAATGAGCCCACCGCTCACTCTGTGACCTCAGGTAACGCTTTCCTGACGGGTCTCAGGTGCTCAGGTCGAGGCTTCAAAGCTGAACCTCATGAACATGCAGGCGGCGATGCTGAAGGAGCTGCTTACCTTCACTGAAGGGAAACAGATGTGACAAACCCACAGACGGTCATGTGACGATGTTTTTGTGTTTGCAGACACCACAAGTGTCGAGTGTGCTGCAAGCAGCTGAAGAACCTGAGCAACATCGCCAAGAACAAGGCGGCGCAGGTCGGCCGTCACGGCAGCGCCTTCAAGGAGCTGCAGCTGCTCATGGCGCCGCTCGACGACTCGCCCTGAGGACGCCGCCGCAGATCGGCCGACCTGCAGCACCTGCGCTTTGTGCGTCCTTTTGTTATGACACAGACCCTCCGGAGACCTCCGTCACAGAGGAAGACATGCTTTGATTCAGAAGACATTAGACTCCTTCAGTCTTCCTCAGAATCAGAGGAAGAGGAGAAATCAAACTTCAGCTGTGGAGGAATCGGCGTCTCGGTTCTCGGTGGGAAATCGCAGATGTTGGCGGTGATGTGCCGTCAAGAGGTTTGAATGTTTAAAAAGTGCTCGCAGCATGAGTGCTCATGAAAGGCCGGAGTGAAGAGCCAATCAGCTGAAAACTGAGAAACCGCCCTGAAGCTCGACCACGTCCGAGTCTCTGCGTTTAATCTCGTAAACCAGCAACACGTTTGTGCAAAGTCGCTGTGAGCAGCAGGACCTCAAACACACCAGCTCACACTGCACACTTTTCTACTGTTCAGCCTTCCTGTGTTCATGTTGTTTATTTAAATAAAGACAGCTGTTGGAAATAAAGTGAAGACTTTTTTTTAACAGGAGAGTGAAATATGAAGATTGCCTATTTAAAATGATAAATGTGCACGACTGAAGAAGCTCTGAGGTCCCAGATTTTCTGCAGAACTCAAATGCAACATGTGTGTTTGGAGCCGTGTGTGAACGTCTGAGCTCAGCATGCAAAGTCAGGTGGTCTGCACACATGTCAAGACTTTCATACATTTGAATATCTGTCAGAATGGAAGAGGTCAGAGGTCATGAGCATTTGGGCAATTTGTTCTTTTGCTTCTGTATATGATCAGGTTATTTAAAATTGTTTAGTGAAGATACAGATACAGACTTTCAGGGTTAAAGGTTTAAAAAAAACTTGTTAATCATTTCAGTATTTCATAGGCTCAGGCTGGTCAGCAGGTACAGGGTTGGTGAGAGACAGCAAGGATTCCCAGAAGGAATATACAGTGAGCTCAGCAACACCAACGGGCCTGAAAGCGGTGACTGATCGCAGGAAATAAACAACATTAAAGGAAAACCCGGTCAGATTAGACCAAAAGAAAAAGCCAGGGAAGCTCTGTGTTTAAAGACAGATGGACTCTGCTCAGATGCAGCAACATTAGCTGGGCAGTGCTTCTAACATACTGTGAAAGTATCCCAGGACCCACCATCTTCAGCAACAGTCGAGTCGACCACCTGACCTCAGAGCTTCATTTTCACTTACAAACTGAGGGCAGAGAGACCCACAAACAGCTGAAAGAAAGGGCTGGGAAACAAAGGGGGGAGAGTACCAAAGCTCGAGCACAGCGTGGTCTGTGCAGGTTCTCAGCCATCCAGGTCACAGCATCTAAAGTGCTCTGAAGAAAACTGGACTTTGAGGTCCTTCCAGAGGTTTCACCTCTCACCCACAGCTGTCAGCAGCTTTACTTCTAGAGGAGCAAAGGAGGCCATCTGTGTCCACCTGGAACACAGATCCCTTCCCATGAAATTAAACCCGCACACACTTTAGGGTTAGTCAGCAACACTCAGGACCACTTCCAAGGTGACAACCCCACTAGAGCTTAAATACCTGGGACTCCTGTCACCTGTTAGAACTGAAGAACCCTTTTGGATGAGAGGTGAAACCTGAAGAACCTCAAAGTCCAGTTTTTTTCAACTCAAACACTCAAACAAATGTGTGCGTTTGTTTTGGAGTCTTTATTAAAAAGTAAATACAAAAAAAAAAACCAGCAAGCAGAAAGTTTGATCATCAGGGCAACGACACAGCAGCTCATCGTGTTTCTGAGCACTCCCGTTTACTGCAGCTAACAGTTTGGGTCGCCTCAGCAACAGCACCAAGTCAACCGCTACACATGTTCTGTCTGAGGTCAAAGGTCACCGGTGGTTTCCTAGAGTTTTTCTACAAACAGAGGCAGAGATGACAGCAGAAGCACACCGAGAAGAAAAGGAGAGTTTAGAGATGTTTGTTCTTCAAAGAGCTTAAAGGAGCAGAGGACTAAAAATCAACTCGTATTTCCTCGTATTGCTCACGTCCTATTGGACAGCTTAGGATCAACGGAGTACCCTGATTGGATAAAGGAGCAACACCTCCAGGAACTACAGAGGACACAACACACGTGAGAAAAAAGAAAAAAAAATCTACAGTTTAAGTTTTAGGTTAATAGTTTAAGTTCACCCTCAAAGCGTCCATCCACACAAGAGAAGAGAAAATTATTCAAGGGAAAAAAGTAAATTTGGATCATGAAAAAGAAAAATTCATGTGCCCACATTCTCCAACAAAGACGTCCACACAGAAACAAAAACAGCATGATTAAAGCATGTAGACTTAAATATATAAACACAGTATGCATATCAACCATGTTTGGGTTAGAAAAAAAAAATCATCTAAAACTTTAAAGTGCACCTTTACAGAGAAACAGAATCAAATACTGTGATGGAGAGCAGATACTGATTTCAGGGGCAGTTAATGAGGATCTGAATCCGGGGGGAGGAGTCACTGCAGTCGACTTTATCACTGCGAGAAGACACGGAGATCCAAACGCTGGTCTCAGGAGAGTCGTTCAGATTTAAGATCGTTCTGTCCTGTGAAGTCACTGTCCGTCTTTGCTCCCGCCATTGGCTGAGGACGTAATAAACACAGGGAGGGCAGGAAGGAGGCGGCAGAGACCCCAGGGTGCTGGCTGACACCCTGCAGTCCGTCCCGGGTGTCCTGCAGCGACGCCTCAGCCTCCGTCAGGCCGTCAGCTTCAGTCGTCCTGCAGAGAAACAACACCGTCAGGCAGCAGTCGTGTGACCCTTTACAGTTTCTCACCATGTCCACACTTCTGACCATAAATGTGAAAACATGTTATTCTCTTCACATCGCCCCTTTCTAAAGATGTTCTTAGACTCCTGTCAGTGGTGAAGCCCTCAGCCAGCAGGGGTCCCCGTAACCCAGCAGGTGTATATGAAGTGTCCCGACACCACCTGTAACAGACTGGGTATTTTCATATCTCAGAGTCTCGCGCTGCCTCTACCTCCATCTTAAATAACAGGACACCTGCACTGATCTTTAATCTCCTTGTGCACCTCTGCGCTGCTCCCAGCACTGCTGCCCTTTTTATATTGCTTCCTCAAATTCCCGTCTGACCACTTCCGTGTGACTCTGATTTTACCCGGGACTTTACTCTGGAAGTTTTCTAGACGAGGATCATTACTGGTGCTCGGAGCAGAGTCCTCATCTACGACCAAGAGCTCTTTAAGACAAAGACTTCAGTAGGTAACCGGATCGGTCAGTAACACTCAACGTTCCCTGTGACCTGCTGACCCGTCTGAACTCAGGCAGACGCACTGAGAACATGACCTTTGATCTGAACCCAGCGCCACTTATCAGGTTCGGCTCCGCCTTTAACTTCCACCTGAAAAATGAAATTCCAGATGGGCTGAAAACAGTCCAGAGGTGCACAAAGAGACGGCCTTGAAGGAAGATTGGCCAAATTTAAATGAGTTCATGGTTTTTATAGTTGAACTTCATAACAGCTCCCATTCTAACCCACAGGAACAGGGAGGGTTTGAACCCACAGCTGGAAACCTTTGCTATCATTACCTGGAGACTAATTCCAGTTGTGAGGTCACATTTGTTCTGTTAGCGTCTGTAAATCAATACGACCATCAGAAGTGATCACGGTGCTCACGGTCTGAGTGATCTGCAGGAGCTTCCCTTCAGAGGCTGTAAGTTTGACTGCAGTGTGAACATGCAATAAACAGACGTGTTCCTATTAAACTGACACAAACAGTGTTTTCAGATTTATCAGTGCAGACATGGAAGTAAGCAATCAATTCCACAATCCTCTGCTCATCAGCACAACGTCCAGCCAGGCCACAGAGCAGCATGGACGAAAGGCGAGGAGGAGGGACACCGACTCACTCACAACACCCACCCACACTCCAAGGTCACGAGGAGACAGACGGAGGCGGTCGTTTTGTTTCAGCTGCTGCAGACTAAATTGAGATTAATGAGTGAAAACACCTGCAGGTGGTTTCTTATCAGTTTCATCTCAGAGCAGCACAGAGAGGTTCAGATGATTCTGGATCAGGGGCCCAACTGCCTGCATCACTGCAATAAAGGTCTATAAAAACCCTCCAGCTGTTTCTGAAGCCGAGTGCTGTTACCGTCTCCATCCTGGCTTTCTGAATCAGGCGGGGTAACCCGACTGTATCGTCGGCTCTCCCGGCCACCCAAGAAACCCTGCAGGTTTAAGGTGCATCTGCACCCAGTACTTTAATCTAAGAATAATTTCTCATCTTTAATCTATCCAACACGTTCTGCACCTCTTTGTTCTGGCATGAGATGAAATCTCAGCTGTGTCATTTTCTGGTGACTCCAAAAGAAGCCGATGAGTGAAAAAGCCAGACTCCAGGTGAGACACACACACACACACACACACACACACACACGCTCTGGGGTTAGAGGGGAGGAGCATTAGATGGATGGTGGAGGAGACGGGGAGGGGGGCACCATGCCATGCTCAGAGCTTCCATGCCAAGCTATCCACCAATCAGAATACACCCCCACCTACCTGCCCACCGTCCCCCACCAATGGGCTGGCTCTGTCTACCTGTCTGTCTGCAAACCAACCAATCAGACCACAGAATGAGGACACAGAAGAAGAAGGAGGAGGACAGACTGACAGCGGGCGTTCCTGGAAAAATCCTCCACTCTTACAGTTCAGACCTGCGATGTTCACAGTTACCATTATTATTTATTCCACCGCACCACCCACGCTCACTTCTGCCCTACATTTCCCATAATGCACTGCAGAAAAATGGCTCGGTTATAACAAACATTTTTTAAACTCTTGACACTGTATGATGTCACAAAGGAGATATCCTTATAAACCCTTTGGTCACCACGTACACATTTGCAATAATCACAGTTCTATATAACCATAATTATAATTATATAGAACTATGAGTATCTAGAACTATAATTACATTTATTGTTCTATATAATCAAAGTTCTATATAATTATAACGTAAATTATAATCATAGTTCTGTCATACTGTGATGTTCATTTTCTCTACAAACATTATGTAGGCAGAAGATGAATTTCTTCCACCAACATTACTGTATGATGACTGGAAGTGATCTGGTCATCTCAGGCAAAGAAGCCCCGCCCATCGGCATAAAAGTGCAAGCCAATCAGAAGAAAGTAAAGGGGAGGAGCTAAATGTTTTGTTTCAGGCAGAAGGGCCCTGAGGCCCTGTGAGATAAACAGCTGCAGTTTAATGAGGCGAGCAGAGTCGAGCTGCTGTGATGCTAAAAGTGTGCACCTGTAATAATCAGTAATGTGAGGACTTAATTCATCATGTGACCTCTGAGCGCCGTGTACCTGTGGAGAGCTGGGACTGGGACCTCCTGCGGGAGCTGCTGGGAGTTCTGGAGGCAGAGGAGAGGGTGGAGCCGGCGCTGCTGGCCCGAGAGATGGGGAGAGGGACCGGGGTCACAGGAGGGGAGTCCAGCTAGGGAGAGGTCAAAGGTCGACATACAAGACAGATTTGAATCGTTTCATTTTAGGTTAGCTGACTTGTTGCTTTTATTTGGCTGATTTTGTTGCTCACACCTTGAAACCATCTTATTCTCAAAGGTAAAGCATTCATCATTGAGCTACTCAAAGATATTTCCAGCATGCTGCACGCAGGTTAGTCTCACTGGTAATTTACACCTACATGAACCGAGGGGTCACTTATCCTGCAAAGAATGCGACCCTGCTCTTATTTTGAAGGGTTTGAAAGCCATCAGCTGATCATGAATAAAACAAAGAAGAAGAAACAGCACGTCTGTTACCTCCACGCTGTCATGGGTGGGCGAGGATGACGTGGACGAGTTCTCGTGTCTCCTGGAGGATGAGGAGCTCAGCTCAACGCTGCGAACCCGCTGAGCAAACTTCAGCGAGCAGACCGACTCACTCATGTTGCTGGGCAACGGAGACACCTGAAGACAGACAGGAAACTGAGTCATCTGCATCGAAGCAGTGCCAGGCTGTTCTGGACTCTCATTGGCCCGCTCCTGGACTCACCTGCACCATCATCAGGGTCTTGCTGTCTCCGCTCAGGGAGTCCTGCAGCAGGTACGTGAGGCGGGAGTTTCTGAATGGGACGTGGGAGTGTTTGCTCCGCAGCGCATTGATGACGTCGCCGAGCGCCGACAGGGATTTGTTGATGCACTGAGCTTCTCTAAGCCGACTTCCCTCCGCCCCCGACTTTCCAATCCGCTCCGAGCCCGCCAGGTCCACGAGGTTCAGCTTCCCTAAAGCAGAACACAACGGAGAGTGAGGAGAATCACCTGAACCAGGAGTCGCCCTCTGGAGACCGAACACAACTCTGAGGAAACCTCGGAGTGACGCTGTTCAGGAGGAGGCACGGATGAAATATGGAGATGTTCGGAATCATAACATCATTTTTGGTAAAATAGGGACATTTTTGGAAATAAGTGGACTTTTTTTTTTTTTTTTTTTAAAAAAGGCGAGGAAACTCTTTATTAAAAGACGACACGTGGAGAGATTCCTTTGAGAGGCAAAGTGGGAACTTCATCTGAAAAGACTTAGGAAAAACAGGAATTCTGAGGTCCGGACTTTTTTCTAAAGGAAGTGTGGACCTCTCTTTAGGATGTGAGGACATTTTTAAGTGTGTGTGTCCCTGTGTGTGTGTGTGTGTGTGTGTGTGTGTGTGTGTGTGTGTGTGTGTGTGTGTGTCCATCCCTGTGTGTGTGTGTGTGTCCCTGTGTGTGTGTGTGTGTGTGTCCCTGTGTGTGTGTGTGTGTGTGTGTGTGTGTGTCCCTGTGTGTCCCTGTGTGTGTGTGTCCCTGTGTGTATACCTTGTGTGCGGTTTCCAGTGGATGTGTTGAATCCACACACAGTGATGATGAGCAGAGCGTGTGAGCGTGAGCTGTGCTCGTTCAGGTTGGTGCAGGCTGTCGCTCTGTTCAGGTGACCCAAATCAAACACCTGAGGACAGGTAAACGATGCACTGCTGTCAGAGATGAAGTCATTTGCACTCGAGCTTTAATCGATACTGTTTTTGATTCTACTGGTTTCAGTTTTTCATTATTATTCACAAACAGGAAATTAAAATTGTTTCTGTGGTAAAACCATCAAACATCCTCACAGACAGGCAAATGATCTGAAGGCGTTTTACACTGAAAGGAAAAAACAGGAAGTCCTGACCTTGTTGATGTCCTCGGGACTCTGTACGGTGATCTCAGTCAGTCCGGGGACGTAGAGCTGGCCGCTGCCGTCGGGGTTCATCTTGATGTCGAGCTTGTCGGCCGGGTTCTCCCCGAGCAGGTCCCTGAAGGACAGCAGAGATGATTAAGTGCCTGCAGGCTTCGCCTCAGCTGCAGCGCCACAATAAAGGCTGAGCGGGGAGTTCAGGCTTGAAGCTTCCATGCTTTGGAGCGTGAAACATTAACCTTTCACCAGCTGACGCTCAGTAAAACCTGCTACCATCAAACTGCTGCAGCTGTGCAGCCTGATAATCTCAGAGTTTAATCTGACCTTCAGAGATCTGCCAGAGAAACTTGGATCCAGCATCCAGATGCTGAGCTCTCTGATTCTTTGCACACATGTTTTGTTACACAACAGCTGGACATGATCCAGCTTTGCATAAGTGCTCTGAAGCTGCAGCCGCTCAGATCAAAAATCCTCCCCTGCTGCACAGGTTGGAGTCACGCTCACCAGAAACTGAAACACTGAAACACGTCCTCTCACGTCCTGCTGTGACCAACGCTGTACAGCACGACTCTGACTGAGGGAAGAGTTCCAGCTTTGAACCAGTTTCTGGGAGCGTGATTGGCTGATGGTGGCTATAAACGCTAAGGTGATGTGAGGTCATCAGAGGCATGTGAGGGCACTCATCGTTTCCTCACCGCAGCGTCTCATTGTAGATCTCCACCATGCTCACGGTGATTTTGTAATCCCAGTCCGGAGCTTTTTCCGTCACCTCGGAGAACAGCAGCCGGAGAGCTCGCTGGTTGATGCCGGGGTCGTGGGTCACACCCTGAAGACGCACAGAGGAGGCGGAGTTTACAGGAAGCTGCTGAGGCCACCACTTTAAAATGAGAAAAACATGAAAGCCCATCCTACCTCCATGGTGTAAGTTTTCCCCGAGCCGGTCTGCCCATAGGCGAAGATGCAGACGTTATAGCCGTCAATACAGGAAGTGATCAGAGCCTGAACCTCCTGAAACACCTGATGGGCCAATCAGAGAGTAAACAGGCAGGTGAGACGGAGATGCTGCAGATTCTGCCTGCTCGTTTATCCAATTCTGATTCACCTTTTTCACAATGAAACAAAAATCATGGCTGACAGGGTTTCTGCTCACGGGTGGCACAAGTCACCGACCCTGACCCACAAACACTGAACAGGACCCAGGTGGTTGTTTCAGCTTACCTGTGCAACCATCTGAACATGTCACTTCCTGCTCGGAGAACACTCACCTCTTCCTGCGTGGCGTGAGGAGGGAAGACTTTGTCCAGCTCAAAGGTCATGATCTTGCCCTTATTAGAGAGGTAGAGGATGGCGTCGTCGTCCGAGTCGAAGCTCAGCATGGTTTTGGCGTCGGCGGAGTCCTGCTCCTCCTGACTGACCGGCCGGACGCGACAGAACACTCGGATGTTACCTGGAAGACCAAAAACGGAGTCAGATTCGCCATTTCTTCTCTGTAAATTTGTCTTTCTGGACAAATGAATCCCAAAATCACATGAAGCATGTGGAGGTCTGTAACTGTCAGAGCTGCGATGACATCAGCGTCTGACAGTCCCAGCAGGCTCAGGTGGTTCAGTTTTTGTGAAATTAGCTCTCAGATTTCAGCAGGAATTCAAACAATAAACTTCAAAATAAATCCATCTTTTGTTGAAGAGTTCAGAATGATGCTCTGCTGCAGGTGCTCACAGTCAGCCAGGTGAGGTGTGTTTAGAGTAGCCTGAAGCTTTTGGTCTGACCTTCGATAGGATATGACAGGAAATGAGGAAGAGCAGCTTCTCAAATCACCTTAAACTGGACGTCACCTGCCTGTAATCTCCTCTTACGCAACACCAGTACAGATGGATTTTAATCAGAAGCTGAGGCCATCAAATAAAGCCCTCTGAAATCTGTAAATCCAACTTCAAGGTTACTTCTTTCTAATCTAGCACAGAGACACTGTCCATTTTATACCTGCATGAAGACGGGAAGACCCAAATCAGACACAGAGGCGTCGGAAATTATTCCGTTCAACTTTGTTTATATAGCATCAAATCACAACAGTCGCCTCAAAGCGCTTAACATGGTAAAGACCCTACAATAATACAGACAACAATCAGACAACCCCTATGAGCAGCACCTGGTCACAGTGGGACGGAAAAACTCCTTTTAATAGGAAGAAACCTGCAGCAGAACCAGGCTCAGGGAGGGGGGGTCATCTGCTGTGACCTGGGGGTGAAGTGATGAAGGTCAATGCTGGAACCCTTCGTTCAAAATACAATGCAGCTATCAGCTCCGAGTCTTTTAGGTGGAAACATTACTGAACATTTAAAGTATTACAGGCAGTAACCAGGTGAGTGAACAGGTGAGGGCCCTTCACCTGTACGAACAGAAAAAAGTTTCTGACCTTTGAGTCGAACCAGCTCGTTGTGGCATTTCTTCCTCAGGTTCATCTCCCGCTTGTATTTACGCAGCAGCTCCTGGTTGGTGCTGCTCACCTCGCTGATCACCTGACAGATCTGACACACACACACACACACACACACACACACACACACACACACACACACACACACACACACACACACACACACACACACACACACACACACACAGGTTCAACCCTCCTGCTTCCAGTGTTTATGGGGCATGGTTACATAACCATAATAAGATGTCCAGTCGTAGTTTTTCCTTTAACTGGAGTCACGACTCGACTTGAGTGTGTCTCACTGTGATGGTAACAATGACGACAGGTTTCTGACTCACCTCCTGTTTGGCCTCAGTGATCGCTTTGTCCAACATGAAGGGGAAGTCCTGCACCTGCCTCTTCAGACAGTTGTAGTCAGAGGTGAGAGTCCTGAGGGCCGGCTGCAGGCTCAGCAAGTTCATACGCACACCTGTAAACATCAGCAAACAAATGGAGCTAACGAGGAAGTGTCAAGGCTGCAGTTCCTCTGGCTTCCAGCAGAGGCAGCAGAGAGTCAGTCCCCACTGACTCCCATGTTAAACTATCCAGCAGAAATAAACATGTTTACAGCCTGATACAGAAACTGCTTTGGCTGTACAGGGGGAGGATGTTTCTGTAATTCACCTGTTTAAATAGAGTCTGCATTATTAGGGGCGTGGCCTCTGTGACTGACAGGTGGATGGCGACACAGGTGGCTGCAGCTGCTAGCTGTCTGCTAGACTTCACCTCAGCTAACTGGAGTCCCTGAACTGGACCTCTGGCCCATGTTTGTGCTGGTGGAGCCTTTGAGCATTTTTAATGTAATTATCTGACAATAATATGGCTGCTGTGGCTTCATTGGACTAACAGACCGTACAAGAAGGCGGAGCTCCAGTTTGCTGAGTGAATTTTATTTGGATGTTACTGATCAGCAGGTATCTGTGTGTGATCCAGTCACTGTTTTATCTACAATCTGTGATCCAAACCTGCCAGGTTCTCATGGACGGCTTTCATCTCGCTCTCGGCTCTGATGAACGCCTCCTCGATGACGCGGTTCTTCTCCTCCTCCAGATTCTGCATCTCCACCTCCAGCTGACCCTGAGCTCGTTCCATCTCTCCTTCATAGACCAGGATCTGGAGGGAGGACACAGAGGTCACACAGGTGAAGGCAGGTATCGGAATACAGCCCATCATCCAGCATCTGTACACTCGTGTCTACGGCAGCCGTCCCCAAAACTTTAAATATCCCCGATGCAAGTTTGACTTCCTAGAACTGAATTTTTGATAACCAGAATTCCGGTTATTATATCTGTAATATAAAAGATAAAATGATTCTACTAATAACTGACCAATGAGAATTGGGCTGCAGATAAATGACATCAGCAGTGTCATTTGGACATCAGAAATTAATTAGACCTGTAAGTGAATTTGAGTAGAAATCAATTAGAAAATTTCAATAAGGTTAAAAACATTTTCACCAGTAAGACATCTTTAATTAGAAGCATTCAAAATTAATTATTGATGTTATTTGGAACATAAGTCTTAACAGAATTATACATCTGCAATTATATTTAAATACATCTGCAATTATATTCTGTAATTCACAAGAAGTCAGAATTTAGATTTCAAATAAAGGAGCATATTCAGCAGGTCACAGAAACAGTTAAAGATGCAGGAAACACGAAGTCTCTGAGCCGTCATCACCTAAACTACCAGCATCAGCCAATCCAGACAGCTCTGACATTTACAACGCCTAACGCACACACGCACGCACGCACGCACGCACACACACACACACACACACACACACACACACACACACACACACACACACACACACACACACACACACAGGTGGAATAAAAACACAGTAAGGCTTCATTCACACTCTGGGCTAAAATTTAAATCCATTATAAGTTTGTTAAAAAGTAAAAATCGCCTCAAACCAAATGAAACGCAGCTCCTCAACAGGTGGGTCATTACACCTGGAGCTAGGCTAACAGCTAACTGCTGTTTTGTGCTAAAGTGGAAAAATCCAAATAAAAGAATAAAAATAGAATCAGATGCTGGCGATCACTCAGCTTTGAGTCTTCTAGTGTGAACACAGCCTTCATTTAATAACCAAGGGACACAGCAGGGAGTACTGGGAGGATCAGACTGGGAGATCTCACTGGGTCTGAGGTCCTGAAGCTTCCCAGTTAAACCAGTTCCAATCCCTGATTTCAGAAACGCTGTGTGTGTGGTTTCCAGTGGATGTGTTAAATTATTTGCGTATTTTTAATCCTGTATTAATCATTCATTTTACTTCAGTTCAGTCTGTTTTTTTAATCCGTCATCACTGCAGTCTCAAACAGGCCTTCTCATACTTTTGGATGTTACTCATTCTGCATCAGCGGGTGGTGTTTCTGGTTTATCTGGCAGCTTCAATGTCAACACTCGGTCAGTGGCGGTTTCGCTCGCCGTGACCGCCGTTCTCTGAATATTAATGATGTCACAGGGTATGTGGGAAAAAGGACTGGGTGGCCAACCTTGGACAACCTGCGAACCACCTCATTGTTGCGCCGGCCAACGGCCTTGGACAGGAGGCCGCACAGACGGCCTCGATCGGCAAACAGCTGCAGCCGGATGCATGCAGAGAGGAAAAGGTGAAGTTCAGGGGTTAACACGGAAACTAGCTGATCCGAGATCTGCTGACAGCATCACCCTCCACCCACAGGAGAACCTCATCACCTGCTTCACCACCCGGCCAACATGTGGAAACCGTCACGAAGAAAACATCTGGTTCACATCAAATCATGTATTTAATCCAATCCCACATACCAACATTTGAAAGGAGAATTTGGGAATTTCAGGTGGTTTTGAAGTTATTGAAGCAGTGATGGAACAAAAACTGACTTCTTACACAGAAAAACAAAAACAAAAACTGAACCATAGGGAAAGCCCTGAAGCTCATAATTCATCTCCTCCATGGCTTTTACATTTATAAAGTGTTGCTGGTTTGCCCTCACTGGCTTTCTGCAGCCTCTGAGTTTAGGCATCTGGGCCTCTGACGGTAGCCTGCCGAGCCGGTGTGCAGCTGAAGTTACCTGCGTCCGGAGCTGAGCGCAGGTCCTCTGTGACTCGTGCAGCTGCGTCTCGAGCTCTCGCAGCAGCTGCCTCTGGACAGAAAGCTGCTCCTGCAGGGCGCCGTTCTTCACCTGCATCTCAGCCAGAGCTTTCTGAGAGTCCGCTGACTCCACCTCCACTGTGTGGGTCACATACTGATGAACACACCAACAAACAAGCACATTAGGTTTAGTTCTCCCAGACAATGCTTTTATTCTCTTTGTAGATCACTGTTGCTTCAGAAAGTTGTTCAAATCTAAAGCTAAATGGTCAGGATTATTTTTTCCTCTCTTCAGTCTGAGCCCAGTAAAGCTAAACATGTAGCCAAGGCTAAGGGTCCTTAATTTAATCTGACCAGCTTCCTCACTCTGACTCTCGGGGGTGTCGCAGCCTTTCTGGCGAGCTCCTCCTCGCACTCCTGCAGCCGGAGAGTGAGTTTCTGCTCGGCCTCCACCTGCCTCCGCCTCGACTCCTCTAGCTGCCCGCGGCTGTCGTCCAGCTGCCGTTGGAGACCCTCCATCCTGGAGTTTTTCTCCAGCAGCTCTTGTTCCAGCTCAGCCAGTCGCCGTTCCCTCTGCCGGGCCTGGTTCTCCCAGCGGGACACCTCCCTCCGCAGGGCATCCGCATCCTGCAGTACACAGTGAGGAGTTTAAAACCATCAAGCACACGTGGAGCAGGTGGAGCTGACAGAGTTCTGGCTAAACTACTAACAAGGTGAAAGAGGAGCATCTGAAGAGGTCAAAACACTTCCAGTGTAGAGACCAGCTTTTGTCCTACAGGTGATGCTAATGCACTTT
Source organism: Archocentrus centrarchus (assembly GCF_007364275.1). Taxonomy (NCBI): domain Eukaryota; kingdom Metazoa; phylum Chordata; class Actinopteri; order Cichliformes; family Cichlidae; genus Archocentrus; species Archocentrus centrarchus. The sequence continues at coordinate 35,828,009 of NC_044348.1, forward strand.
TATCACACCTGTGAACCCAGGGACATACATCTTGCTGGCTCAGGGGGCCATGGGGGCACTCTACCTGGCTGTGGGGGCAGTGGCTGCAGCTGCAGGTCTCTGCAGCAGCATCGAGCTTCTGAAGCTCTGAGCTCCTACGGGACTTCAGCTCCTGCTTCAGACGCTCATTCTCCACCAACAGCAGCTCCAGCTGCTTCTCCAGGTCTGTCGCCCCCTGGAGGACACAGCGAAAACATTAATCTCTGTTAATCTCCAAAACTGAACACACCTGTACCTGAGGGTCCTTACAATGACCAGCGCATTCTCCTGACAAAATGTGAAACAGATGCTAAAAAAAAAACCAAAAACAATACAAAACAAAAAAAAGAATATGTTCGTGTTTATGGCTACAAAGTGTCATGTTTTTTTTTTGTTTAGTTTTTTGGGGAGGGGCTGTCAAGACGGCACAACTTTGAAACCGTTATTCAGTAGGAAGCATGTTTCACGCCTGCAGCCTGTCTTGCATGTTGACAAGTCTTCATCAACCTGCCCACAAGATACATATTAGCCTGAATATGTCTGTAGGTTCATCCAGCTCTGAGTAGCCTTTGGCGTATGTGATGGAGATACAGCAGCTGTTCCTTTAGCCAGCAGACACACTGTGTGACAAACTGCACACACTTTTTGTGCTTTACGTTTTCTGTCACTCATTTTCCTCACCATTCCCGCTTGTAGCCTCTAAGTAAAGTGCAACTTCCTCTAGCCCTTTCCGGTCTCCGAGCAAGCTTTGCAGGAACCCCTCCCTCTGCTGTGTGGTGTGTCTGTGCCCCGCCCCCCCCCCCCGGTGCTGCAGCTTCCAAAAAATAAATAAATAAATAAATTTTTTAAAAAGCCGGCTCCCGCATTGAGCAGATGCGTTAAACTTAAAGTAACGAGCTTGTTTAGAAAATTTAAGTAGTAGAAAGTACAGATATTTGTGTAAAAATGTAGGAAGTAAAAGTAAAAAGTAGTCAGAAAAATGAATACTCAAGTAAAATACAGATACCTGAAAAATTTACATAAGTACAGTAATGAGGTATTTGTACTTTGTTACTTCCCACCTCTGGTCACAACCACCTCCAGGGGACTACGCCCACTGGAGTCTAAATACCTGTCCAGTCCTCATTTTGGAACAGACCTTCAAAAGGCTGCATGAGGGTTCAGATTTTAAGGTTCAGGTTTTGAGTCAGGTTCAAGTTCAAGATGTGGGTCCTAAGATTACAGTGTATGACTGAGGGTCCCCACAAAGACACAAAGACAAACATAAGTGTGTTTGTGAGTTGCATAAATATTGATGCAGTGTTTTTTTTCCCCCCATGGTTTCTCGGGAATGTGGTCCGACAGGGTCTCACCAGTTCAGAGCGAAGTCTCTCCACCTCCTGGGTTTGATCCAACAGCTTCTCCTCCAGCTCCTCCACCTGCAAATGCCAAAGGACACCATTAAAAATAGCACACTTTAACCTGTGTTTAGAGGTTAGATGTTAGATTCAACTCATTGTCATTGTGCACACAAGGCACACAACGAAATGATTGTTCCAGATCACTCATCCAGAGATGAGCATCTGCGGTCATGCAGCCAGAGACCGGCGCTACCACTAGGCAATGTGGTTTAAGTGTCTTGCCCAAGGACACAACGCAGCGCAGGGACAGGGGCTTGAACCGGTAACCCTCTGGCTGAAAGGCGAGCACCTACGCACACCTACCCACTGTGCCACTTTTGGAAAAAAATAAAATAAAAACAAACCTATTTACAAGTTTACCATTTACTTGACTGGAAATCCAAGTTTAGAGATAAATAAATAATGTTAGCTATCTCTAGTTTTGTCTCATTTAGGCAGCTCTCTCAATGAAATATGAAATTTTTGATTTGGATCATTCATCACTCTCAGTTAAACATTTCCAGATTAAGATGCAGACTCAGCTGCAGATCGCCAGATCTGGTTTATCCTTCAGTCTGACCCTAACCTGCGGATCGGACTGACAGGTTTGTTTGATTGATGCAATAAATCCGTCAAACTTTCTGACTGCCTTCATATTTGATGCCAACATGCAGGAGTCAACCTGACAGCTGAGAAACACACCTGGAAAAGTTTAGTTAAGCGCTTTGACGTTGCAGTCTGAACGCAGATCCATGCAGCTTGGGATTTACTGTTGCCGTCCTGAGGACAATCTCACCTCTGACTGAATCAACTTCATTAGAAAAAAAAAAATCCTTCACCGTCAGAATTCATAGGATATTCATGATTTTAAGTTTTCTTCAGTGTTACAGCAAATCCAGGTGCTAACAGTGAATTCAGACACTGGTTAAATATATAAACAAATATTTGAGCTTAGCTTGCAGCCTATAGCTTCTATTTTCATACCCAAAAGCATTATGGGAACTGTTAGGCCTGTCATACACATTTCTCATGCCTGCGACAGGACAACACATTTTTTCTTTCTTCCCTTTTTCTCCATTCATGTCTGGACATTTTAACTGGTGAGGGATGCTCAACTTATCCTTACAGCTTCCTGTGTTTCAGGCAGGAAAAGTAAAATCAGCTGCTATAATCAAGAAAAAAATAAATAAAAGCTTCTGGGTGTCTCAAACACAGTGTCAAGTTTCTGACAGATCAGTCGAGCAGAGGTTACGTTGGCTCCTGTGGGCCCAACTTTTGACCTCGGCGCTACTCCCCTATGTCTGCAGTCTGAGGAGCTGTTGTGAACAGTCCAGATCGATATGGACTCTGTAAACCAGCCTAACATCTGATAGCACAATCAACATTAGCGTGCCTGATTTGGCTGTACAGGTGTGATAATTTCCTGCAGATGTACCTGTGTGCGCAGCCGAGTAACGAGCTGCTCTTCCTCTGGACAGCTGAGACGATCTGAAGGGTCACCGGGCTGTACCACCCTCACACCTACACACAAACAGAGAGACGTGTTTACATCACTTCTGAGGACATTACACTGACTTGCGTCCAATTTCACGGGGACTCGAGTTAATCTACCTCTTCGAGGTATTTGGCCCACAAAGAGGGAGGACAGTCCAGTGTTACATAAAAACAGGCTAATGTGGGTTTTTTAAAACTAAATTTTAAGTTATCTTGTAATATCTTGTTATCTTAATGACAGTTAAACCTTTGCTCTCCAATCAGTTATGTCACCTGATCCATTTCTCCCCATGGAAAATTAAGAATATTTCAAGTGCTATCATCTATAATAAAACTCAACATTTGCTCCATCAGCTGGAATGATCTTGTTAGAAAGGATCCACATTCTCACCGCTGGGTGTGGCGGACAGCTGCTCCTCCTGCAGTGTCTTACCACCTCCACCCGACTTCTCCTGGACACTGTGCTGTAGCTGCTGGACCAGCAGGTGGCGGGCTACTTCTTCAGAGTGAAGTCGAGCTTGAAACTCACAAACTTTGTCCTGTAGAGTCTGAAAACACACAAATAAAAAAAAACAAACAAATAAAACGCTCATCAATTATTCAGTCTGTCCAACTCATTTTTAATTTAAGTCTCTAAAAGCTTCTCAAATCAAAACCACATCTACACTGTCACTACCACCTCTTCCTGTCAGGAGAGATGAAAGGAAACGCTACAGAGAAATAAAAGAATCTAGAATGAGCAACAAGTAGAGTGAGGATTTTAGATTGGCAGGAGTCCACCAGCACGACCAGGTGACCTTCTGCAGATGAAGATAGCATGGAAAAATGGAGGGGTAATGTGGACAGACAATAGGGAAAAATAAGCTCTCTGAAGACAGAGATGAGTGTGAACAATGCTGTTTCTATGAATGAGGAACAAAGACTAACTGGGCAAATACACATTCAGAAAACAAACCTGAAACCTGGATTTTCTGCTGACCAATCACATGCTTACAGCCCATCTGTTCTTAGAGCTGATAGCAGCTCAGAACAGAAAACTGAGTTTTCCAAAAGCAAAAACAGGTAGAATTATTATCCTGAAATCAACTGTTTTTGTGATCAAGGAAACATCAAATAAACTGATTAGAAACCAGAGGTAAAAACCTAATTGCAGTCACTGCACTTAGGGCTAGCTATCACTAAAGCTGTTCTCCCGTTTCCTGGAACTAAAAAAAATAAATAAATAATAAAGCTTTAGTCTTTAAAAAACTTGAATAAAAATTTGCTGTCGATGTAAACAGCAACAAAGTAACAATTTCTGGGTCTGGAAAATTAAGCCATTGTGAAAGCACCAAAACCTGCAGTTCCTCTGGTGTCCAGCAGAGGGGCCACAGTGAGTCTGTCCCCATAGACTCCCATGTTAAATAAACATGTTTACAGCCTGATACAGAAACTCCTTTGGTCTCTGTAGATAATTCACCCCCTTCATAACAGCTGTACGGGGGGGGGGGGGGGGGGTGTTTCTAGAACTCAACTCACTCCCAAAACATCAACACTGAGACCAGAAACCATCAGGTGTGTGTGCAAATCTTTTTATACAGTCCAACGGTTTGTGAGATTTTAAGAAATTAAACACGAGTTAAATAATATTAATCTAATTCAAAGCTGGACGACACAAACATTTAAGTACATCCTGCTTCGTTATTCTGTTTAAATGTGGGCGAGAGCGTGCCTCACAGATGCAGTTCGCTCAGAGTGCGGCAAACATCACATGGAGGAACACCAACGTTCAGAGCGCATCAGCATTTGAGTCACAGACGCGATGGGAAGGACAACAGAAATGTCCCTGAGGCATAAACAGACAGCGGTTCTGTCAGCTGAACACCGTCAGATTATGCTGATGTCAGCTGTGACTCAGCACGTCACTGCAGACACACCAACAAGGCGTGATGTGTGTGCACTCAGTTGAGACTTTTCTGAGGGAACCTCACTTGGTTCTTTTAAGGCTGCTTTTGATGGTCATTCTTCCTCTCTGGAGGTCGAGTGTGTGTCCTGTCTGATCACCTGGATGAGCAGCTGCTGGCTGGGTGCGTTTGTTTCGTTGAGCTCGGCAGTCAGAGAGGGGCGCTGTGAGAAGGCGGTGCTCGGCAGAGAAAGGAAGGAACCGTCGTCTTCACCATCACTCATCAGGAAGTCCACTGAGCTCGCTACAGAGACACACAGAGCTTAGTTAACACGTAGCACCATGTTATTCATTACGTTTTCATTCAGTAATTCAATGAATCGTCTTTAAAGTTATTTTTCTCATTAAAGTGTAACATCCTAAACATGACAAAAACAGGAAACAATACTCAGATTAAACTTGGGAAAGTGTGACATTTCTTCAAGTACTGGGACAGCTACCTGATCATTAAAGAAACTGATCACATGGTAAAACGTTACTGTGAAATTAAGCTGCGCTTAATGAGCTCAGAAGAAAGCACCTTCTGAGTGAATGTAAGGTAATCTATAAGCAGATTTATCAGTGATTACTGAGGTCAGCGAACACAGCGAGAAACAGCCTGAGCCGAGTCCCTCGCCCTCAGCTGCTGAGCAAACCTGCAGCACCATGGAAACCAGTCCAACCAGATAACTGGTGATAACAGCCGCTGACACATTAAACTGCTCATACTGTGTGTGAGTGTGTGTGGGGGTGTGTGTAAGTCTGTTGTCACAAGTTTTTCTAAGTGCATGAGGCCTCAAATCTTATCAACCTGAGAACAATCCACTCTCTGTCGAGCAAATCTGAGTGCACACGCGCGCGCACACATGTACACGTACACACACGTACACACACACGTACACGTACACGCACACGCACACGCACACACACACACCTGTTTTTCTATCTTTGTGAGAACCCTTAGTCATGGCTCCAAATAAAGGTGCGGGCGCTCCTCAGGGATCTTACACGCCCAGACGGTCAGCTTAAATGACTGCTGTGGATCCTAAAGTTTGGGCACCTCTTAATTAAAGGTGTAAATGGATCTGTTTGTGCAGAGACAGCTTGGTTAACACTGCTGATCTGTTGTAGATGCAACAGAACAAAGAGTAATGAATGACATTTATGAGAACACAGAGTCCCTGATTGGGAGTGAGGAAGGTAACATTTGTGAGGAGGTAAAAGTGGCCACCTCACCAGTGTGTGAGTATTTTAGTTTCATTTGGACCAGGAGGGTCTCAGCGAGTCTGAGAGAAACTTTGCTAAGTTGACGTATGTACCAGAGGAGTTCAGTACAAAGCGAAATAGAATACCGCGCCTTAATCTGACAATATGATGACATTTATCGTGTGCCATGTGTCATACATTTGGTGTACCTTGGACACGAAATATTTAGAAACCACTAACAGTCACTGTGACATCCAACATTACAACAAGACCTCAGTAATTAAAGTCTCTAACGAGGTACCCAATAAGGTTCCAGTGACTGGAACCTAATCTGGACCCCAAGATTCCAGTTAGTGAGGCTGTGACAGGTTCCCCCTGTGTTTAAGTGATGTGTCAGCGGTTCACCGACCTTCATCTGCAGACATTATTTTAATGTTGCCCATGTTTAGAACTATGAGTCCAGTTCAGAGCTGCATCACGGACTGAGTTGAAAAGTGCTTTAAGCCAAATAATGACAGATTAGAAAACAGGATCTCACACACACACACACACACACACACACACACACACACACACACACAGATATGCTGCATGTTTGCTCTTCCTGCATCACACAGTAAATGTTTACACGTGGAAAAAACCTCGACTCTCAGATCGAACGTGCTGCTGACATGTTAGAAATTACAGGTGTGACTGTCCGGTCCTCCTTTCATCACCTGGTTGGAGCAGTTTCACATGAATTGTATTACAGGCACCATTCAGTCTCAGTATTGATTATAGCTGCCTGTCCATAATCACAGTGAACAGAAAAAACTGCAGCATCACCATCTTCACTTCATTTCAGGGTTAGGCTTTCGGGTTCATCGCCGAACAATATTGACAGAAATTATGATCTTAGGGTTTGTTTTTTGTTTTTTTCCAAAATCCTGAATTCAAAAAGGAAATATCAGATCCACATCAGTCCTGTCCTCTGCCAGCAGGTCGTCTGCCCCGATCAAAGACACATGGGTTCTGTTATAGGGCATCAATTTTGCACTGGCTAAATATTTTAAAAAGGCTTAAGAGGATAAAGGGGGAATTTTAAATAAACATCCACATCAGCATCCACCCTGAATTTCACAAAGACTTTAAATAAACTGCCTGTAGCTGCGTTTCCACAGGAGGAACCAGCGTCTAAATAAACTCCAGGGAGGAGGTTTCATCATCACCACAACATACGTGCTTGATTTTCAGGGCATTAAACTGCAATGAATTTCTTCAGGCTCCTCTTTTAATACACGACCAACAGTGAAGTCCAGACCTCATTAATGTTGCCATCAAAAACTAAAGTACAAGCACAATACATTGACTATACTTATATTTGGCCTTAAAAATTGACAAAAGTCCATCCATCCCTTTTCTACCCATCACCTGGGTCACAGACCTGATAAGGCCCTGGCTTGGCCTCCTGGTTTTCAGTAAACTGAGATGTACGAGTTCTGAAAATCAGCTAAAAACAGATGCGTTTTGTGTATAGAACATTTTTAACATGAGCAGAAATCCTAATTTAAGTGGGTCACTCTCCAAACAGGAGAGAGATATCAGCCTGATATCAGACAGACTTATCAACTCGTTACACTGAAGCCAGGAAAACGACGTGACTCAGCAGGTATAAAAATGCTGCAGAAAAATTCACCAGGATGCAGGAAATTGAGTGTTTGATGCCTGAGAGGGGAAGAACCTGCAGCCCCTCACCTAACGATGCTCCCACCCAGAGCCCAAACAAACCTAAACCTCACTTTATTTCTTCCAAGATTTTTCTTGAAACAATAAATCAATAAATGAGGATGTTTGAACAGAAAGTGGCTCCTTTTGATATTTACCCAGAAACATCTTTCAGTTTGTATGAGGTGAATATTTCCTTTGCTCTCAATGATAAATATTCAGACTTTAATGAGGACGAAAGCTCGTTTGGTTCTTCTTTGGTTCATTTATTTTAACTGATTCAACAATGACTCAGTCAAAAGTGATTGAATAATCTTTTTTTCTACAGCAGGGTGAACGACACGGCAGCAGCGAAATTCGTTCTGGGGAATTCTGAGGATATTAACCTTAATCCCGTTTTAAATGCAGCAGGAATGTGAAGCTGCAGCTCGAAACTTTTCTCACCTGCTTGTCCGGTTTCTGTCACAGTAAACTGAAATCTGCAGTTTCAGACAGAAGACATTTTCTTTTCTTATGAAAACAGCAGGTTTGACCTTTTGTCTATTGGCCTAAACACTGCAGTTCAACACAAACTTCCACTGTAAAGTCTGAGTGGCTTTAAACGCGTCTGAAAGTCTGAAACTCTGACAATAGCTCCAGTGTTTGTTCACCTGATCCGGCTCGCCGGGACTCGCGCTGAGAAAAACAGCAAGAAATGAAGCAAAGGTGATATTTTCAGCTCACCTGTCCGTCCCCTCTGACAGTCACAGGTTTCCTCTTACTGCTGAGCTCCATTCATACACACAGGTATGACACCCCCCCCCCCGACACACACACACACACACACACACACACACACACACACACACACACACACACACACACACACACACTCGCTGCTGTCATGAAAAAAGCAGAAATGCAGCCGCGCTGGTGTTTTTCCCTCTGCAGCGGGCGGCTGACTCACCATCCAATGAGATGTCTTTCTTCCAGAGATCCTGCAGGCAGGGGGCGTGGCCAAGGTCCCAGGTCTTTCGTGTGCCGAACATGACCGCCGGGTTGAGCAGAGCGCTGGACCGCTGGACCGGCTGGAAGCACAGAAGGACAAACAGAGAAGGAATGAAGACACGAAGAGCTGCTTCTGCCGGGGGAGACGGATTACACTACACCGTCGGTGGCTGGTTGCGATAAACGCCTCCGTTTTCTCCTGTAGTTTGTGAGCCAAACTGAGACACTTTCAAATAACACTTTCTCACCTATGGTTTCTGTCACATTAAGTGCTTCTTAACAACATCCCCTTTCAGAGCCTTTATGGAGCACCAGTAAAACCTCCTCTTTGGTGCTTTAGTACATACTGATGTTTGTGTAAAATAACTGCAAATAGCTGATAATTGGGTCACTGTCCACAGAGCAGACCTTTCAAGAGTCAGCAGCAGCAGATATGCAGACTTTGACTGTCTGTTTACACAAAAGGGCCTAACAGACAGCAACAGTAGCTATGCTACACAATGGGCCAATAAAAGAAGTGAACAATGGTTAGACATTTCCACACAACATGGGACACAATTTATTTTGTACAATCAAACAAAAGTCAGTCTCATATGTCAGGATTCACTGAGTCTACTAACCTTTGTGGTGTCTGTACTGCTCTGTTAAACTCTATATATGCATATATGGTCTCTCTCCATGAGGCCTTTAAGTAATCTGAGCTTTAACAAAGGTTTGGCCTCAGCTTAGAAGGAATGCAGAGAGGGCCTCTTGTAGCTCTCTGGCCTTCCATAGAGGATGACCATATGTTCAGATATAGGATGAAGCTGTTTTCATAGCCATATATGGAAAGATACGAATATGGGGGGTTTTGACCACCCCTATATAACCTTTGTTCTGCCCTTTGTTTAGTGAGTTAGGATGATTGGGCCTCCTCTCCCAGGTAGCAAGAAGCGCCTGTTTTGATATTGTCTTTTTTGTAATAAGAAGAAGAAGAAGAAGAAAGAGCCCACCGGGAAGAGGCCCCGTGGTAGACCCAGGGCACGCTGGAGAGATTATGTATCTCGGCTGGCCTGGGAACGCCTTGGGGTCCCTCCGGATGAGCTGGAGGAGGTGGCTGGGGAGAGGGAAGCCTGGGCTTCTCTGCTTAGGCTTCTGCCCCCGCGACCCGGCCCCGGATAAGCGGAAGAAAATGGATGGATGGATGGAAGAAGAAAGAGCTTTATTTGTCACATACATATACATGCAGTGAGATTCATTCTCTGCATTTAAACCATCACACACATGGAGTATGTAGTACACACAGCACAGCATGGAGCAGGGGGCAGCCAAAGGGCGCCCGGGGAGCAACCTGGGGGGGTGGGCTTGCTCAGGGACCCACAGTGATGCCAGCCCGAGGATTTGAACCAGGGTCCTCTCAGTGATGAACCCTCTTCTTCTCCCCTAGGCCACCACTCCAGGCTAAAATAAACTTTGTATATGCATTAAGACTTTGCCAGCGAGGATTTTTTCTCCAAAGAACACACCACTCAGATACGGCACCTTCAAAGGCATTTAAAGGAAAACCTCGGCCATTACAGGATGATGGAAAAAAAACAAAACACTGCAAACTAACAACACAACTTCAACAGCAGTAAAACATGTACCCGCATCAACAGCCACAGGTGGAGGATGTGCTGTCAGGAACTTTGCTGTAGTATCTGGATGCAACAGGAGACTCTCGCCATGGATTACAATACCGAGCTGTAAGGCAGCGAGCATACCGACTTAATCCAGAAGATCCCAGACAACCCAGAAGGAATTTTCTGAAATTGCATCTCCAACATGTGTAACTGGAAAATAAAGTTCATTTTCACTCCTGCAGCAAAAATGGAAGAACCAGCTGAAGAAAATGGTCTCCGATTCAAACGCGTCTAATGAAGTCGTGCACTTTTTACCACCCCGATGCACGAGTTTTCAGTGTGGTATGACTCAAATGATGGCAAGCCACCTAAACACACAGACCCGACTGCCCCACGGGTGCAGTGGGATCACATGTGGGCTCAGAACCACTGCGGGGTTGATGCTATAGCCTGCAGAAGAAGCAAAGAAAGGACAGTGGCCAAACTAACCCGACACTCAGTCAACCAGACTGAATCAAGGAAGATAAGCAACACAACACCATTACTCTGGAAGATGTCAAGATTCAACACAGCGGATCCCAACATCAGAGCAAGATCTGTGAAAGCTGTGTGGCAGAAATGAGCAGAGTACACCTGAGTCCATCCTTCCTGAAAAAAAAATTCAGTGATGTCAGTAGGTGGCACAACTTCTAAAAACAAGCACACCTTCCAACCAGATGACTCATGTGGTTTAGCTAACAAGGTTTGACATTAGCACCTCTAGTTCAGACCCCAACAGCACAGCCCATCAGTCTCCTGTCCTGTCCTGTCTCACCTGCAGGACTCCACCAATCAGCCGACAGCCTGCCTCTTTAGGCGCCTCCAGTCCACTGCGAGCTGGTCTCTCTGAGGGTTGGACGTGTCGCTGTCGGTCCAGCCAGCTCTTGTTGATCAGCATTCCCACCCAGCCCAGCATGCTGCCGCTCCACACAGCTGCTCGCAGTCACCCATTCACTTTGCACCAGTGACCAGCTGCAGGGTCAGGCGGTACAGCCAGTCAGAACTTCCTGCTGCACGGCAGGTGGTTAACCCACCTACAGTCTCGCTGCCACATCACCTGCAGGACTACCGACAGCTGATCCTAGAACAGCTGATCAGGAGGCTCTGTACTCAGGATGAACCAAGTGTGAATGTAATCTGTTAATCCTGAGAGCAGATGGCCTCATTAACCATCGAGTGAACGCAGAAAGTGGTTAATGGAAAACAAATTTCAGGTCTAAACAAACTGTTAGCACTAATCACAGTTTAGGTAGTTCACTTCAAAGCAGAGTCGGACTCCACACTGAACCTCAAAGAGACAACTAAAAGTTCTCTCTTTGGTTCATTGGTTTAATAGGAGGATTACTCAAAGTTATGGACAGATCTGCATGAGAATTTTAGCCCAACTTCATGGTGATCGAGGAAAAATTGGGGTTCTTGTCTTGAAGTCTCAGAAAACATGATAGACTGGCGTGGATCCATACATCCTCCTGGATTCATGGAGTTGGTTTGTGTGGTGTGGAGGAAATTTTCAGCCTTGTTGGGATGCAGTCACAGATGGCTCCTTTACAAAAGGAAGTTTTTCCTGAATGCAGTCGAGAAGCATTTACCAGGAAAAACTGGATCTACACAAAGATCAAAAGTCCACTTAAGCAAAGACTATAAATTTATTAATTGTTGAACTTTTCCAGCAGCCAGTTTCCTGCTTTAGATCAGAATCCAGCACAAACAGACTATAATGGACCCCTTGTTGTAATCTTCAGTCCAGAGGTCCCTGAGCCTCTGTCCTCTAACCCTGCTCGGTAATCCGTTCATAGTCCAAGGTCACCATAATGGATTAATTATACCATGAGGAAGGTTACATGCACCTGAACAGGACCAACAGAACTACATTATAAATATATCCAGTTGGTTCATTTTGGCACAGACGTTTTTATTCAAACCGTGTAACAAAACATTCAATTTTGTGGCTCCAAAATATAATGGTTCACATATTTGCTTGGCAAGCAAAAGGTCTCTGGTTCGATTCCAGCTGAGGACATGAGTCTTTTTGGGGCTGCAGAGCTGACTAAGGTGGCAAGGGAGCATTTGAAAGTAGCTTTATATACATATATACACATATACATACACACACAGTTCAATAAATATATGTGGGCTTCAAGGACAGGTTCTCAGCTTTAATTTGAGGGCATTCATACAAAAAATGAACAGTCTGCACTCCCATTTAGATCTGGAAGTGGATTCTGTGAACCCACAGCATGCAGAGAAAGCAGATCTCAGGCCAAGTGAAACAATAAATCCATCAGAGCATTAGCAGGGCCAAGTCAACAGCTGAGGGTCAGGAGAGATATGATGCTGCTGAGCTCAGCAACATAAGAGTGCAGTGGTGGATGATCACAGGATACTTTCCATGGTAAAGAAAATCAGAACATCCAGCCAAGTGAAGAACACTCTCAGGGAGGTACACATGTCATTATCCAAGTCTCAAAGAGAAGCCTTTGAGAGAAAACAGACCAAAGCAAAAACAACACCCCAAACATCCATTTCCTTCTGGGAGAGCATGTTTCAGACAGACTGCAGGAGTACGCACGCTGTTTTCAGAGGTTAAGGGCATGGTACACACGAATAGTCTTAATAAAATGCTGGAGAGGCCAGAATGACCAAAAACACACAAGAGACAAACAACTGCAGCTCGATAAAAAGACGAGAGCCTCATCCAACGCAGGAGACCCTCAGACTAACAAGCAGCTTCCTGACAGCAGCCTTCAGCCGTCCTCGCTGTGCTTTTCCTGCTCGCAGACATTTACTGACAGATGTTCCAGCTGCCTTTAAACACCGGCTGGTCCTGCTGTGTTTGAAAGTGTGACGGTGTGTGTGTGCAAACATCCAGAAACATTTCACAGCAGATCCAGTTCCTCTGATATTTGGAATTACACAACTGGAGCTGCTGACTCACAGCGTGCAGTGAAAGCGCAGATTAGAGCTTTAAGGATGCGCACACAGACACACACAGTATATGAAAGCTTTATTAGTGTTGACAGCTGCTGACACATTTCTCCCTGTAAACTGTCCACACAGCAGAGCTCAAGTTCACCTCTCACACTGCCTGTTATCACCGCACACACAGTTTAACCCAAAATTAACCTTAGTGTAGCCATAATATGCTAATCTAATCTTACCCTAATTTAATCCTAATACACACTGATTTCAACCAAGGCTGCTCCTACATCCCTGAACTGAACCTCTGGATCATGTTTGTGCTCTTGGAGCCTTTTAAATGCAACTATCTGACCAATAATATGGCTGCCGCGGCTTCATTGGACTGACAGACCGTCCAAGAAGGCGGAGCTCCAGTTTGCTGAGTGAAACTGGGATTTGATTGGATGTTACTGATTAGCTGGTATCAGGGTGTGTGTGAGATACACCTGAACAGTGTGTGGATGATAACTCCGCCCTCATCCAAATATGGCCAAAAAAAATTGGTGGTGACCAAAAACCATCAATGAGGCTTCAAATGAGGTCCAAAACCAACAGCTGACATCAAGGTGGCTGGATTAGAGGGGGGTTAATTCCTTAATCTGGATTCAAACTTTGGAAGAAAAAAAAAAAAAAAAAAAAAAAAAAATCAGGTAATTTTAAAGCACACCTGGGAATTCAGCAAGAGAAGAAAAGCAAGAAGAAGCCTGAAAATCTTCATATTTTTAGGATTATAGTGATCCATCATAATTCTGATAAAAATGATAAACGTAATTTAGCCACTCAGTCAGGTAGAGTTCACTGTGCAGATAGACTCTTCTTCTTACCTCTGAATGACTTTTTATCCTCTTATTTTGCAAACTTCTACATGAAGGAGGGTGTGATCATCTCCTACTCAGACCTGAGCGCTGCTTTCTGCCCAAAAACATCTGCTGGCAGCATCACAGCAACACGAGTGAGCATCCTGCTCCATTTACCTCCTGCAGAGACGAGCCGCCTCCTCAAACTGGGTCAAGTCTTTGTGTTTTCCCTCCACGTACTCAGACTTCATCATAATCATCACCACAACCCCACACAGTGTTTACAACCACTCACCCACAAACATTCAACACAAAAGGTGTATTTCTTTCATTTTTCAGAAAAAAGCTGCACCCAGAGAGAAACCTGAGGCTGAAGGGAACATTTACAGGTAGGGCACTGTAATGAACCCGTTTCTGTTTCCTACCTTTCTCACTATGATAAAATAATCTCACGACAGCATCAACAGCAGCATCCAAAACAGTGGGGGGGGGGGGGGGGGGGGGGGGGGGGATAAGAAGTGGTTTGAGTCCCTCTGAGATTCCCGACTGAAATAAGCAGAATAAACAAAAAACAAGAGCATTTATTTTCTGTTTGATGTTTCTGCAGGATGAAGGACAGCAGGAAACACCTGCATGTGTGTAACAGCAGCACAGTTACACACAGGTGTCTAAAAGATTTTTCAAGAACAGGTAGATAATCAATGAAACCATCATCAGCACACTCGCTCCATCCCACAGAAGCTTCATGTCTTTGACCCACTTTTAACAAACTGCTGAAGTCATTCTGAGCAGGCTAAAAATACCTGACAGTGGCTCCGCCTACACCTGCTGTGAGGACACAAGGAGTAAAAACAGACATACGGTTCAATTAGAACGATCTACGGGTCCGTCTGTATACTCTCCGTGGACAGGAAGAGGTTTATGGTGAGATAAAATAGAGTGAAAGCAAGGATGAGGAGGAGGAGAGAGGAAACTGATGAATGAGGAGGAAGCTTTGTGCCGCCGTCGGCTCATATTCAGGTCAAGAAACATGAGCGTCTGCTCCGCATCAGGTTACAGCCAGCCCTCCATGTCTGCCTCCCCTGCAGCACCTCCATCCCGCCCTGCACCATCCGCCCGGCTCTTACCTCCCCGCGGCCTCTCCGTCCACATCATCACCACCGCATTGCCCGAACCGCTGCAGCTTCACGCCAACACACAGCAGCAGGATCAGAGTCAAAGCCACCCACCAACCCCCTTAACACACACAAACACGCTCACTGCTTCCTCCCTCTGTTTCCCTAGCAACAGCACAGCAGCATCCCACCGCCTGTAACCCCTCCTCCTCACTCCATCCCAGCAGCAGATGAACATTTCAGCCTCCACTGAAGTGAGAGTAGCTGCTCCTCCCCCACCTCAAATATGCAGCACTCTGTGTGTACTCATATTACTCATGTTGTGGGGACCTGCATCAGTTTACAGTCAAGATGTGAGGACCTGACGGCTCAGAGTCCCCACGATGTGCAGGACTACAGGTTAGCTTTACGTTAGGGAAAGGAGAGGCTGTGGTAAAGGTTAGGTGGTTAGGTTTATGTTACATCAAGTTTAAGCTCATGTTTACATTAGAGGAATGCTAGCTTTATGTTGGAGAAGGTTGGTGTAAGATGAAGTTTGTTAGCCTGGGGTTAGGTTTATGTTAAGTCAAGGTTAATTTAAGGTTAAGCTGGGCTGAGGTTAGGTTATCTTAGGGCAATGCTTGCTTTATGTTAGAAGATTAGTTTTTATAGCAGGCAGAGTTAGCTTTATATTAGAGCAGTGTTTCTCAAACTGTGGGGTGCGCCCCATGGTGGGGCACAGGGTCATGACAGCTGACCATTAATTAATCCATTGTTCAAACAAATGTTGAACAATGGATTAATTAAGGAAACATTACCACGCTTCATGTGGGATGTGAAGATATTTTATCTGGCCAAGTGGGGTGTGACGGAAAAGTTTGAGAACCAGCAGGGAAAGGTTAGGTTTAAAGGCTGGGCCAAGGTTAGCATCGCAGCAGGAGAAAGTTAGCACTTTGTTAGTTAATGTTACATTAGGTTTAAACTATGGTCAGTGTTATTAAGGTTTGGTTAGAAAAAAAAAAAAAAAGGTTTGGTTAGGATGGGGTCCTTTTATCCATCAGGCAGATTAAAGCTTAAAAACCGATGTTCATGAGTGGGTGAGGACGAGTAGAGCCGCTGAAAGAAAATCTAAAATCTTGAAACTTGAAGACCTATCTGGCAGGTGAGGGACGGTTTCTCAAAGCTGACTTTTTAGGCCATCCTCAGCTGGCAGCTTACACTGGAACATCTTTAGCAAATTAGACAATCTACCATTTGAGCTTTTTAGCAGTTTACTCTTAACCAAACATTTATAAAGAAATATAATCTTTGATAGTTTTTAAAACCATTCGATAATATTCTGCATAATGGTTTTATCCAGCTGTATGCCTTTATATACAGATCTGTTTGCAAATCATATATACTTTCCATGGACCTGCAGACTGGGAGCATTAAATCCCTGAACTGTCCTGCAGGGCGAGACCTCACAGATTACAGCATTAGATGATGATGATGATGATGAAAGCTCAGTTACATAACTGATGTGACTGACACACTCGACCATGAACGGCGTCTCTCTATAAGGAGTCAGAGGATCATGTGGTCGAATGTCCCAGATTTAATTGGAACCAGGAAACATGAAGCCTCTAAACACTCAAACATACAAAGCTGCATCAATAGGAGCCACCAGGACCCATCTGAGTCAGAGCTTTAGTGCCTTATGGGGAAAAAAATAGAATCCGAGACCCAGAGCAGAAATTCCATCTTGAACGGCAATTTAAAATAATAATGGATTAAAGAACAGGACGAACACGGTTACACCTACGTTATGCTAACGTAACACATTCAGCTACATGACGCACAACGAACACGTGTTCGGTATGTTAACGTAACATTAAGTTATTCAGATAACCATAGCATAAAGAACATACTAACAAGTTAACCAAACCATCAATCCATTGAATTCTTCATCCTCGGTGTCACTTCTAAACAATTCCGTACACTCCGTAGACGAAGCGCCGCTTCCTCTTCTGTGTCGCGTTAGTCAGACTCGTCGTCAGCTGCAGTTCCAATTATTCCAGCCTTTCTGAATCCCAACAGGATGGTTTGTCACTGAAGCCCATGTTTTCTTGATCCATCCAATGACTTCCAGGAAAGTTGGGTGGCGCATTCTCCCAGTTGCCGTTAAGCTGTGCTCTCCATCCATCATCCACTGCGCCCACAGGTTACGCAAGACTGCCTTAAAGCTGCAGTTCACGGAGATGTCAAGTGGCTGGAGTATTTTGGTTCATGTGTTATAAATGTCACATATACGTCGCTCCGGAGTATAGGTCGCACCCCCAGCCATACTATGAAAAAAAGTGCGACTTATACTCCGGAAAATACGGTACATGTTCTCAGGGAATGTTACATATTACTACATGTTCTTCCATAATCATAATGCTGTCAGCTGCTGACTCTAGATGATGCTCAACAATAAAAAAAATACTCCAAATAAAGGAAATACCTGAACCAGCCATCAGGTGATTGATGAATGAAATATTAAAGTTGAACATCTTTACTGACACATACTCTAAAACAAACAGTATCAGCCTGTTGAGGCCTGAAGTTACAACCTTAAAGACATCAGTTCAGACATGAGTGAAGTGACAGAACCGAGTCATCACCAGGATCTCAGCAGCTTTAAAAAGGACACTGAGTCCTTGATCAGCCCACCAGAGACCTGATCTACACCAGGAACCATCACTGTTCTGTTAATGAACCAAGCAGAAGCTTTCATCCCCTATAGAAATCACTGCAGGCCAAACTAACCCCTGAAGGCTCAACAATGGAAAACTAAGATTAATAAAAAATTTTTTTAAAACCCACCGATCTTTAGTGATATTGCCCACAGGTGTCCACATACTTTTGTATTTTTTTTCCTCTCTGTATGCCTCACAGGTGAGTTACATTTACTTTTACACTTAACTTCGATATTTTGCAGTGAATTTCAAATATCAGTAAGACTGGGTCAAGACATTTAAAACCACACTGCATCTGCATGCCTGTATGACATGAAGAGCTCAATTTGTGCAGAAGTACAAATAAAGTCAGAAGAGAAACAAGAGCAATAAAAGCTGCTTCAGTGCTCAGATTCACATCGATCCAGCTGTCAGGTGCAAATGTCCTGAGGCGATCACACACCTGTCTGATCATACGTAGTCACTTTGCATGACCACCAGGTGAAGCTGTTTCTTTCCCTCTCTCTCTCTCTCTCTCTCACACACACACACACACACACACACACACACCCCTCCCAGCAGTAAAGGTACTGATGCGGTCACTGTAAAGCAGGAATATGTTCACAGATCAACAGACAGCCCGCTGACCTGAAACAGGTGATTTTTAGCCAGTCAGAGCAGGTTTTCCTTTGCATAACTCCTAGTAAAGTTTAATATTTAAAGGTTTAGTGTCGTTTTACTGCTGCACTCAGATTTGATAACTTCATGTGCAGCTGTAAAAGCTCCTCCGCCTGTCTTCATGTTCAAACAAAGGTTTAAAGTGAAGGCTTCTGTTTTTAATTACAGCCCCGTTCATTTCTACCCTTTGTAGACGAGGGCTGGGATCCAGAAAGCCTCCATTTCACAGGCATCACTCATTTTTGTAGTTTTGGTGTAATGTCACTTGGTCCAAAGAACCTGTCGTACATTTTAATGTAGGAACTTTAGTGCTTCTAAATATAACCGTGCAGGTGCCTCTTCAGTCCATTAATGAAGGCGTTATGACCCCCACCACGGACGTGCTTTGACCCGCGTCTGTTTAACTGTTTGCAGAGAAGAAACGCAGATGAGAGAGACGGAGCTTCAAAGAAAGGACTGATTAAATGTTGGTGTCTGATCTCAAATACAGAACCCTCTAAGCTGGAGGAGCAGCGCGCATCCAGGTCTTCACAAATGAAGCACCCTCATCTTCCTCCTCACTAGATTTAAAAACAAACATTTAACTTCTTGGGGCTAATTGGTTAGCAGCAACTGAACCTACAAAATAAGAGCAAACGAGCTTGTCCACTTAAATCAGCTTCACACGGAGCCGTCCTCACAGGCATGAGTCCACACAAGGCTCATCCAATTAAAACCAGCGTGTGGGAAACGCCATTTGTGGAAACATCTGCCCAGCAGCAGAGATTCATTAAAAAAAAAAAAATCACCAACAGTTAAAACTGCATTCACACGTTTGACATCATAAAAACTGATTTATGGATTTAGCAAACAGGACAAACAGTCTGAGCTCTGATACCTGCAGCAGTGATTCACAGCTCACACATTCACTGATCTGCACATCTCCATTCAAAATATTTTTCTTGCATACAGAAGAAATAAAGTCTCATCAGTCACACTATACAAGATCACTTTGTTATGGAAATAATTTAAAAAGGAGTCACTGACTTTTAACGACCTTTAAAATGCTGCGTTTTGGTCGACATCTGTTCTGCTTGAACGCGCTCAGTAAATAAAATGAAAAAATTTAAAAAGGTGTAAAGGATGCAGCTCTGAGGCCCTTCAAACACTCCAGCTCATGGACGGCTTTGCACCGATGTTCCTGCTGAGGTGATGTCATCATTATGGAAATAAGGCACCAGTTTGCTCAGTGAAAAAGAGTAAAACAATATACACTTATTTTTGTAACCTCTCACGCTGTGTGTGGTCTGTTCAGTAGATGGAGGATTCATCATTTAAAGAAAGGTGCAGGTTGAGTTTGACCCCCCCCCTGTGAAGATTCCTATGATAAACAATAAAACTGTGAAATAAAAAATTTCATAAAAAGTTTGTATTTTGGAAGAATGAATCCACATCTTCACATTTATCTTTAAACCTTTTCAATAATTAAAACCTCGCCCTGCCTAAACCCATCCTCCTCTTCCTCCTCACCTGCACTTGCTTCCTGCCGTGAGGGAGGTTGTGTACGCCACCTCGCCTCCGCTTTCCCAATCCAGCTACTCGATCCCAGGTTCCGGATGCCCCCCAGCACCCCTCAGTAGTGCCCCCATCCTTCAGATGAGCTTCCTGCCCCACAGCCTCCGTCGGCTGGCTTTGCTCCTTTTTGTTTCGGTTCTTAAACAGGCTGTGGAGCATCAGGACCGCCAGGGTGCACAGGACGTACATGACCCTGTCCCACAGGTCCAGCACAGCTCAGACTCTGGGCTCCTCCAGGTGGGTGTTTGGTTTCATCACAGAGTTGTTCCAGCCCAGGTAGGAGCTCGCAGGTGTCTCGGAGTTCACGGCTCCTCGCTCTCGTCCAAGTGAGTTTCCTCGGAAAGAATCACCTGTTTAAATCCTGCTGTGTTTGTTCACCTCTGTCCCGAACCCCGCCCTGTCAACATCACACATCCCGATAAAGGCCTCTGAACCTTGCCCGGTCCTCCTCGCTGCTGTCACGCCAACGCTCATTAAGACAGGTAACCAGAGCCTGCAGCCACAAGCTTCAGTTTCTCAATGAAACTCAAGACTCACTCCTCTGTGTCACTTTAACCCCCTGAAGTGAGGCTGCAAGCTGTGCACCCCCCCCCCCCACCAGTTACAGAGCCAAGTGTTTAAAACAGCAGAACAAAGTTTTTCCCTGCAGCAAACTTCAGATCTGGAAGGAAAACTTTGGTGGATATAAACACCAGTTTGTCTTCTGGAGCCCGTCAGCTCTTCTTCGCACAGTTCTGGGGTTGTGATGATGAAGCTTCAGTTTGCGGTCGGCGTGGATGAGAATCCTCTGACTGTTTTCCTCTCTGACTCGAACAGATTAGAGCAGAGGCAGGTCGGGTCTTCACCGCCATCAGCCTGAATGAGCCTGAGAGAAAGAGCTCGAGGGGCCTCCCCTCCTCCCGCCCTCCCTTTCTGTCCCGGGACCATCTGTTGTTATTGCTGCAGGATAAAACTGCAGAGGATCGCCAGTGACGTAACAGCGTGATACCAAACGATGGATTTATGTTCTTATTTTCAGGCTGAGCTACGTGACGGTTTTCACGTTTAATAACTGTCAGGATTATTTCCGGTTCTTTGATCACTGATCTGCGGTCACAGACTAAACAGAAGTACTCCAGCAAAGACAGAAACACAGTAAAGAGACGGAAATACAGCACGGATCAATACTGGTCATAAAGATCAGTCAGGGCTCAGTTTAAGAGGAGCCAAGTTGAGAAAACTTCTAGTTAGGAAAGACTGATGTCCTGACTTCAAATTTAAGATCACACAAAGCTTTTATTTTGGTAGAGTGAAGGTTTTCGGTCAGAGAAGCTCTGTTCTTTCACGTCTTGGAAATCTCGACCCCCTCTCCTGAATATTGACATACGTGACATACGTGACAG
This sequence comes from Archocentrus centrarchus, assembly GCF_007364275.1. Classification (NCBI taxonomy): domain Eukaryota; kingdom Metazoa; phylum Chordata; class Actinopteri; order Cichliformes; family Cichlidae; genus Archocentrus; species Archocentrus centrarchus. The sequence continues at coordinate 35,849,520 of NC_044348.1, forward strand.
AGCCGGGGATGCTGGGACTTCGACCCAGTGGGAGCTGACAGTCTGAATCGCAGCCAGTCAATCCTGATGCTTGCATCTGATTGGCTGTAGTGCGATCAGGACCTCGCTGCATATAGCACCGATCCGCTCACTGTAAACAGAGCTGGGACTGTTTCTGGAAACTGTCCTGCAGGAACAAAAGGGGGCCGTTTCCGGTCCGCTGACCCCTTTCAGGGTGCTAATGAGGAGAGGGCGGGGCTGGGGTCCAAATTCAGGTCTCACATGCTAAAAACACTCACGAGGATCCAAGGGGGCTCTGAAGAGGATCAAGGGGTCATCGAAGAGTTTGCAGGGATCCCCGAGAAGGCTTTAAGAGTTCCTGCAGACGTTCAATGAGCAGAGAAGAGCTTTAAAAACACTGATGTTCCAAAAATACGCTCCTCAGACATGTCGAGCGTTCAGCTGATGGGCAACAAGAAGAAATGAGGACAGAAGGGGCTGTGCACGGACTCGAACCCTGGATGCTGCACATTAGTTTCTAAGGCTCTGTAATGGAGCAGCATCACACACACAAGTTTCATCGGCGTTTCCTCTAACAGATTCGTTGTTACTTTTTTCTGGTAACGTCGATTTTAATACCAGCATCTTCCAGTTTTTAAACCCACCTTGTCTCCAAAACAACATTTTGGTATTTGAGTTAAAAATAAAATAAAGACATTTTTATCATCTTTTCAATAAAGTATCTATCCATCTTTCTAGCCACTCCAGCGTCCTGATGCCATCAGAACTCATCTGCTGTTTTTTTATTTATTTTATTTAAACCTTTATTTTATCAGGTAAAATGTTTGAGAACCAGTTCTCATTTATAAACATGACCTGGCCAAGAGGCCTCAATAGAATCAGGTCCACTACACATAAATACACATAAATATAAACATATAAACATACCAAAAGCAATCAATCGATCAATTAATCGGAGATTAACATGGAGCATGCATGTAAAACATGACAACTGGATAAAAACAGGAATGAGAAGAACAGATGAGTTAGCCTAAAGGGAGAGAGGGGACATTAATGTGTGTGTGTGATTGTACACATGTATGAATATATAGGAGAAAGTGTATGTGGGTATGTAAATTAGTGTGACCTGGGGTGATCAGCATGAGCAACAGTCAACTATAATCTGTTGAATTTTATGGTTGAAAGTAGTCAGAGATGTTCAAGGGGGTTTTCTGGGGGTTTTCTGTTTCCTGCAGCAGTCGGCACCTCCTTCATTGCCACCAGTCGCTGAGGTCGCAGAGCTGATCGAGCTGATCGAGCTGATGATCGAGCTGATTGGACTGATCGGGTTGACCGAGCAGATCGGGTCGTTACAGCCACTCCTGAACAAACTGCCTCCAACAGCACCCGTTTGAAAACCTGTTTTTATTCTTCTTATATTTTAATGTGATTTTACTTTTTTAGTCATAAAGCACTCCGGTTTTAATCGTGCCTTTAAAAGAATCAGTTTTTGCTACAGAGATATTTCCTCTTTTTTAAACTAAGCAGCCGACAGGAAAAAGATGCTGAAGGGATCGAAGCCTCAAACGCTCTGACCTCCTGTCTTCTCACCCTGCCAGGCACCCTGCCAGCTCCATCAAACAGTAACTGGTCAAAAACAAAGCCATAAAGGCTTCCAGAGAAAGTGGGCTGTGGTGAGTTAATGAATGTCACTTATCAGATCGGACTCTCACTTATTAGGAATTGTACATACGCACTGGGCCGAGCCTCCCTTTGCCCTGAGCTGATGGAAACACACCAAACAGCTGCATGGATAATCAGCTGATCTCCAACCTTCCCTCCATATGAACCTCATACTTTATTTTAAGTCCAACATTGAGGAATGCTTTTAAATAATAACCCAGAGGACAGGGGCAGATTCACACACATGCAGTTCCTGTGTTTGTCCTGTGGGGGGCAGTGCAGGTGTGTCTGTTATGTCTCAGGTGTGTTAGTGACTTTAAGAGGCTCAGACCTGCAGCATTAAAGCAGATTACAGGAAACCTGCTGTTCTTTATTTAAGGCGCCTTGTCCTTTGTTAGGAGTGTGTCACCTGCCCGTTACAGACTTTTAAAAACTAATCAAACTTTTTTCTTTAAACTTAAAGTTTGTGACTGAGTTTCAGGATGGAAATATTTAAATTCAACCATGCAGTCAAAATGAAAAAAAAAAAAGAAAATCACACCACTGTCAACAACTCTTTTTTTTTTTTTTTTTTTAAATAAAAGTCTAAATCCATTCTCTCATGTTGAGCTTAAACCTCCTGCAAAGCTGAACTCTCCCTCCACATGAAGCCTGAGCAGAGTCCAGGGACCCACATTAGCTTGTGAGATTTTCCTGAGGACGTCAGATGAAACACATTTGTGAAGATGTGATGTTAAGTCTCCCAGTGGTAAAGACTCCAGACCCTCTAATTCAGGTCAGCCTCTAAAGTTAAATCACCTCTCAGACCCTTTGCAGCATCACAAACACAGTCAGGTCCACTGACAGCCAATCAGAGTGTAAGATTAGAAAAATATGAAGAGACACAGTGATGTCAGTAACCCGTTACTCTAATCTGACTACTAACGAGTAATCTAGCGCGTTACTACTTGCAGTCCAGTAATCAGATTAAAGTTACTTATCCAAGTCACTGTGTGTTACTATTTTTGTCATTTTCCTCAGTACAAAGATATAGTTTTGCTTTCTTCTTGCATCTTGGGGAGTGACGTCTGGCTGATGCGACAATTAAGTCCCGTTTTCATCATGACAATAACAGTACTGCGACACAAGTGGAAACACTGGAGGGAGGAAAGAGATGCACGTTTTCTAGCTGAAATACGAGAACTATTGTGAGTTTGTGTCAGCTAAAGATGACAATATCAAGGTTAGCTGTGGCGACAAAGTGCTTCAAAAACACTACATCAGATTTGAAGAAACATCTGGAGTCGCAGCACAGTCACACTTACAGAGCGAGTCTCACCAGGTGGTGAAGCAGAGCTGTGGCTAATGCAGGAGCCCCCCAGCACCCAAAAGAAAATGATTGCCTGTACTTAAACAACTGTAAATGACTTGTTGACCTATAATCTGTGAAACATGTCAAACATATCTCTCATGAAAGATATCAGGTCATTTTGAGTGAGAAACAGGATTTCTATCACAAGGTAGAAGCTGCACTCAGTTTTGGGAAAAGTCACTTTTATATTTTTTGTTTTGCTTTTTGTTTTTTTTTAAAAAATCAAGGTAAAAACTGTCATTGACATTAAAATGTGTTTTTAAACAGAAATCTGGCTCAAAAAGCTGCAGAAATCACAACAAATATAACATCACAGATCTATAAAGATATTTGAAATGGCCGAAAGGCTCTGGATTGATTATAATGTAGGTACAATAACACATCCTGCTAAAGATTGTTGAAAAACAGGTTATTTCTGCATTTTATATATAAGCCCTTCATAAATCATGCTGACTGCACTCTATTTACCAATATAAGCAAAGATATTACACATAAAGTGGACACATGAGTGGTGTCCAAAAAACGACGTGGGCTTCATACATAATTGGCAAAGTTTCTGGGGAAAACCTGGTCTTGTTAGGAGAGACGGCATCCATCCCACTTTGGATGGAGCAGCTCTCATTTCTAGAAATCTGGCCAAATTTATTAACCCTCCTAAAAACTGACTACCCAGGGTTGAGACCAGGAAGCAGAGCTGCAGTCTTACACGCCTCTCTGCAGCTTCTCTCCTCCTGCCATCCCCCCAAAACCCCATCCCCATAGAGTCGGTGCCTGCTCCCAGACCACCAAAAAACAAAGCTAAAATCAGCAGAAAAATATTTAAGCATAAAATTCAAAAACAATAAATAATACAGCTTCATCAACTGCACCAAAAAAAACAATAAAACAATTAAATGTGGATTATTAAACATTAGGTCTCTCTCTTCCAAGTTCCTCTTAGTAAATGACTTAATAATTGATCAACGTATTGATTTATTCTGCTTTACAGAAACCTGGTTACAGCAGGATGAATATGTTAGTTTAAATGAATCAACACCCCCGAGTCACAGTAACTGTCAGAATGCTCGAAGCACAGGTCGAGGAGGAGGAGTAGCAGCAATCTTCAATTCCAGCTTATTAATTAATCAAAGACCCAGACAAAGTTTTAATTCTTTTGAAAGCCTGACTCTTAGTCTTGTCCATCCTAATTGGGAAACTCAAAAACCTGTTTTATTTGTTATTATCTATTAAAGTATTAAAGGTACTGCACTGCAGTGGTTTGAATCATATTATCTAATAGACTCCAATTTGTTCATGTAAATGTGGAGTCTTCTTCACACACTAAGGTTAATTATGGAGTTCCACAGGGTTCTGTGCTAGGACCAATTTTATTTACATTATACATGCTTCCCTTAGGCAGTATTATTAGAAAGCACTGCATCAATTTTCATTGTTATGCAGATGATACTCAGCTTTACCTATCAATGAAGCCAGATGACACACATCAATTAGTTAAACTGCAGGAATGTCTTAAAGACATTAAGGCCTGGATGACCTCTAATTTCCTGCTTCTAAATTCAGATAAAACTGAAATTCTTGTACTCGGCCCCACAAATCTTAGAAACATGGTGTCAAACCAGATACTTACTCTGGATGGCATTACTTTGGCCTCCAGTAACACTGAGAAATCTAGGAGTCATTTTTGACCAGAATTTGTCCTTCAATGCACACATTAAACAAATATGTAGGACCGCTTTTTTGCATTTGCGCAATATTTCTAAAATTAGATACATCCTTTCTCAGAGTGATGCTGAAAAGCTAATTCATGCATTTATTACTTCTAGGGTGGACTATTGTAATTCATTATTATCAGGCTGTCCTAAAAGCTCCCTGAAAAGCCTTCAGCTGATCCAAAATGCTGCAGCTAGAGTACTGACAGGGACTAGAAAGAGAGAGCAGATTTCTCCCATATTGGCTTCTCTTCATTGGCTCCCTGTTAAATCTAGAATAGAATTTAAAATCCTTCTCCTCACATACAAGGTCTTGAATAATCAGGCCCCATCTTATCTCAAAGACCTCATAGTACCATATCACCCCAACAGAGCACTTCGCTCTCAGACTGCTGGCTTACTTGTGGTTCTTTGGATACTTAAGAGTAGAATGGGAGGCAGAGCCTTCAGCTTTCAGGCCCCTCTTCTGTGGAACCAGCTCCCAGCTTGGATTCAGGAGACAGACACCCTCTCTATTTTTAAGATTAGGCTTAAAACTTTCCTTTATGATCAAGCTTATAGTTAGGGCTGGATCAGGTGACCCTGAACCCTCCCTTAGTTATGCTGCTATAGGCCTAGGCTGCTGGGGGGTTCACATAATGCACTGTTCCTTTTCATTCACCTTATTTACTTTGTTTATACTCCACTCTGCGTTTAATCATTAATTGATATTAATCTCTGGCTGTCTTCCACAGCATGTCTTTCTCTCCCCTCAGCCCAACTGGTCACAGCAGATGACCCCCCCTCCCTGAGCCTGGTTCTGATGGAGGTTTCTTCCTGTTAAAAGGGAGTTTTTCCTTCCCACTGTCACCAAGTGCTGCTCATAGGGGGTCGTTTTGACTGTTGGGCTTTCTCTGTATTATTGTAGGGTCTTTACCCACAATACAAAGAGCCTTGAGGCGACTGTTTGTTATGATTTGGCGCTATATAAATAAAATTGAATTGAATTGAATAAAAACACACAGAAACATCTGAATCGCTTTATGACAGATGATCACTTTTTGGCACAACACAGGCAGCTGTTGAAAGCAACTAATAAAGTAACTTGTAATCTAACTTAGTTACTTTCAAAATTAAGTAATCAGTAAAGTAACTAAGTTACTTTTTAAAGGAGTAATCTGATTACTTTTTTAAGGTAACTATGCCATCACTGAAGAGAAAACACAATACAGATGAAGCAGTGATTTGGTAAGACTGCAGGAAAAAAACTCTGTATTTAAAGCCAACAAACCCTCCCAGGATCACGGCCTTCTCGGTATCACAGCTCTGTCATTACAAAACAGGAGGCTCTGAACTCGAAGTACAATCACAGATTCTCTTAAATTCACTGGCTGCTGAGCTGTGTGCAAGATATTTCATATCAGTACTTAGAAAACAATGAAATTACTTTAAAATTGTTCACATCCAGAAAGCAGGACGACTGGAGAGTCTCACTGATGCTAAAACCTTCAGACTCCGTTTTCTGCAGATCTGATTATCGGAGGCAGTGATTTCTTGATCTGTCATCTTAAATGCGACCTACCTCCAGAACAGGTTAGGTCCCCAGCATCAGTTACCATGGCGATAAAAAGTGAAACACCTTTGTGATACTTAAAACTCAGAGTTAACCTGAAGACACCCAGATAAGCCCAAACCCTGCTTCACAGCACAGCCTCTGGTTCATGAGCTGCACACATGATGAGGAACCTGGAGCTGGTATCTGCTCTGTCACCAAGTACACGTGGTATTATTTATTAATGCATTCAGGAAACTGCATCAATCCAAATACTGTCTGATGCTGCATTAGGCTCTCAGGGCCTCCTTTTAAAACAGGTTATTGTTATCAAACAGCCTAAAACTGTTTGAAGGTTCGGTCCTGATGTTCAGTCGGTCCACATCAGACACGTTCCAGTAAAGAAAACTGCATTAGTAAGCTGATCTCTCACTTCCTGTCTTATTCCACCCTCTGTTTACAGTTTTGGCCTTTTCACCACTGAAGCAGAGCGAGGAGGGAGGGGCGGCCGGGTTTGGTGGTTTACAGAATCCCAGAATGCACCGCATACGCCCTCTTCATCTCTGAGCTATTTCAGGAGGAAATTACAGAGATCAGCCGGGTGGAAACACACTGTTAGAGTCTGAGTAACAGGACTGACATCAGGAGGGGGAAGGAAAGAGCTGACGGAGAAGGAAACAACTCAGCAACAAGGAGGAGCAGGAGGAGGAGGAAGAGGGGGAGGAGGAGGAGTACGAGGAATTTCTGCTCCAAACCCTCAAACTAAACTCCAGGTTTCCTGCTTAAAACACTTCGTTCCTCTGACCTCAGAAAGGTAGTGCAGGGTGGTTTTTGTTCTACAGTAACTCTGCATCATTTTAACCTTCATACTCTTCATCAGCACAGAAGAAATTCACGTGAGCGTTTTAGGACAAACATGTTTAAGCCTGTAACCATCTCTGAACATCAGCGTGACAATCAGTCTGAATGAACTGCAGCAGTTTATCGTCTGTGATGTCGGGGAACAGAAAGAGGTGGCGGTACCTGGATGTTTCTCTTTATTCCTGAGGAAACTTCAAAAAGTACATTCTGGGTAGACATTGAAGGCTCTTATAGCTTGTGGGACACGTGGCTGCTCAGAACCAGAGCACGAGACAGGTCTCCATTTTACCCTGATACCAGGATCATCCTCTAGCTGCGATTCTCTCTGGTCAGTGATTTTTCTAATATAGTCGTGTTTGAACACTCCTGAATGCAGCTCATGGCTGTGAAACGGGGAAAGCTGTGGAAGAGTTAAATCCTTGATGGGTGGAAGTGATGAACCTTCCAAATCTCAGCTCCTGCTTTGGTTTCACTGTAGTTTTCAGATTTGTGGGACACAAACTGTTGAGATGAAAGGAGAGTCCCCCCAATGCCCTTAAAACGAGTTTGTCTCCACACACAAACACACGGACTGTTTGAACTCCTTCTAGTATGCAAACAGCAGCAAGGCCTCATGGTAAAAACAAATGCCATTAACTATTAACACATCAGAGAGCCACTTCAGTCCGTTCACCCAGGCAGGCCAAAGTCTATTTAATATGAAAAAACAAACAAACATTGGTAACAAGTTAGCGACTGCAGCTCTCACCTCCATAAAGACGCGTCAGGCACGAACGACACTCAGCCGCAACATGTCTGTCTGATAGGCTCCTGCTCCCAATCCTCTCTTTCTGCCTGCTGGTGGATGAAGGTGGTCTGGGAATGGGACCGGGATGCACGGGGTCAGCCAAATTTTCCATTTCTGTAAGTTTCCACTACAGACTGTTTCAAGGTGACAATCAGAGGAGGGGGATCAAGTTGCTCCACAACAAGATAAAAACAATCCAGAGAGAGGATCAGAGGAAGCAAATCGCACCCAGGTAACCTCACACTGACCTCCACTGCTTCAGTAAAGAGTCACTTTCATCTGAAACTTTCAGCTGAAGTGTTCGAGGCACTGCTACAAAAAAAAAAAAGCTGAACAGCCCTTTAATGTGCAGACAACAGCTCAACAAGCAGTAAAAACATCTGGATCAAAGCCAGCACTTCACACTATAACCGAGGCCTGTGTGTGTGTGTGTGTGTGTGTGTGTGTGTGTGTGTGTGTGTGTTGTGTGTGTGTGTGTCCCCGTCCTGTTTTCAATCAATACATCAATCGATTCAGCAGCTCTGCAGGACCTTCATGAAGCTGCTCCTTTTGTGTTTTACAGGAGTCCCACTGAGCAGGAAACGAGGTCCCCAGACCCAATCACAAATGCCCTGAGGCATCATGGGAGATCTGACTCAGCAGCTCCACCTGCTGGACTCAGCTGGGTCAGTCTGACAGGCTGCAGCCATCTGGTTTTAATCTCTCTCTCACACACACACACACACACACACACACACACACACACACACTACATAACAGTCCCAGCTGACCCCCCCCCCCCCCCCCCCCCCCCCCCCCACACACACACACACACCTGTATACACATGTTTGTGAGGACCATCACTGACATACTTCCCAGGTCTCGTGGCCAGATTAGCTTCCTTAGGGGGACCCAGGATCCAAAAAACTCCCAGAAACCAAACAGCAGTGCAGAGTGATGCCGTTTGCTCTTTACTGAATGCTGATTAGTTGGCAGCACAATACCCAACAACAACAACAACAACAACAACATGTGAGCAACAGTTTCAACTTTGAATAATGAACAACAGCAACAACAATATGTAGCACTGATGCTGGAAAAATGAGAAAAAAGGCAAGAATCAAAAACACTGAAGCACAGAAAATATGAATAATGTTTCTAGTTTCTCATTTTTTAAAAATAAACTGTTTAAAACTTTACACAATAAAAGCCTAAAATAATCCTGCTGCTGTCTTTACACACACGCCCTATAAAAAACAACAAAAAAAAAAACGATGAGTGGCTTTCATCATCTCATGTACTGATCTCCATTGTGTGTATGAGTGTGTGTGTCTGTATGTGTATCTGTCTGTGCGTGTGTGTGTGTGTCTGTGCATGTCTGTGTGCGTGCGCTTGTGTGTGTGCAGAATCCAATTTTATTTATTTTTGAGGTTACAGAATCCTGGCGTTTGCCCCGGTTCAGCTCTCCAATAATTCTCTCGTATTAAACTCCAACAAGTCCGAGGCCATGATTATAGCTCCCCCTGATACTCATTCAAGTATCAGTCAGGTGATTGTTTCCTTTTGCTCACCTGCAAAACCCACTGTTTGTAATCTTGGGGTGGTATTTGAGTCCTCCTTGGGATTTGATTCACATATAAAATCTATCTATAGTCTCCTCCTCTGATCTATTCATGCATTTGTGTCATCGTGCCTAGATTATTGTAATGCCCTTTTTACCAGCTTATACAAATCATCTCTTTCACGCCTCCAAGCAATACAAAATGCAGCAGCTAGACTCCTAACACACTCTAGCAAATGAGTACCAAGAACCTTGATCCTGTTTTATTCTCTTTACACTGGCTCCTTGGTTAGGGTCAGGAACCTGACCCTTGGTTTTAGAATTAAAGTTCTCACTCTTACATACAGAGCACTAAACAGACAAGCCCCAGAATATATTTCCCAACTACTTGTTAAACATACTGCTGCTCGCTGCCTTCGTTCACAAGCTCAAAATCTTTTAGTTGTCCCACGTACAAGACTAAGGACCGGGGGGGCGGAGCTTTCCAAGCAGTGGCACCAAAGCTCTGGAGCAGTTTACCTCTCCAGCTCCGTTTAGCTGACTCTGTGGAGTCTTTTAAAAAAAAATAGGTGAAAGCCTAGGTAAACAAAAGTTTTCTGTTGACTTTACTTTTATTCTTTTTCTTCTTAATATGGTAATATTAATGTTTTTAACATGGTGTTTTATCTGTGTTTTGATATTGTTTTAACTGTTGTTCAGCACTTTGTGACTTTTTGTCTATGAAAAGCACTATATAAAGAAACTTTACTTACTTACTCAGTGCACTTTACAAAACCACCACTGTGGGGCAGCTGTGGCTCAGGAGATCGAGTGGATCATTTACCAACTGGAAGGTCGGTGGTTCGATTCCCAGATACTCTAGTTGGCAAGATTCTGAACCCTGAGTTGCCCACGATGCAGTGTGTGTGTGAGAATGTTAGACAAGGCGTTTAGGTTCAGAAACAAGTGTTTGTGTGTGATTGTGACTGAGGAATGACGTAAAAAGTGCCCTGAGTGCTCAGACTGAGTAGAAAGGTACCTGCCCATTTACCTGTTCACCTTGTAGCTTAATTTCTATTTAGATTTGGGCTCTCTGGGGCGCCCAGGTGGCTTAGTGGTGAAGTCGGCGACCACATACATATGCCGCGTTGCGGTGCGGGTGGCGCAGGTTCGGGTCCCGGCCTGTCGCCAATTTGCCCGCGTGTCTTCCCCTATATCTTTCCCCATTTCCTGTCTCCCTCCACTGCCGCTAAAAGCCGCTGTGGCCAAAAATGCAAAAGATCTGGGCTCTCTGTTTCACAGCGAAATGTGAAATCATGGCTAAAACATCAATTCTGCTGTGAAATCAGTTTCCAATGTTTCCTTCTATTTTCATGTCAAAGAAAGAAGTCCTCGAGATGTCTATAATATTTAGGTCCCCACTAAGGTAGAAAAACAAGAATACGCACAGGCACAGATTTTCTGTTTCAGTGTGGAGCCACAATGACATAATAACCATCGTCATCATCGTGTTGGAAAAGACCTTGTAGTTAAACACCACACCCTCCCTGCAGGCCTGCAGCCGTCTGCTGGCAACGTCACGTCTGACGAGTTAATCGAGTTCATAAACGAGTCGAACAGCAGGCCCTCGGCTCGGCAGCAGCAAATTACATTTCCTCACATAACAAACCTCGTGCTGCTGCCTGCACGACCCTCTGAGTCTGATGTCCAGAATAAACCCTCAGATGAAACTGATGCAGTGACAGCGCAGCTTCAACAGCTGAAACTAACTGCTTTCTATCTGAAAGAGACCAAACAGACAACAGATAAGCTTTGTTTAAGTTATTTTCCTGATAAAGCAGATGTGTTCACAGCTGCAGAGATGAGGCGTTCGCTGGTATTAGGTTAAACTGAACGTCACACGGGCCCTGACTGAGGCCTCAGAGTCTCCTGTTTCAGCTTTACAGAGACCAGCTTCACACCCGGAGGAGCTTCGGCCTGTGCCCGTTAAAGGTTACCCAGCTGTTTGTTCTGAACTGTAAGCTCACCGCAGATATATGAGCAGCTCGCTCCTTTAATACAATCACACACAGAAGTATAACAGGTTGAAAACAAATGAAAACATTAAAAAAAACAACATCTAGAAAGAAAACGAGTGAATGAAGAGCTTTTATTGCCACTGATGGGCGGATTAAAGGATCCCTGCAGATCCAAGAGCTGATGCATGAAAACTGAGTGAAAACACACGTGTGGTTGGACACGGCTATCCTGGGAATAGCGGAGGAATGCTGGAGTAAACAAAGTGTAACTCACTGTTACCTGAAAGGTAGAAACACAATGGTTTTGTGGTTGCTCTGTGGCAGCAGTGACGCACTGAAGCTCACACACAACCTTTGAAGAACACTCTCGATCGCATCAATACACTCCTGCATACACCTCGTCCTACAGAGCGCCATGTTTGGAATCACACACACCCACACACACACACACACACACACACACACAGACACACACACACACACAGACACACACACACACACACACGCGCGCGCGCGCGCGCGCACACACAGACACACACACACGCGCGCGCGGGCGCGCACACGCACACACACAGACACACACACACACACACGCGCGCGCGCGCACACGCACACACACAGACACACACACACACACACGCGCACGCGCACGCGCGCACACACACCTCTTCCTGAAGAAAACATGCCCAACAATGAGGTGAAAAAGCCCATTTCTGCTCCTTTTCCTTTGAGGCTGTTGGTGAAACTAAAAACACCAGCTAACAAACCGGGGGGAGACCCGTCGAAGGAACTCTGCATGAATCCTCCTGTTAAAGCTCATTTAACGTGTTTGTTTGTGGCAGATACGGCCGAGCTGCAAACACAGGAAAACTGGACGTTTAAGGGTTAAAGAAGCTACCAGAGAGGCTTCGTCCACGTCACTGAAGTGATGAGACTGTATTTATAGAAAGTTTTGTTCTGCAGCGGTCAGTGTGCAGACACACCCTGCAGACTGGCCGCCTCATCCTCCTCCACCACCACCACAGGAACAGGAAGCCGGAGCGCGTCTGACTCCAGAGGAAAGACTTGAGCAGCTCCTCGTGCAGCTCACTTCAGTCCTCACATGTTCACCATCTGCTCGCTCAGTCGCTGCCTCACACTTTTACACACTCCTCTGTCCTTTTTCTCCCAGCTGCAAACTTTCCATCAACACCAACTTTTCCTGAGTCGAACCTTCCTGACGGCTTGTGTTTGACTTCAAGTGTAAACTGTTTATTCAGCTGAAGGAAATCCACACAAGACAACAAGATCACCACGCCACAGCAACTCCAACTCCTCCAACCTCCACGGCAACTTCCACGAGCGAGCGCTCAGCGTTTTTGTCCTTTTTGTTTACAAGTTTCTCAGATGTGAAACATTTCCTCATTTATTGGTTCTACTTTCTAATAAATGGAATATTTTAGGGTTTCATTCATTATTTGATGAACTGATCAAAGATTTGACAGCTTTTCCATTAAAAAAAGCCCCAACAAATACACATTTTGTGCTGGTTCTCAGTGTCAGCTGCTTCCTGTCCTTCAGTCAAACACGTTTCTCTGGTTGGACTGTCGGTCAGTCAGCAGCCAGCCACCCTCGTTAGGAGCTATTATGTGTTTAACTTTATATTAAAAATGGATCAGAGAAGGCCAGTGTTGTGACTCCTGACCCCTTTCCTTGTTCAGCTGATGCCGCTGCAGTCACTGAGTAAAGGAGGCCGACCGTGTGCAGCGTGACTCTCCTGCTGCCGTTTCTGCTCCTCGGACTTGAACCTAGAGCAACATTAAACTGTTAGAATATTAATTTCCCCTCCGGTCACAAACAGCTTTGATGATAAAGTTTGTTTCCTGTCACGGAGGATTTGCTGCCTCTTCTTCCTCACAGTGACCGAACTGTCATCAGGTTTTGATGTAAATCACCAGACGGCTAAAATTCCAACAATGATCAGCTGATTCGTTTCAAAACAAGTTTCAGATCTTTCAAGCAGAAGATCCAGACGTCTGCTGCTCGATCCTGAAGGAACTTTAACCAAACTGAATCTCAAACCATCCGCAGTCTTCTGGTTTCAACGAGTTTCACATTTCTTACATTCTTCCAACCAAACATCAGCTGACGGATCAAAACCAACAGCAGCTGCAACGATCAGCTGATTAACGGACTGCATGTTGCTCCTCCAGCAGAAACCTGAACATATTCCTGACACCGAAGATTACCTGTATAAGCATCCAAACGTGAACTCTGGACTGAAGGGAGGAAATATTTAAAAACTGGTCCCACTTAAGCCCAACAGTTTCCGGTGGAAGTCCACACATTGGTGTCAGAGAGCATGTGTGAGAGAATATTTCACTTTTTATGTAGTCTGACCAACAGTGAGAACTACAGCCACCAACTCTCAAATTCATTTGTCACTAATGGGAAAACTTTGTTGTATTTCCATCAGGAAAAGAAAATCTGCTGATTCTGCTTCTAAAAATGGAGAATTTTCTGCTGCAACCGGACAGAAACTTTAATGTTTGCTGTTTCTCACAGCTGATGGAACCCTGACTTCAGAGAACCCCACAGAGGACCCCGGAGAGCCCTGAGACCCTCAGAGAACCTCTGATGGACATGTTTCCCTGTTTGATTCTCAGTGAACGAGCGGCGGGCTTATGTAAACGCAGTTTCTGGTCCTGTCATTGATCGCAGGACACCAGGGCACAAACTGATGGAGCAGTATTGACAGCTGGCAGGCCTGTCGTCATCATCACCATAGAAACAAACACGTGGAGAGCTGGCCAGGTGAGGCCGCGGGGCTTTTGTCCGCGTAAAAACCGCTGAGAAAGAAAAGAGCTTTGAAGCGCTGGAAGCTGCTGGACGGTCGCATGAAAAGAGACAGCAAGCCGCGGGTAGGCGGGTCAGAGCCGGGTCATGTGGAGGACAGCAAACGGCGAGCCCCCCTGAACCCAGACTACGACCAGCTGATAGCCCGACGGAAGGAAACAGTTTGGAGGAAGCAGACTTTTCCTTACCTCCAGGTCCCGAGCAGCGCCTCCTCTCCTCCTCTTCTTCCTCCTCTCCCGCTCCTTCCTCACAGTAAATCCTCCCGCAGAGACTCGGACGGACACTCCGGCAGCTGGGACGCGGATTCAAAGTGAAACCTGCGGGTCTGCGTGGCCCCGAACCCGTGTGCGCCTCCTGCTCTGCGCCGCTGGAAACTCCGGACTGGCTGCCTGACGCTGCTGCCTTCACGAACTGCGGGACATGTGGGGACTGTGTGAACGCGTATGGGCGGAGCGGAAAAAATAGGACTTTTATAGACAGGAGGGCGGGTCAGAGGCCTGTCTGTAAAGACTCTGTTCCAGGACTCAAAGGAAAACTCACACTGTGAAAAAAACCTCCAAAATCAGTCTGGCACCAACACTCAGCTCAGATTTGTTCTTGAAAATTAAAACTGAAGCTACCTCTGCCTCCAACACACACACACACACACACACACACACACACACACACACACACACACACACACACACACACACACACACACACACACACACACACACCCTGTCTAGTTTAAAGGAACTCTGTCAGTGTGACCCAGTTTGGGGTAACTGTGAACTTTGCAGGTCTGAAACTCTGATGGTCTGAAGATGTTTGAGGAACTGAACAGACCCACATGTGACACATCCTGTCAGTAATAACATCCTTACAGATGTGCAGACAGTCCGGGCGTCACATGAACCTCCTGGAGCTGAAAATCTTTACATTCATTTTGAGGATATTTAATGTTTTTAAGTAAAATCTGCAAAGCAAGAAAATTTGTGTTTTGGCTTCTTTAGACCGGAGATCATTAAAAAAGCAACAATAAGACTCTAGTGTTTGTTTAAATATATTCATGTAATATTTGCAGATACGGGTAGGCATCAAATTAAATCTGATGAAAGGTGTGAAGAAAGGACACGAATGCAGGTGTAGGGGTGTGGCTAAAGAGGGACATTGAACCTTTTTCTGAGCTCCACATGAACACATAATTCACTGAGATACGAGAAATCGGTGGGATGGTGCAGAAACATCTCACAGTGCTGTTTATGGAGGCAGTGTGGTGTCTCACTCCGACCCCCAGTTCCACCCCATTCACCCATTTAAACTGGGGTTTGTCCCTCATACAGAAATCATCACGTTAAAAAGGAGGATAGGTGAAGGTTCATGTTCTGAATATCTGCACATATCACGTTCTGATCATGCAGGAAAAGGGAAATAACCTCCACCGTGTCTCTGTCTCCTCCACACAGCTCCACATCTTCACTTTCTTTTCCTTCACCAAAAAACATTTTCACAGCCAACCAATCACTCTCCGAGGTCCTGATCTCACCCAGAGCTTCATACTGAAACAAGCATCAGGGCCCAAACAGCCAGCATCATCAGGAGAGTCAGGTCATCGTGCCCCTAAAGCCTCCACACCGAGGGGTTCACACTGATAAAGTTTATTCATCCCTGTGGGAGAAACATCTGCTGCCAGCACACGATTGATGAAGCAAGTCTCCGTCAGGTGGAGGAGCAGGCTGCAGCACACAGAGACGAAGATCCCACTGCAGAAACCTCTCATTTCGAACATGAGTGCACATTTATACAGCAGGCAGGGTGAGCAGGTCCAACAAACTGACTGTGGGACATGTTTTCTGATCCAAATTCAGGTCATGTGGGGACAGTTTACCAAACAGCCTCCACAGGCACAGGGAGAAGAAACAAACCCCACACGGGAGGATTGAGGCAGCAGCTTTAACCTCATGTGTTCCCTGTTTTTATCCCACTAACCTGTGAATGTTTGCAGCAGGGATTTCAGCACGTCTCTCTCTGAGCTGAGCTGAGAATCTCTGAGAATCACCTTCCACCAGTTTCTCCCAGTCTCTGGAAGTTTCCCAGTCTGTGTTGGGATTGGAAATCATATTCCACAAACGTGTGTGTGGCCTGAGACTTCCTGCTGATTTTCCACCTCGGGCTTTGTGGAAAATGATGGTGACATGCACGGAGGCCTTAGAAACTGTGTGTGTGTGTTACAGGGCTGACTCTCAAACACAACAGCCAATCATAATGCACGTGGGGACACCCAGTCACATTACACCAGCCTCTGGAGGGCGCTGCTCTGTGGAAAATTCAATATTCTCTGATTATGAAGCTGTTACTCAGTCGGAGCTGAACACATGAAGCACGTGTTTGGACTGAGAATCTGCTCCACTTCCTATGATCATCTCCTCTGATGTCCTTCCATCAGTGAGGATACAGCGTGCCGGCTCACATCTGGAAAAAGATGGAGACTCATGTGCGCTTCCCCTGAAATAAGGAAGTAGCTGAATGTATGTTTATGATCCTGATTTAGAGTCAAATGTACAGTAAGAGCTCACAGTGGCTAAATCCATCTTCATGTAAGCTTTATTTATTTATATGATACTGATGTGGTCAGTAAGTACCAGAGGGGGGGGGGGGTGTTCATCAGTTTCAGCTGCTTTGGTGTTCATGAAATTACCAACAGGTGCACTAGAGGGGCAACAATGAGACCCCCCCCCCCCCAAACAGGAATGGTTTTACAGGTGGAGGACACTCACATTTTCCCCTCCTCATCTTTTCTGACTGGTTTTCACTAGTTCTACATTTGGCTAGGGTCAGAGTCACTGCTGGGAGCATGAGGTCATACCTGGCCCCTACAGAGGCTGCACAGGTAGTCCAACTCCTCCAGGATGGCACATCAATACGTGCCACTGGTAGAAGGTTTGCTGTGTCTCCCAGCACAGTCTCAGAGCATGGAGGAGGTTCCAGGAGACAGGCAGGAACTCTAGGAGAGCTGGACAGGGCCGTAGAAGGTCCTTAACCCATCAGCAGGACCAGGATCTGCTCCTTAGTGCAGGAGGAACAGGAGCTACAGAATGACCTCCAGCAGCCACTGGTGTGATTGTCTCTGAGCAAACACTCAGAAACAGACTTCATGAGGGCGGCCATGAGGGCCTGACGTCCTCTAGATTTACCACAGAATACCAGAGATGAGAGCAGGTTCACCACGAGCACATGTGACAGACAGTGTGGAGAACGTTATGCTGTTTATACAAGAACTGAACTGAAAATCAGCAGCAACAGGTGTGATGGAGCCACATTTGAAATCTCTGGTTCAATACGTATGTATGGAGGTCAGGAGAGGTCTAACAGTGGGTGTCTGCAGCCACCTGTGAAACAGGGTGGAGGCTCTGTCCTGGTTTGGGCTGCATCTCAGCTGGTGGTGCTGGAGATCTTGAAGTTGATGGAATTATGAACACAGAAAAAGAACTGTTCCTGCTTAAAGGAATGACAGGAAGCTGCCTCAGAGGGTTCAGGATAAAGGAGGTCACAGCAGACACTGACTCTGAAGATCATTCCAAGTGTGCACTCTCTGTTTATGCCTCATACGCTGGGTTTCCATGTCTGTTTGCACACTTCAATAAAGGAATGATCTCTACATCAATCAGTAAACAGAGACGCTCCTTCATAAATCATTTTATTTACACAGTTGTTTATATCTTACAGTGATGTCACTTCAGTAGAAATACAATGAAACCTTCATTTTGAACCAAAGCAGCAGTGCACACATTTCTTCTTCTACTCTCAGTAGTCAGGAAGCGTCCAGTGCTTTCCCGCCTTTTCTGCAGCTTGGCCAACACAATTACAGCTTCCTGTGCTTCCTGAAGTGTTTCCTGTCCTATATAAGCACACACTGCAGCTCTTTATCACTCAGCTCAGCAGCGCCCTCTAGACCCTACAATTAAAATCTCTGCAGGCTGCTGAATTTGAACATTTACTGTATTAAAGCTCAACTTGTGCTTCAGTTTCTTTGCTTTTTTTATTGCTTCAGTATTTTGTTAAATATGAATTTTTTTTTAACCATCCATGAATCAAAATTTTGACTTGCTAAGTGTGACGCCTGAGAAAATAACTGACATTTTCACTCATGGATGGCAGATTTTTATTTTTTTCAGTGGTGGAAATGAGCTTTCACAGAGTTATGAAATCAAATTTTACAGGAAAAGCAGGAATTCAACACGTCAAAATATAAAAGTACACGCTGTACTTCAGGTGACCCTGAACCATCATCCCGACCCCAGGTGACCCTGAATGACCTGGAAGCTGCTGGCTGAACTCATCGGACATGCTCAGAGCTCAGCTGGTGTCAGACAGCATTACTGAGCAGCGGTCTGTGGAAAATCAATCAGCGACTGTCAGATGACACATGCATGTCGGCCTTTTTTTTACATGAAGAAGACACCTTTGTTCTTCTTCTTCTGCTGCTTTCAGCTGCTCCCTTTAGAGGCCCCACACATGCTGATAAAATCAGCTGAGTGAAGGCAATGGGGGTTGAGAAGCTGCAGGACAGAAGAGGGGGATTCTGGGAAAATGAGTTTCTTTAATTTTTCTGTTACACACACACTTCGTGAAAAGGTGCCCCTCTAGGTTCTAATGGGTGGTACATGTCAGTCAGCCTGTGTGACCAAAGACGGTACTGCACCCTGACAGTAATTAAACCCTGGCCAGGTCACTGAAAAAACAACCTGCATTAGGAGGTAGGAGGACAACAAACAGAAGGAAAGAAGGAAGGAAGGAAATGCCTTTCTTTCTTTCCTTCCTTCTTTCTCTCCTTGCTTTATTTACTGCTTCCTTCCCTCATTCTTCTCCTTTAAGGATTTCTTTCATTTTGCGTTCTTTCCTGTCATGTGACATCAGCAAATGAAAATGTGATTTAGTGTAACAATAAAATCCATGACAGAAGAAGAAGCAGGTCCTCCACCTGAAAGTGTCCCGTTTCCTCATTGGAGCAGGTGAAGGACGGCAGCTTCCTGTCAGCTCACTCCTTTGCTGTCTCTTCCTCCTCCTTCTCCTCCTCCTTCTTCTCCCTCTCTTCCTCCTCCTCCCCTGCTTTCACCTCCACAGTGAGGAGCTCCTCCCCTTTGTGCCGCGGCGTCATCCGGATGACGACGGAGCTGTCGGCCGTCTCTGCCACCGTTTCTTCTTCCTCGTCTGGAGCCGGACTCAGAGGTACCGGAGACCGCCGGTGCATCGGTGATGGGGGCGGGACCGGAGAAATGGGGGGAGGAGCCTGTAGAACAGAATAATAGACAGGAAGAAAGATGGAGGACAA
The DNA here is from genome assembly GCF_007364275.1 of Archocentrus centrarchus. Lineage (NCBI taxonomy): Eukaryota > Metazoa > Chordata > Actinopteri > Cichliformes > Cichlidae > Archocentrus > Archocentrus centrarchus. Next base: position 35,869,108 of record NC_044348.1, read on the forward strand.
AAAGAGGTCATCCTTTTGGTTGCTGGTTTCTAACAGCATCTAAGAAGAATGTGGGTAATATTTACGGGAAAAAGCCAACCCCTGAAACTGGGATGGTGGGAAATAAGAGGAAAACAGGAAGAAGGTCTTTCTGTCCTCTTTGTTTCTCTCCTTTCCTCCCTTCCCTCTGTTTCCCTTTCCTTCACATCTTTCTTCCCTTTAGTCTCCCATTTTACTTCCTTCTCTTCCATCCTCACTTGTTTGCTTTATTTCTAGCTTCCACCCTTTGTTTCTTCCTTCCCACACTTCTTTCCTAGGAGCTAGTGGTGCAGCTTCCTGCTGAGAAGCCTCGGTCTGAAACGAGCTAAAGCGGCTTGTTTCAGACCGAGGACGAGCGTAGGGGCTGCACCAAGGCCCAGAATCAGATAAAGGATTACTATGAGATGTTAAATCAATCAAAGCTGCTCTAGCAGAGTCCAGGAATAACCGGAGCTGGAAATGAGCAGTCAAGTCTCTTTCCTGTTTGCCCTCACTTTATTATTTTTGCCTATCTAGCTTCCTTCCTTCCTTCCTGCCTTCTGTGCTGATGCTGACGTACCTGTGCCTCTCTTTCATCAGACGGTCTGTAGGACTTCTTCAGCTTGGCGAAGGTTCCCTCGATGCCCACCTGCTCCGTCACCTTCAGGGCAGCCTTGAACATTTTTGGCGTGTCCGGTCGCGGCGGGATGACCGCCACTGCCCCTTTACTAGCCTCCTTCTCGTCCGGCTTCTTATCCTTCGTCAGCATCTTCCTGCACAAACACAAACACACAGCGGCAGTCCAGAGGAGCTGAGAAACCGCAAACATCTCCGAACTGCGGAGGTCCGACCTCCATCAGCTCCAGTGGCTCCATCAACTCCAGCCGGTGTGCTGCAGCACCATGGCCTGACTGAGCAGATAAAGGAAGGCGGATCACGGCGCTGATCTGACCCGATTCTCAAACACAAACTAGAACGACCGCTGTGAGCTGATTAGAGGCGAGTCTAATCCTGTCCTGGACAGAAGACAGATCAGATGGAGGAGGAGGAGGACGGCGAGGAAGCAGCAGAAACTATCGGCCTCCTGCTGTTCTTATTAGCATGTGAGGCTGCTGGAGGGGATCCAGGTTCACTTTGCTGATGTCATGGATCCACCTTTAGCCAGACTCGTTTGTGGCCTGAATGTCAGAATATCAGAATTCATTAAGTTAAAGTACAAATGTGTGTTCAGCTGTGACTCAGGCCTAATTTGTCTCCTTTCAGCTCAGTGTGAGAGTCTTTGCTGCTCTTTATGAAAAGGAGCTGGTGATAATAAAATGGATGAGACATGAACAGCAGCCTCACCGTTGTTCCACAGACCTGATGCCGAGGTGTGGACAGCATGTCCAACCTGGCCGTCAGCAGCGTCCAACTTAACTATCCAATAAATGCCAAAAGGTTTTGTGGGGTTACGGTGGATGGCTACGGGGCTGGACTGAGGTTCTCTGTTCCTCCATTTCAACCTGTTTATTAAACTCATGAAAATTGGTGAAGATGTCGCTGAATAACTCTTTAATTGTGACAGACTGTTTAAAGCAGTGTGAGAGGACCGGGACCCAAATCAGAGTCATTAAACCCTGGCCGGGTCGCTGTCTTACTTGGCCTTCTTGCGGAGCAGCTTTTCGGACTCGGGGTAATGCACCAGGATCTCTGCCAGGTCCTTCTTATCCAGGATGAACAGGTTGGCGAACCCGTGGGCCTTCACGTTGGCTGTGCGCCGGTTTCCTCCACCTCCTGCCAGCAGACTGACCAATCAGAGACGACAGAGCGCTGTCAGAGTTTGTGAAGTCAAAACATCAAATTTATTGTGATTATTGCTCAAAACTAAACTGAAGGCATGATTTCACTGCTCTGAAATATTTACACACAGCTAGGTAACTTTAATGCTCCGCCCACAATAAGGAAGTCTGCATTTTTAACTTCAACAGCATGTAGTCATAATTTGACATAAATGATAATACAGGTATTTCCCAGACTGACTTCCTGAGAACAATCCAGCGTATTTATTTGCAGCCGCCACAGGAGCTCACTGCAGCTTTTTAATTGGCTGATGACAGGAAGCGGCTCTGACCTGATCTCTCCAAACACCGAGCCAGCTCTGATGGTGACAAACACCGTCTGCAGGTCGGGACCGCCCACTACCTGAACCTCCCCCTGCTTGATGATGTACATCTCCCTGCCGATCTCCCCCTGAAACACACACACACACGTCACCACCAGCTGTAGCTCAGTAACACCTCTGATGGCCTGGCAGGTGCGTTCTTACCTTTTTACAAACAAAGTCTCCGGGCAGGTACACAACAGACTTCAGCCTCGTTAACATGTCAAACACCATCTGCCTGTCACAGCCCTGACACACACACACACACACACACACACACACAGACATAAATTTATTTGTTAATTTATATAATAGAATCTATTTTCACGTCAGTTCTGTTTGTTGAAGTAAACAGTAGATATATATTTGTATTCTGTGTTTATTTTTATCGTTTCTGACCTGAAACAGGGCGACCTTACTGACGATGGAGTAGTTGACGTCCACGGCGATGTCCAGCCTCATCTTTGCAGGAAGCTGCACCAGAAGCTCCTGCTCATCTGCAGAGGACACACCACAATGCTCAAAGTCGCCATGAACTCAACGCGAGGCATTCGAGGACTGAACTGGATCTCTGGGCTGTGTTTGTGCTGTTGGGACTTTTCAGAGCATTTTTAATGTGTGTGCGATGCTCTCATACAGTCTGCAGGTGTTTATATTACAGATTCTGACTGTATCAACTTTCGCTTCAACTTTACCAAAAGAAGCATCGTCATCAAAACAGCATAAAAATGTTCCTGTAACGTTCCTCACATGGACACAAAAATCAGCTTTCCGTTTCTCTCAGATGTTCTGTCTTACCCAGCATGCCCTGGCTCTTCCAGGTGTAGTCGTACCAGGTCTTGATGCGGTTCTGGACTTCACGAGGGATGTTGTAAGAGGTCATGTACTTAACGGTGCTGTCCATGCTGGCCCGGTAGTAGTTCTCACCAGCAGTTGCCGCTCCGACTACATCCCTCATCTGTTAAATCCCACCGAAAACCAGAGGGGGCGGAGCTGTGTTAGGTCGTAGGTAAATCACTAAAGAGAAGCAAACAGTTCAGTGATTTACTGACCTGTCCGATCATGATGGAGAAAGCAAAGACGCCAACGAAATAATTGATGAGCTGGAAGCAGATTTCAAAGACGGTGGTGGGGTCAGGCAGGCCTCCGATGGTGATCAGCGTCTTCACAGCAAAGTAGTAACAGCGGATGTAGCTGTGGGGATGAAAATGGAAAAAATGCTGCAGCTTATGGAAATGCAGTTTTCACATATTTTAGGAGTCAAAGAACCTGGAACATTTTAAACTTGGTACTTTCTGCTGGGTTTTGCTTCCTTCATGGACTTCAGGGAAAAGCAGTCAAACACAATCACACGGCTTCAGTTTTAGAGAAAACATAAATGCCAGGCCACAAGAGCCTTGGGAATCAAAGCATTATGGCCACTTTTAGAAGCCACTGTTCTATCTTTCATCTTTCTGAGATTCAGAAAGAGACAGAAAGACATTGAGTCAATCTCAAATATTTAAAATGAACCCCATTTATTGGAAAAAAAAAATCAGTAAATCTATGGTATTCATGCATATTAACAGTTAAGTGAGGTGCAGAAGCAGAGTTGGTCATGGCAGGTTCTTACGCATTGCCTTTTCCATCGTAGACCCACTTGGTGGATCCCAGTCCTTCATAGTCAGAGCCCCAGTAGAAGAGGCAGGCGTTGATGTGCAGGGAGTACAGCAGGTACATAGAGGTTCGGATCACCCTGACACACATCAGCAGAAACAACAATAACATCAAAAGGACCAGAACAGGAACAGGACAGAGATCTAATAAAATAAACAATAATTCATGCCCGGCGTTCCTCAAAGATCCATTCTGGGGCCACTGCTAATTTCTTTCTTTCGAGATTAGAGCAATAAAATTGTTTTCCTGTTTGTGTTTTTCATTCACCACTGGTTTTGTATTATATATTTTTATGTTGTTTCAGTTTTTTTGGTGTTGTTTTTATGATTTTCCATTTATGTTTTCTTATTTTTTTGTGTTGTTACTCTGAGCTGAATATCTGTTCAGGATGTGCAGCAAAAGAAAAAAAAAATCCCCGATTGGAATCATGTGCAGTCACATGACTGCTTACCATGCATTTATTACTTCTAGGCTGGACTATTGTAATTCATTATTATCAGGCTGTCCTAAAAGCTCCCTGAAAAGCCTTCAGCTGATCCAAAATGCTGCAGCTAGAGTACTGACAGGGACTAGAAAGAGAGAGCAGATTTCTCCCATATTGGCTTCTCTTCATTGGCTCCCTGTTAAATCTAGAATAGAATTTAAAATCCTTCTTCTCACATACAAGGTCTTGAATAATCAGGCCCCATCTTATCTCAAAGACCTCATAGTCCCATATCACCCCAACAGAGCACTTCGCTCTCAGACTGCTGGCTTACTTGTGGTTCCTAGGATACTTAAGAGTAGAATGGGAGGCAGAGCCTTCAGCTTTCAGGCCCCTCTTCTGTGGAACCAGCTCCCAGCTTGGATTCAGGAGACAGACACCCTCTCTATTTTTAAGATTAGGCTTCAAACTTTCCTTTATGATCAAGCTTATAGTTAGGGCTGGATTAAACGTCAGTCACTGGAACAGGTGGACCCAGTCACCAGTCAGTGCTCAGGTGTTTAAATAATTTTCATTACATTTTAACATTCATACTTCCGACATGGTGGACAAGTAGCGTGTGCACGACATCATGTGACAAACCTGAATAGTGATGCTGAGTTTACTAAGCTGATGTTATCTCATATTATAATTTTTTTGCCTTTCTGTTAAACAGAAACAGTGGAGTTTGTGGACACCTTCCTCACCTGTAGATATACGCTTTCTTCATCACAGATTCCATCCTGTCATTGAACTCAAAGAAAACCATGTACTGAGAGAGGGAAACAACAGTCAGCTGTTCATCCTGAGCACACAGATCAGCCGTGAATGAAGCAGAGAAACCTTCTGACCTTCAACAGACGAGGGAACCTCAGCAGGGAGTTAACTCCAGTGAAATAGTAAAACACCTCCAAGGGAAACAGGCTGATGACGTCCATCTGCACACAGCAAACTCTCATCAGGGGAAACAGTGCAGTGGAGACACAGTTAAAATGTATCTATCGACATGAATGTAAATGTAAGAAGCTCAGAGGACCTGAATGTGTGTGACAGCTGAGGAACTACAAAGATACGCAGAGCTTCAACATGAGAGCGTTAATTTGAAAGGGACCAACAAAAGCAGTGCAGTGGGAACACTGTACAAACACACAAATATCTAATAGACCTGTTTGCTTTGTTAGGCATTTATGCATGCATGGGATGATACCATGATTCTCACTCTTTAAGTTCCCTGATGGAATTTTCCTAAAGGGATTAATAAAGTTAATCTAATTAAGTTTAAGCTAATCTCAAATTTAATGGGACCATAATTTACAAAATGAGCATCACATTTAATTAAATAAGACTTGAAATTGAGACTGAAACCATAACCTCATCAGGAAAAGTTTCCTGAGCTCAGGGTTCAGAGGCTCATTTTCTCATAGACTCTTGTACAGACAGGAGTCGCCCCCTGCTGGCTGTTAGAAAGAAGGGAGGGGGGGGGGGGGGGGGGGGGGCAGACTTCTCACCTTAAATCTCTCGGTGGTCATGTAATGCTCTCTCATGTCTTTCTTGTCACACTGTAAAAAAGATGTTCCAGATCAAAGATGGCGTTTCTGAGCTAAACTTTATGGGATAAAATGAAAGAAGTCTTATTTGTCATTTCATCTCTGCTGACCACGATGTCTCCGCCGCGGACGAACTGCAGTCTGGGCTGGAAGATGAGGATGTCAGTGATATAGATGAGGTCGCAGGTGTAGTCAGCCAGCAGCCACAGGTGGATGTTTTCGGGGGTTTGGTAAGGAAATGCCCAGCGGATGGGAATCAGCCACACATTCCAGTTCCACGCCGCCACCACAAAGAACAGCCAGATCACGTAGATCAGGTCTGTGGGGGCAGGAACCAACAGATCAAAATCACGGTGATCATCGTGTGTGATGTAAAAGAAGAAACCCATCAGAAATCCTGTCAGCAGAGCCGTGACTATCATTTCAACGTCTTACTGCAGCGCCACCTATTTGTAGGGACCTGAATTTCCTGTGTAGCTAATCACAGGAGAGCAGAGCTGGGTCTGTGACTGAGCAACTTTGCTAACCAAGAACTGGATCACTGTGCAGCGCACTATGAATCCCCCCCGGGTCAGACTGTCACCTCCGATAGTCTGACCCCGGGGGGGATTATTCTGAACTGTGAGTGATGGAAAGCTACTCTGAGCAGAATAAGCCCATCTAAAGTAAAGTGTGCCATGTTGTTTAGATTTAGGTGTTCATGTAAATTTGATGAATGGAACTGTAGCGATGTCATTGATGTGACCGTTGCCAAGTCAACCATTTGCTTGATGAATCTCGGTAGGGTGCAACCCTCCTGATAGTCTCTTTTTGCTGTTGGGAGTCATCATCACAGCTGAGGTTCTAAAAGACGCCACCATGACACCACCCACTGATCTGTGGACTGCATTTTGAAGTTTGGTGTTTAAAATTAATGAGAAGGTGGAGCTGGGAGGAGCACAGAGGGGATGCGACTGTCCTGAAATGTGCTGCTACACAGAAATAGTTTTCTCACCAGTGAACGGGTCAATGCTGGAGGGGAAGCGGAACTCTAGGATGGCTCGGAGCCAGTCCGGCATTGGGGGAAAAGTGGGCAGTTTAGGAATTTTGACCTGATATCCCAGAAGTTCAAATTTAAGTCTCATCTCCTCTTCCTCTCCTCCTCCTCCTTCTGGTGCCACTTCATCCTTCTTCTCCTCTCCTGGGGGTGGTGGTGGAGGAGGGGGAGGTGGAGCTTTGCTTGGAGCTGTAGGGATCAGAGAAGAAGAATGTTTACACTGATGTGATGAAGTGCAGACAAACTGAAGGAACAGCCAGTATTTAATACGTTTATTCTCATCATTTATTCAAACGTGATGTCTGCATGTCCGTTACAGAAACCTGAGCACCTGTGTGACCTCTCACCAACATCAGCTTCAGAGCTCCTGAAAGGCTCAGAAAGTAGACTTGACTCAACCCTTCGAGCGATCTCACAAACGTCCAATAAAAGAACGCTGTCCTAAAATCCTGACAGCGCATCTCCATCGATCAATCCTGGACTCTCTTGTCTGTGTAGATTCTCAGTCATCCAGGTCATAGTAGTCTCTGGAGCTTGAAAAAGGCGACTGGACTTCTTTTTGTTTCTTGAAGACGTTTCACCTCTCATCCGAAAGGCTTCTTCAGTTCTCAACCAAATGGTGGAGAGACCCAGGTATTTAAACCCCTGTGGGCGTAGTCCCCTGGAGGTGGTTATGACCCTCTATTGATCATGTGCGTGAACACATGTGCCCAGGTGTGAAGAGGGCGTGGGTCATATTTAATCAGTGGTTTCAGTTGAAACCAATTTAGGACTCCGCTCCATTGTTTCCTGTGGCCTATTGAGGTCACTGGAACAAAGGTGTGAATGGGGGTTGAGACGTCTGGGAAGGGAGCTCAGGACAGCACTGTAAGCGGGGGAAAGTTGGTGACGTAATGAATTCATCGGATTACCACAACAAAATTACTACACTCCTCAGTGACAACAATACTTATGAGGTCTTGAGACGTGATCCCACAAGCAACTACAAGAAAAAAGTTGTTTGCTGCCTGCAACAACTTGAAAAGGAAAAAGCCATTGACCGCCCCACTTACTACCGCCTGTACCCTGGAGAAGCCACTCCATGCATTTATGGACTCCCAAAGATCCACAAAGAAGGAGTCCCACTTCGACCCATTATCAGCAGTATAAACTCGGTCACCTACAACATTTCCAAACACCTCGCCACCATCTTATCACCGCTTGTTGGCATCACACCCCACCACATTGAAAACTCTACAGATTTTACTAACAAGGTCCAGAATCTTGTACTGGATCCAGATGAAACCATGGTGTCCTTTGATGTGGTTTCACTTTTCACTTGCATACCCACAACTGAGGCAGTGGAGACCGTCAGAAGACGACTACAGGAAGACGATTCCCTACTGAACAGAACCAGCTTCACCCCAGATCAGATTTGTGCACTTTTAGATCTCTGCCTTACCACAACATATTTTAAATACAATGATGGATTCTACAGACAGAAGCATGGATGTGCCATGGGCTCCCCAGTGTCTCCCATTGTAGCCAACCTTTACATGGAGGAAGTGGAAAGTAAAGCTCTTGGTTCTTTCAAAGGGATGGCACCTAGCCACTGGTACAGATATGTAGATGACACCTGGGTCAAAATCAAAACCCAAGAAGTAGAAGCCTTCACTCGTCACATTAACTCAGTGGATAAATACATACGTTTTACCAGGGAGGACACCAGAGATAACAAGTTACCATTCCTGGACTGTGCAGTGCTTATCGAGGAAGATGGAAGCCTCAACATTGAAGTTTACCGGAAGCCCACACACACAGCCCAGTATCTCCTCTTTGACTCCCCCCACCCTCTGGACCACAAACTTGGGGTGATCAGGACCCTACAACACCGTGCGGAAGGTGTTCCCTCTAAGGCAGAAGGGAAGCATAAGGAACACACACACATTGAGAAAGCCCTCAAAACATGCGGTTACCCCGACTGGGCCTTCATCAAATCAGCTAAGATGCACAGGAATGAAGGCCAAACACAAACTACAGAGAATAGGAAGGACAAGAAGAAAAACATTGTCATCCCATATGTGTCAGGCTTGTCAGAGAAACTCAGAAGAATTTTCTCCAAGCATGACATCCCAGTATACTTCAAACCAAGTCACACCCTAAGACAAAAACTGGTTCATCCCAAGGACAAACCCGCCAAACACAAGATCAGCGATGTAGTGTATGCTGTTCAGTGCAGTGAAGAGTGCTCGGACCTCTACATTGGTGAAACCAAACAGCCTCTTCACAAACGAATGGCACAACATAGAAGAGCCACCTCGACAGGACAAGATTCAGCAGTACATCTGCATCTGAAGGAAAAAGGGCACTCTTTTGAGGATGCCAATGTTCACATTTTGGACAGGGAAAACAGATGGTTTGAAAGAGGAGTGAAAGAAGCCATCTATGTCCACTGTGAACAACCATCATTGAACAGAGGAGGTGGATTACGTCACCAACTTTCCCCCACTTACAGTGCTGTCCTGAGCTCCCTTCCCAGACGTCTCAACCCCCATTCACACCTTTGTTCCAGTGACCTCAATAGGCCACAGGAAACAATGGAGCGGAGTCCTAAATTGGTTTCAACTGAAACCACTGATTAAATATGACCCACGCCCTCTTCACACCTGGGCACATGTGTTCACGCACATGATCAATAGAGGGTCATAACCACCTCCATGGGACTACGCCCACAGGGGTTTAAATACCTGGGTCTCTCCACCATTTGGTTGAGAACTGAAGAAGCCTTTCGGATGAGAGGTGAAACGTCTTCAAGAAACAAAAAGAAGTCCAGTCGCCTTTTTCAAGCTCCAGAGACCCTGGACTCTCTTATTTTTGTTTATGAGTTTATTTATTTAACAATGACTAAATTAACATAAATAAAGCTAGAGGTGAGTAATCTACAGTTCAGAAAACTCAGTTTTCTTCAAACTGAAGTTCAAACCAGATTTTTAATTTAGATCCACGTCCCGTTCTCTGGGGCTTCCACCATCATATCGCTGCTGGATTCCGGTGAAGTAATTTTGATGTTCACATGTTTATGGAAGCCATCTATAACGGAGCTTTCAGATTATCACAAACCTTAAAGCCTTTAATCACCATCAATGTTGTATGTGCTGGTTGGAAGGTCTCCTTTGGCTTTCTCCTATATTCTTATTTAGAAGGATTTTCCACCTTTCAGCCTGCATAACAAACCGTCTGTGGTTCCAAGACATGTTCACTGCAACCAAAGTGAACCTGGAGGAAAGGTGTGTATCTTCTGTAATCAGCTACAACAGCAACAGAATCTCAGCTGGTCCTTCTAAACAACTTTAAGGTGATTTTAAGTGACTTTGAATCTTTACAAGTTTGGAAAACATCCGCTCATTAATGCTGCTGCTGCCCAACTGTGACCTCCATCAGTCTGAGAGAAATTTCTTCCTGGTTCATCACAGTTACATAAAAACAAAAAGAACCAAACAATTAAATATTTTGGTAAAGCTGTTATCAAGATACTGAGAGAATATTAACCCATTAAAAAAAACACTAGAACTTTTAAATAAAGTCCATTCTTTACTTATTTACTGTCTGTGCTGCTGTAGCTCCGGCCCCTGAAACAGTAAACCTCACTTCCTAAAAGCTTTAAATGAAACTAGATTCATGCACAAGTATCTTTTTATATAAAACTGGTTGGGTTTTAAAACTCAAGGATTTTGAAGCTGTGGTTTGGTTTTAGTTCATTAAAGCTTTGAAAGCTCCTCCTGCTGCAGACTCCGTGAAGAAAAGGGCGACCTGACTCATTAAACCGGTTTCTACGTACAGGCCGCGGGACTTTCCTCCTCCGATTCATCCGGGTCGACCAGCCTCTCCTTCTGCCGCTCCGTCCGACCTTTGAACAGCCTGACGAGCTCATTGAGGCGGTCCTGGACCACCACGCTGCCAACGCTAGCCGCAGACAGAGGACGAGTCCTGGGGGACAACAACAGGACGGTAAACATGGAGGACAGACCGATCCGAGCAGGCAGCTCAGTGTGAGCGTCTGTGTGCTGTCGCTCACTCATCGTCTGCAGTCAGGTAGTCTCCCTGATGGGACCAGGCCTTTAAACCGACCCTCAGCAGCTCGGGATCATCCTCTTCTGCAGACTCGTCACCTGCAGCACTACAAACATCAAGAGGAAACAAGGAGACACTCCAGATTCTGGATATCAGAACACATTAAAGCTGCCAGAGACCATGTCCCTCCATCCAGACCACATAAAAACAGCTACAATCACAACACTGACGAGAGTTCAGACAATGAGTTCATTTCAAGCTTTCCAAGAGAGGTTTGGTGTTTGAAGGTCCACAGAGAATTCAGTGGAGTGTGTGGTTCAGCTTTGAGTTTAAAGACATTTCAGACTTCCTTTCCTTCAGTGGACAGTTTTCCTGTATTCAGAACGAAAACCATTCATACTCATCTAACCCGGACCAGATCAGATATATTTGGAGCCTTTTTAATCCAATTATCTGACCAATAATATGGCTGCTGTGTGCTTCACTGGACTAACACTTTTTGCCTCCTGCTCTCTGATGGAGACGGTCGCATTCTATCTCTCTCCTGCCTTTCCTGCCCCTCCCCATCTCTCCTGCTTGCTGTAAGTGCTTCTCTCACACAAGATTAAGAAGCAGCATGGATCTGGCAAACTGGGCCCTCGACATCATTGATCATATTTTCTCCACTATGAGATCGGGGAAAGGGGAGCCTGCTTGTCCTAGTGAAACTGACCCGGTCGGATACGTCATTGACTCGCGGAGCACGTGGAGACCTGTGTGTCGCTCAGCCCTGTCGGCTGAGGACGTGGAAGACATATTCGGCTTTTTGGTAACGGGAACTCTTCTGTCTGGGCTTGGAGGATACCTGATGTAACGGGAAATTAAGAAAATCTGGGCAGCTGTTCGACATCTGCCGAGACTGCAGAACCAGATGGGTGGGCTATGCAGAACCGTTCAGACTCAGACTCAGAGCCTGTTGGACCTGAGCCGCAAGCTGGATGCGTAGTCCAGCTGAGAATGTGCTCGTAGGCAAAAGGGATTGGATCTGGAGATAATGTACAAATCTGCACAGTGAGGACGGTAACCAAGCAATTTGGATTACTGGCTTTACTGAGTGGGTCCCCCAGTAAACTGAAGGGTATTGAGAAAAAATAACAAGCAGCCTGTTCCAAAACAACATCTGCATTATCAGGAATTTGGCTCCCTAGCCGGCCTTGAGGCTGGTGATCATATCTTTCTGGGACAATGTGTCACAGATGCTCTTCCCCCGAGCCCTCTCTGTGATTTGTGTGAGCTGGATCTGGCGTACCACGGCCGCTGACGTACGTCCATCACTATCACAGAACTGTTTTAGCTGGGAGCTGGGATCTGGCTCCATAATGCCCTGACCCTCTCGAGATTAATTTTTTGAACCTAATTTGTTCTCTTTTCTTCCTGGGATTGATTGAGCTGGTGGTGCCCTTAGTGGCAGTGGCTGCAGACACCCGTCTCCCCTATGTTAGTCTTGTCTGTCCTCTTGGATGGCTGTTCTGAACTGAATTTCGTTCTATGTATAATGATTAATTTCATTGTACATATAATGACAATAAAGTTCTCCTGTATCTTGTATGTCTGTATCTAACAGACTGAAGGTGGAGCTCCAGTTTGCTGAGTGAGATTCTGGGATTTTGATTGGATGTCACTGATTAGCAGGTATCTGTCTGCATCACGGAAGTATCTGCTGTAAAGACCATTTAAAGAAGCTTCTGCTGGATCTGCATGATTCATGTTTCATTTTTGAATCGATCGAGACCGTCTGAGGTCCGTACTGCAAATGAGGATTTGGGATTAAGACCCTTCTACCCTACTTATTGTGCATCGCTCCCATTGGTAGTTGCTTCAATGGTTTTCAATAAATTTGAGAAAACTTTAACTCGTGGTTATTTTGGTCAGTCGATCTCTCGTTGCTCTGGATGCTTCAATACTTCTAGCTTCTTCTTGCACTCTTTAAGTATGATTTATTTCTGATTTTTTTACACTGTAATGAACAACAGAACAGACAGAAATTCCAGTAATGTCATGAAACTGTAATGAAAATAATAAACACAAACCAGGAAATGACACCCCCCCCCCCCAAAAAAAAAAAACCCCAAAAAGACAAATATTACCATACCAAAGTAGGTAGGTTAAAAAAAGAAAAAAAAAAAAAAAAAATTATATATATACACACATAAACAGAAAAAATTAAAAATTACATTAAAATTAAAATTTCAAAAATCATAAATAAATTAAAAAAGAAAAAAAAAGGGTGGGGGTACACAGAAAACAGATAAAAACGGGACAGCTAAAGGGCTTAATATATTCTGTGCTACTGTAACTAATGAGAGTTAGGTACAGGGTATGCACAGTTACAACTGGGATGAGTGGAGATAGCACCACTCATGGGGTCACATCCACTGTCAAAGACATAACATGATTCAAGAGCGGTGACCAGATTTTTGAGAATGTGGTTTCGGAGCCTTTGAGAGAATACCTATTTTTTTCTAGTTTCATAAAAGACAGGGCATCTTTTATCCAGTGAGAATGATACATCTAGCTAGCAGTGTGAGGAAGGCCACACAGTCAGCAAGATAGGATGACAGTAAATGATTTTTGGGGAGGACCCCGAATAAAGCAGTGATTGGAGAGGGCTGTACTATGGTTGAGGTGATTACAGAAAGTGAATTAAAAACAGATTCCCAAAATTGGGATAGAGAGGGACAGGTCCAAAACATATGAGCAAGAGTGGCTGGACCCAAACCACACTTCACACAGCTTGAATCCACGTCAGGAAAGATTCGAGCTAACTTACTTTTGGACCAGTGAACTCTGTGGACTACTTTATACTGTATAATTCTGTGTTGGGCACAAATTGATGAAGAATAAATGTGTTTTAGAACGGTTTGCCACATTTCATCATCAATCTCTGTGTTCAGATAGTCAGACAAGGTAGCGCGAAGATGGTTAAACCCAGGGGTCGAGTTGGAAATCAAAATATTGTATACTTTTGATATTCTATCTATCTAGCAGGATTTCTATTAATCCACAAACCATCAATAATCACTTTAGAGACTTCTATTCTGCTTTATACACATCAGAGTGTTCACTGGATGAGGCTCATTATGAAAGTTTTTTAAATAGTTTTACTATCCCTACGATTGACCTGAAAACGGCCTCTGACTTAGATAAACCCCTTACGCTCGCTGAGGTCATGAGTGCTATATTATCAATGCAAAGTGGAAAATGTCTTCCATCAGAATTCTATAAGGGTTTTTTTAGACAAGATATCTTCCCTTTTGCTTAACACATTTAAAGAAGCATATGAATTTGGTGTTCCCCCAACTCACAATGCAACAAACTACTATTTCTCTTCTTGGACTCTGATGCTGCAGACATGATGTGCTCTGGACCAGGTGATCTTCAAGATCAACAGGTACAAACCTACCACCAACTGACCAATCAGATCTCTGGAAAATAGCATCTGCATTCCTGTGAGATTCCTCAGATCTGGGTGTAGTTTGTGTGCTCAGTACCACAGAAGGCTTAGATTAACTTAGACCCATAACACAGAGCAACATCTGCTCATTATCTGTTTGAGCTCTTCATTCTAACATCACACATCTTCTGTGTTCCTTCTGCTAAATAACTTGTTTCTGATTAGTCAATGCTGGAAGCTCCGCCTCTTTCAGGTGACCATATTCATACCTAGATTGATAAAGCCTGGGTTCATGTGACCTCAAGCCTGACTGATGATATATGTGGAGCTTCCTTTGGGGCACAGGCCTCTGAGCATGAATATATAAGCCAGTTTCAGATAGGATAAATTTAGAAAAATAGATTTAAAGAACTCATTTAGTACTGATTTTAACTCAGCAATGGTACAGCTGTGTCACTGTATTTTTAATCATATTTGAGTTATTATTGAGATCAATCAATCAATCACTCAGCACCTTTTAGCAGGATATGAATTAAACAAGAAACAGGACATAAACATGAAACATTTCTCAGTCTGGTAACAGCGCCCCCCTGAGGCCTGTGAGCAGCACACCTGTCTGTTACCTGAGCTCTGGGGCTGTGAGATTGTTGGGTTCTGGTTCTGGGGTCGTGATAATCTGTGGGATGTTCAGACCTTTTCCTTCCCCCTCATCCACGGCCTCCACCTTCAGCTCCGGAGCTCCAGCCAGACCTTTACTGCAGCTCTCTGAGGACCAGAAGAACATAGTGTTGGACCTCAGGTGACGTCTACCTGTGGCTCAGACGCCTCCATTAAGTGAACCACGCTTCAGGTTGATGTTAATATGCTGTGATGTTACAGGGAAAATAAAACAAGAGTTTAGGGAAGTTTGGAAGAAACTTCCAAAACTCCAAAACCTTTGCTTTCATGAATGTTGCTCCTCCAGTGCGCTTCACAAACTCCAGACATCCAGAGGACATCCAGTCCCTGAATGGCTTGTAGGCCCCTCTCTGGACCCACAAGCTTCACAGCATGTTACTGTGTATGATTTTAACCTTTGACCGGGTCACCCATAAAACGAGGCGGACAGAGTCACAAAGTTCAGTTCACAGATTCTTGAATTTTCATTTTCAACCCTAAATGAGAATTTAGGTGCTATTCACAAAATTATTGCATAGTATAGTTGCCAGTTGCGGCCTCATAGTTCTTTAATGATGGTTGGTGTAAAACAGTCAGTAAACTATTTAAAATGCTCTAAATTTGTGGCTATAGCAAAGGGACAAACACACAGCAGAAAGGTGAAGCCTGGCAGCCCAAACATCCACCTCCTCCTGATTACCTGCAGCATGATTAGCTGGCAGCTGATGGTGAAGCACAGCAGAGCTGAAGAGCATGAGGGAAGCGAGGATGAGGAGGAAGTGGGACATTTGGAGGCAACAGGAGTGTTTGTTTTGTTTGGCACATCAAAGGTTTCAATCTAATTAGAAGTCTGTGAGGTGTCTCTAAGGGGCTGGAGGAGGAGGGTGGGGGTCAAGGCTGCTAAGGATTCTGGGATTTGGACTTAAGGCCTCTGAAGCGGCTGTAGATGTTCATGCAGTATTGTCGCGCCTGCTTGGTGAGCTGCGACAGCTCCTGGGTCAGCTGGGCGAGCTCCGGCGGCAGTGCCGGCACCGACAGCGTGGGAGGGGTGAGGTTATGGTCATGCATCAGCTTCCTGCAGCTCTCCAGACACTCGGCAGCGTGCGGGAATCGAAGCAGAAAGCTCTTTATTGGAGAGCAAATATCAGGAACTAGACAGAGAAACAGCAGTGAGACGATGAGAACTACAAAAACTGGAACATGCAAGGTAACGAGGGACAAAGAAACAAAGAAGAAACGTCAGCACTAAAGGATGGAAAAGACCGAACAGATAAATCTTTTTACAGATGTTTCAGGCTCACCTCCACCTTCTTCTTCTTCTGCTACTCCTGCTGCTGCTGCGCTGGTCTGACAAGAAGAAAAACACCATATTAATCACTATTGATGGAAATTAATGATTAGTGATTAATGATGTAAATGCAAGTCTGCCTGGCTGTCACAGGAACATGAACAGCTGAGCTTGCTTGTTCCTGTGATGAGGACCATGTGATGCAGCTGAAAGACGCTTCCAGGCTTCCCGCAACTGGTGTCTGTGTTTTAAGTGAGATAATCTAAAGAAATTAATCAGAGATGGACTCATGTAGAGTGCTGGTTTAGGAAATGAGACACAGAAGAACAAAAACATTAAGACCACATTAACATCTCTGGAGGTGTTGGTGGTATCTGGCACCAGGACAGCACATCTGTAGCCCCTTAACTGGCAAGGGCCCGGTGACGGGCCGTTTGTAGTCCCTTTTATATGGCAGGCTAGACCCTCCCATTTTTATTGACACGTTATTCGGCCAATCATGTAACTGGCTGCACCAAATCACCTGACAAAGCTACGTGACGCCCTCTGAGTATTATTGGCTCTGGGAAACCCATTTCTTAACATGATTGGCCGAATGAGGTGTCAGTCAAAATGGGCGGGTCTAGCCTGCCATATAAATGCACTTCATTCGGCCCGCGGACCAGACGCAGCCGGTTAATAGGCTATGAAATGGGTTGTTCAGAGCCAATAA
This sequence comes from Archocentrus centrarchus, assembly GCF_007364275.1. Classification (NCBI taxonomy): domain Eukaryota; kingdom Metazoa; phylum Chordata; class Actinopteri; order Cichliformes; family Cichlidae; genus Archocentrus; species Archocentrus centrarchus. The sequence continues at coordinate 35,886,087 of NC_044348.1, forward strand.
TAACCAGAGGGTTTATGTAGTTGTTTCAGGTGATTTTTTTTGCTGCCAGTTAAGGGGTTAAGGTCCAACGCCCTGCGTACAGTTCCTGAACCTCCCCCCTAATTGTCAGCATGTTCCTGTTGCTGCTCACAGGAAGGAACCCACAGGTTCAGAGATGCTTCATCTCCTGCACAGACTCCTTGTTCTTAGGTCTTGTTAACTACAGAAACCTTTTGTTTACCAACATATCTCTGACCCTTCATATTTTCAGCACAGGGTCAACCTTAGTCACTTATTCAGGTAGAGAATACTATCTTTGGTTCAGTTATTTTATACATCTTATATAATACCAGGCCATGCGAGCAGCAGTCTAAGGAGAGATGACCACACCTCCCTCTCCGCCCTTCCATCTCCTCTTCAGGGGGGACACCGAGGCATTCCCAAACCAACCAAGACAAGCTCTTCAGCATGTCTTGGGTCTACACCAGGGTCTCCTCCTCGTTTGACTTGCCCCAAACCACCTTAGCTAGGAGGCCTGCAGGAGACATCCGGTCAGATGATGAACCGCTTCAACTGGCTCCTTTTCAGCGTGGAGGAGTCATAGTTCTACTCTGAGCTCCTCCTGATTGACTCACCTCTCTAATGGAGAGCCCAGACATGTTGTTTCCTCGATCTCATTCTGGCAGTCACTAGCTCATGGCCATAGGTGAGGTTAAATCAATAGCTTCACCTTCAGACGCCACACCAATCCCTCTGTTACTCTCACTATTGAACAAGACCCTGAGGTACTCCTCAGTACATCAGAGGGAAACTACCATGTATTAAATCAGAGTACAGGAGACTATCACCTGATCTGTGGTAGTGGGTGGAGCTTGTGGAGGTAGTGGCTCAGGCTGTTGGGAGACTGGTTCTACATCTGTTGAAGAAGGAGTGGCTTCTTCGGGTGCTTCAGACTCAGTGGGTGGACTTGAGGGTTTAGGGGTTTCTTCAGGCTCCACCTTTTCCCCTTGAGTTGTAGCTTTGGTTTCATCTTGAGCTGGACAAACATCTACCAGGCATCTGTGAAGAACACCAGGTGTCATTAACACCAAAGAAGAAGAAGCCAGGCCTGCAGAAAAGCTGCAAAGCTGATCCTTCCACTGATATTATGTGTGCTGCCTTTAGTTTCATTAGTGTAGCAACGATTCACAGCAGCACTCATGCTGGATCACGTTACATCATAAAGTGACAGTTTCCTCTGAGCCACACATGGAGACAAAAACTTAATTGTTATTAGGGAGGAGCTTACAGGAAAATGCTGACGTTTTAAAACCTGGGTCCTGTTTTCTTTAAAAATGTTTGGAGCCAGTCCAACATTAGAAAGAAGGCTGTGCCATGAACCCACGAACAAATGTCTGAGTTAAGATGTGTGCTGGTTTATGTCACTGACTGGTTAACATTGTTATTATGAGTGAGTGTGTACTTGTCAGTAGGTACCCTCTGGTTACAAGCTTCCTGTTTGGCCCAGATGTGGCCAACATTTCCAGTTTTCTGTGGGTAGTTGTTACTGATTAACATGGGTCACATGTCAGGCCTGCTGTTGCCTTATGCATCCCAGATCAGTGTCTGTTGTTTGGGTAAAGCTGTGGCTCACTGAGCTACAGATGGAAACACTGTAGGTTGTTTCTTGCAGAGCTTTGTGACTGCAGTCACCAACTACTGCCTGTCTAACGGGAGAAGTAAAGATGTAAATAACATTTTCATGTAGGAAAATGTTGTTAGAGAAGCATAAACACCTGCTGTGGCCAGAGGGGAGCTAACGCTCTGAGATAAAGTTATTTTGATGACGTAGCAGCAGTACAGCTGCAGCATGGCAGGATAATGTCAGAAATTCTCACAGAAGGCCAGAATAAAAATATCTGAGCAGCAAAAAGAGTTTTATGTCAATAGTTGGGATTACACTTTAATTGCCAGTCATGGCATTCCTGCTTATTAGTGAACAGATACCAAACATTTTTGAAAAACAGGGCCCAGATTTGTGCACAGCATACTAGAATTTTATTTTAAGGTGCAGTTCAACCATTTTTCAATCCTTGGATTCTTTAGAAGCAGATGAAACACACCGGCTGGCTGCCAAAAACAGAAATGCAGAATTCTGTGTGGTTAAACACCTATAAAAAAGTCCAACCTACCTTTTGAGATCTGCCCTGATTCACAGAAGAAAAGTAGGCAAAAAGTAGCACAAAATAAAGATAAATGTAATCACTGCAATTACTGAAGTAAGCAGCAAAGCTCCTGCACAAGCAGCAGATGGTAAACTTCTGGGCATTAAAACTATTTGGGACCAAAGTCCTGCCCTAGTTTCTTGATAATGGTGAGCAATGAAAACCACTCAAAGATACTACAAAGGAAACAGTTAACAACAGTTAGTAGATGGGGCTGTTGTACTCTATTAGCTTTGAGTGTTGTTTGAGACCAAAGAGCTATACCAGAGAACTGCATGTGACCCCCACTATGCCAGTTTACTGAAGTCAGGCCTTTAGGTCTGAGGTTCATTGTTAACACCAGGAATCAGGTGATTCTTCTCAGGTTAAATCTGTGGCGTGAGGTCCATTACATTAGGTGAGGTCTGGCATGCTGGCCTTGTTGGGGCTGAGCCACTGTGACAGCTGGCTGCAGATCAGATTAGGTTTAACCCTTTATACATGGTTTTCAACTATGAGATGCTCAAATTAAAAAGCTTTTATCAGAAAAACTGTAGCACAAAACCGTATGTAAGAGGGTTGATTTAATAGATAACCTCTTCTAGGTTCTGAAGCTAACCCTAACCTTACTCCTAAGTGGTTCACCAAGAACCTTCATTGGTCATCTGTGACTTATCTGGGGTTTGGGCTGGGGTTTGTTTTAGCCACATGGCAAATATAAAATTAACTACAAGATGTTATCTTACAAATGAAGTCTCTATTATTTGGAATTACAGTTTAACAACATGATGACCATTTGAAGATTCAAAATGAGCATTCCTCATCAGGAGAGCATGTTAGTGGGAACCAGAAATGATGCAGTAGCTAATTCAATTCTGTTTGTGAAACAGTGGATCAACTCCTGCAAATACACTGGAGAGTTATGGAAATGTAAACCAAGTGTAAAGTGACCTGCGAATCAAGTTTCTTTACAATCTTTTAAGAAAGGAACTATGGGAGAACTGACTGCAGGGCCCTCTGGTTTTATCCATTGAGTTCTCCATATATCCCAATTCTCCCAGTGACCTCCTAATTTCAGATCCTAATGAAGGGATTCAAGTTCTAACAGGCACCCTCTGTTAAAAAGAAAGGGATACCAGCCAAGAATAGGGCAGGACTTCAGTTTGCTCTAAGAAGCCATAAAAAGTTTAAAGCTTCATAGATCTGATAATACCAAGGAACAGCCTCTTAGTGCAAGCTTATGTGCAGGAAATGTGTATAAAATATGTATATCTTTTAGTTTCTCACTCTACAAGAGGACCGAATAAAAGAAAATTCTATTAATGGCCAAACTTACTGATCAGATTTAGTTCCTTCCTCAACAATGGTCTTGTTTTTATTTTCTTCTGTCTCTTTATTTTCCTCAGGACTCTGATTCTCTGTGCTGTCCTCACTGTCCTCCTGCAGGTTTTGTAACCTGAACAGCGTGCAGCAAATGACAAATAAAATGGAGAGTCCCAATCAGACACCTCGGACAGCTGAGGTCATCGAGTCCTGTCAATCAGCAGCTAAAGGCAACAGTGTCAGAGTTCAGCAGAGAGCAGCAGAAATGGAGATGAAGCTTGCTGTTAAACTAAAGAAGGTACACAGCTTCATCTCTGACTTTAACAGCAGAAGCTGCAAAAACTGTACACTAAAATTGGTCAGCATGGATATGCATATAAGAAACTTTATGCATATCCAAACTTGCAAGATAAGGCCTTAAGGGTAAGGGAATGTATATTAGAGATGGTGTGACATAAAAACAGCTGTTATAAATGAAACTTGTGGTATTTAAACTGTGGTCAGTCTTCTGTAGCTATCAATCTGTAAGCTAACATCAGTCACCAAATGAACAGAGAATGTCCTGTACTGTTATTACTATAAATACTGTGTGGCTTGTACATTATACTGCCAAAAGCATTCATTCACCATCCAGATCATTGAATCCAGGTGTTCCAGTCACTTCCACAGGTGTATAAACCAAGCACCTAGGCAGGCAGACTGCTTCTACAAGCAGTGAAAGAATGGGTCACTCTCAGGAGCTCAGTGAACTCCAGTGTGGTACCGTGATAAGATGATACCTGCCCAACAAGTCCAGTCTTGAAATTTCCTCACGACTAAATATTCCACAGTCAGCTGTTAGTGGGATTATAACAAAGTGGAAGCGATTGGGAACGACAGCAACTCAGCCATGTAGTGGTAGGCCACGTAAACTCACAGAGTGGGGTCAGTGGATGCTGAGGGTCATAGCGCACAGAGGGCACCAACTTTCTGCAGTCAATCACTACAGACCTCCAACCTTCATGTGGCCTTCAGATCAGCTCAAGAACAGTGAGAGCTTCATGAATGGGTTTCCATGGCAGCTGCATCCAAGCCTTCCATCACCAAGCTCAGTGTAAAGTGTTGATGCAGTGGTGTAAAGTGTTGATGCAGTGGTGTAAAGCATGCCGCCACTGGACTCTAGAGCAGTGCAGACGTGTTCTCTGGAGGGATGAATCACACTTCTCCATCTGCCAATCTGAGGGAGGAGTCTGGGTTTGGTGGTTGCCAGGGGAACAGTACTTGTCTGACTGCATTGTGTAAAGTTTGGTGGAGGGGGGGTTATGGTGTGGGGGTGTTTTCAGGAGTTGGGCTCCGCCCCTTAGTTCCAGTGAAAGGAACTCTTAATGCTTCAGCATACCAAGACATTTGGGACAATTTGATGCTCCCAACTCTGTGGGAACAGTTTGGGGATGGCCCCTTCCTGTTCCAACATGACTGCACACCAGTGCACAAAGCAGCTCCATAAAGACATGGATGAACCAGTTTGGTGTGGAAGAACTTGACTGGCCTGCACAGAGTCCTGACCTCAGCCTGATAGAACACCTTTGGGATGGATTAGAGCGGAGACTGTGAGCCAGGCCTTCTCTCCAACATCAGTGTCTGACCTCACAGATGTGCTTCTGGAAGAATGGGCAGAAATGCCCATAAACACTCCTAAACCTGTGGAAAGACTTCCCAGAAGAGTTGAAGCTGTTATAGGTGCAAAGGGTGGGCCCACATCATATTAGACCCTCTGGATTAAGAATGGATGTTACTCAGGTTCATATGTGTGTGAAGGCAGACGAGTGAATACCTTTGTCAGTACAGTGTATTTTATACACTGACACTGATGCCAGTGTATATCCTAAATGATGACAACAAAGTTGACTTGGCTGTTACTGGAGTTATACACTTTTGTGCTGTTACATGACAGACTGTTTGCTAAAGTCAGTACTTTATGACATTATATCTAAGTATTAATCGGTGAAGTAATTTGGCAAACTAGCTAACGAGCATCTACACTTCAGCTAATTTTGCTAGAAATAACATGAGCAAGCTTCAGTTAGCCAGCTAGCTAATTTAGCTATCTTAGCTTAATTATATAAATATAGCAATAGTTTGCAATTAAGTACTTTGAACGTTATCAGCACATGCAGCCCTGGGAGTGAGGTACGTGAGGTAGCATGCAGTTTGTTCATGTTAACAAGTAAGCTAGTGTTTGTCCACATTAGCCAGAAGACTGACAGCACTGATTTTAGGGAACAAAACCAGCTCTAAGCTGCCATTCAAAGACCCCCATCAATCAAATGCTTTGCTGATGCTCACCCTCATTCCCCCAAATTTCTATCAGATAAAACTAGCTTTCTTCTGGTTAATGTTAGCTAATGTTATTGGGAGCAAGCATGAATGTCACATCCTTTGATTTTAATGAAAAATGTATTCAGAGTCCTTCCGTTAGAAACCAGCCTGTTGTTCAGGGCAGCAAAGCAAGTTGGGGAAGGTCTCTTCTTATTAAGTAAAGTAACACCATGTTCACACACTGGAAATATAACATGCTGCATGGATCATGTTTGAATTAGGGATGGCACGATACCACTTTTTTATGTCCGATAATGATACCGATATTTTACATTTGGATATCTGCCAATACCGATATAAATCTGATTTTTTAAAAATGTTTTTAAATGTCTGGATCAATTTTAAATAAGTCAGCAGTCTCTTACGCAACAAAATCAAAGTCTTTTAGTTGTTCCACATACAAGACTAAGAACCAGGGTGGACAGATCTTTTTAGGCAGTAGCGCCAAAGCTCTGGAACTCTTTACCACTCCAGCTCCGTTTAGCTGGCTCTGTGGCGTCTTTTAAAAAACAGTTGAAAACTATTCTGTTTAACCAGGCTTTCTGTTGACTTTATTTTTATTATTTTTCTTTTAATATGGTAATGTTAATATGTTTTTAACATGGTGTTTTCTGGGGAGGGGGGGGGGTGATATTGTGTTTTAATTATTGTACAGTGCCTTTCTGTCTGTGAAAAACACTATATAAATAAACTTTACTTACTTAAACAATAACTATCACCTGAATCCTGTTGCTCCTATGTGAGAAGGTGATGCATTGGCTAATGGCATGTTGCAGATCTCATTAGGGCTGCAACTATCGATTATTTTAGCAATTGAGTATTCTATTTATGTTGACTACCCAAGTAACTGGATAAGAAATACTTCTTTCGTATTAACAGTTCATCTGCATATTTTAACTTCCGTACTGCAGTTTTTCCCTGTGTGAAACAAACAGGGTGGATGGAGCAGCTACAAAGTTCTCTTTTCTTCACTTACTGATCAGGTGGTTGATGAAGGACCTCCAGCTGTTTCCCAGTAAATGTTTAATGGAGGTTACAGGGACAAAAAAGCTTCTTTTGGACACTAGAAAAACATTTCCTTCCACTCCATCTGAGCGCGCCGACTCTTTGCACTTGTGCAGACAGACTGCATGTAAAACAGCTGACTGCTGCTGTTTGGCTATCAGTGTTTATGTTGAAAAACTGGGGGCTGTGTGAGCGTAATCTTGTAATGCTTTATATTCACAAGCATTCTTCTACTGTTTCTACTGCAGGTCTACAAATGATCTTCTTAGAGCCTCTGACAGTGGACTCATCTCTGTTCTTGTCCTGTTGGACCTCAGTGCAGCTTTTGATACTGTTGACCATAACATTTTATTACAGAGATTAGAGCTTGCTATAGGTATTAAAGGTACTGCACTGCAGTGGTTTGAATCATATTTATCTCATAGACTCCAATTTGTTCATGTAAATGGGGAGTCTTCTTCAGACAGTAAGGTTAATTATGGAGTTCCACAGGGTTCTGTGCTAGGACCAATTTTATTTACATTATACATGCTTCCCTTAGGCAGTATTATTAGAAAGCACTGCATCAATTTTCATTGTTATGCAGATGATACTCAGCTTTACCTATCAATGAAGCCAGATGACACACATCAATTAGTTAAACTGCAGGAATGTCTTAAAGACATTAAGGCCTGGATGACCTCTAATTTCCTGCTTCTAAATTCAGATAAAACTGAAATTCTTGTTCTCGGCCCCACAAATCTTAGAAACATGGTGTCTAACCAGATACTTACTCTGGATGGCATTACTTTGGCCTCCAGTAACACTGTGAGAAATCTTGGAGTCATTTTTGACCAGGATATGTCCTTCAATGCACATATTAAACAAATATGTAGGACCGCTTTGTTGCATTTGCGCAATATTTCTAAAATTAGAAACATCCTTTCTCAGAGTGATGCTGAAAAGCTCATTCATGCATTTATTACTTCTAGGCTGGATTATTGTAATTCATTATTATCAGGCTGTCCTAAAAGCTCCCTGAAAAGCCTTCAGCTGATCCAAAATGCTGCAGCTAGAGTACTGACAGGGACTAGAAAGAGAGAGCAGATTTCTCCCATATTGGCTTCTCTTCATTGGCTCCCTGTTAAATCTAGAATAGAATTTAAAATTCTTCTCCTCACATACAAGGTCTTGAATAATCAGGCACCATCTTATCTCAAAGACCTCATAGTACCATATCACCCCAACAGAGCACTTCTCTCTCAGACTGCTGGCTTACTTGTGGTTCCTAGGATACTTAAGAGTAGAATGGGAGGCAGAGCCTTCAGCTTTCAGGCGCCTCTTCTGTGGAACCAGCTTCCAGCTTGGATTCGGGAGACAGACACCCTCTCTATTTTTAAGATTAGGCTTAAAACTTTCCTTTATGATAAAGCTTATAGTTAGGGCTGGATCAGGTGACCCTGAACCATCCCTTAGTTATGCTGCTATAGGCCTAGTCTGCTGGGGGGTTCACATAATGCACTGTTTCTCATTCACCTTATTTACTTTGTTTATACTCCACTCTGCATTTAATCATTAATTGATATTAATCTCTGGCTCTCTTCCACAGCATGTCTTTCTCTCCCCTCAGCCCAACCGGTCGCGGCAGATGACTGCCCCTCCCTGAGCCTGGTTCTGCTGGAGGTTTCTTCCTGTTAAAAGGGAGTTTTTCCTTTCAACTGTCGCCAAGTGCTTGCTCATAGGGGGTCGTTTTGACTGTTGGGTTTTCTCTGTATTATTGTAGGGTCTTTACCCACAATACAAAGCGCCTTGAGGCGACAGTTTGTTGTGATTTGGCGCTATATAAATAAAATTGAATTGAATTGAATATTTAGTCACAAATCAGGGATTAAAGTATACAAAATATTTTGATGGGGAAGGGGTCCTTCCGGTACCGGACGGTCACCAGTGCTAATAGCTGTGCTTGTTAGCAGTATGTCCGGGAGCTGAAGTAGAGAAAAAAATAACAGCTGAAATTTTCAGCACAGCGAGCACAACACACAAACACAGCAGAGAGCGGTGGAGGTGTGGAAAAACATGTCAGTGATCATCCAGTCAGGGAATCTGTCGCAGCGACGGAGAACTTTATAGAATCTGAGGGGTTGTTTTCTAACTCCTGATCCACTCCTTTCCAGTAGATGGTGGTAGTGCAGCTCTAAGCTGGTTTGGTCAACCACAAACCCACAAGAAGAAGACGACGACGGAGAACTGTAATGCAGCTAATGTGAGCAAAACGTTATTTAATATTGGATTGCATTTTTTAAATTTCTTTCCGATATCCGATCCAGTAATTTAGGCCAGTATCAGACTGATACGATACTGAATATCGGATCGGCGCATCCCTAGTTTGAATAGGTAAGAAAGTTGTTGTTTCACCACTAGCTTAACAGACCAGTGATGTTTCACACCTGTTCTTTCACTTTCAGGTCATAAAAAAGGGGCAGCAGCCTAAGCTAGGAGTGCAGCAGCAGCATTAAGACAGCAGCGTTGTTAGGTGGGCTTCGTGAAAATAGACTTACTCTGGATCATCCTCGTTTTCTTCTTCCAGGATGTTGGGAAGTCTGTTGAGATCAAACGGGAGCATCTCGAGGTCTCAGGTTCAGATTTCTGGACTGTTTACTGTACATTACTGCTCAGATGTTTGGAATATTTGAGATACTATGAATGTCTTTTCTTGATAAATTGTAAAAACCTCATAAGTTGGAGATGGAGGGTTTTGCCATGGCGCTACTTATAGGCAACATTTTGTGTTTATTTGACTTACTGTTCACTGGATTCTGGTAGTGTTTCTATGACAATCTTAGCTGAATGCTCCACCTCGAGCTGGCGGACTGCCTCTTCTGCTGCCTTCCTGGCCATCTCCTCGGCCACACGGGCTGCCTCCAGGCGCTCCTGCTGCAGCCTGTAACAAGGTCACTCAGTAGTCATAAACTGGACAAATTATGTGACACACGGAAGTAACAAATGCCTCTAGGCTGAAGTAAGTGTTGGACACCCCACAGACATCGTCATCCTTATTCCACATGTAAGACAAAAGAATGAGGCTAACCTTTCCTCCATGTGAGCTAGAACTGCCTCTCCAGCCTCCTTTTTGATGCTGTCCATCAGTGGAGTCAGCTCATCCATCTGTGTGTCTTTATCTTCAGTCTGCAACCAGCCATGATTTTATTTATATAGCATCAGTTCACAACAGCAGTCATCATCGGGGCACCTGACGACTCTGTACTCTGGTAGTACCGTGGTAACATTTGGACATATGTTACTACCACTTTATCCTTTGCCATGGGATTGGGGCACCTGATTCTGAAGTACAACAGTATTTACGCCTGTAGAACTAGTACTACAATGGTATTTACACTAGTACTACGATGGTACTGTATTCAAAGTGCTGTGGCAGCTTTTCTGGCACTACCATGATACCACTTGAAGTACCGCTGTGGTTACCCTGAAACTGCCTTAATAACCAACAGTACATGGTACCATTTGCCACAGGGTCTATAGCGGTATTACCATTTTACTGTTGCCATGGTACTGGAGTACTGGCATCTTGGTTCTGAAGGGCATACAATGGTACACCCAGTATTACAATGGCATTTGAAATGCGGCGTTGCCCATTGTGCTTACTCTGGAAATACCTTCCTCTGGTAGTACTATTTGGAAGGTTCCTTCCAAGATGGCGGCGCACAAAGACGCAGCGACTCACGGCTCTTCCTTTCGGTACTCTTTTTTGTACTTTTTGTATTTCTTATTTGTTACTTTTTGTGCATTTGTCTCCGCTAACAACTGCTACACACAACAGGATCTTGTGGACATTGGCTACCGGCACAAGATATCAGTATCGAGTGATTTTCATTACACTCATAACATCCCAGACGACATAGCGAGACTGCCGGGTGCTCTGTGGATTGTGATCGGGTCTGGAGGGCACTGCCGACGGTGGAGGGAGAGGAAGCAGAAGCGGGGCTGCAGATCTGGCCTTATGCTGAAGCTAAAACGCCAACCACACAGGCCTCCTCTGCCCAGCCTGTATCTCTCCAACACCAGATCCATGGTAAATAAAAGGGACAACCTAGAGTTACAGCTGGTTGGAAATGGCTATGTTCGTGACTGTTGTGTAATGGTTATCACCGAGACCTGGCTTCATCTGCAGATCCCCGATGCTAGTGTGCAGCTACTCTGCTATGCGGGGATCGGACAAAAGACTCTGGTAAGAGCAGGGGAGGGGGTCTCTGTATTTACGTGCATGAGGGCAGGTGTAACAGTGGAACAATCATAGACAAACACTGTTCCCCAGACCTCGAGTACATGTCTGTAAGGTGTTGGCCTTTTGTTCTGCCTAGAGAGCTAACAATAGTGATCATCACAGCTGTGTATATAGCTCCCAATGCTAATGTTAGCATGGTGCTCTCTCTCCTGCTGAACACCATTAACAAACAGCAGCAGCCAGTGGCGGTCCTAGCCTGTTTGGCGCCCTGGGCGAGCATCCCTGCCGGCGCCCTCCCACCCCCACCCCAACCCCCCATAGCAATCGCGCAGCAGCGCCTACCGCACTACTCCACTTGGGGGGAAATGAGCACCTGCTGTGTGGTGCATGTAGCTTTCTGCCATGGTCTGACAGACAGCTTTTAACTGAAGGTCTCCCCACCATCACAGGCACACTCAGAATTTCTTTTAAATTTTATTTGAAAAAACATGGAAGAAACTGAAATATTACACAGCTTCTGCTTACCTTCATCTTTGCTTATTTCTCCTGTTGTTCTTTTCTCTTTTTCCTAAACTGCACACCTGATGGCTTTGACCTTTTCCTTTCCATCTGCCGTAATTTGCACTGAAGCTGAATAGGTTATAACCACCACCCATCCACAGGGTTGTTAGATCTGACTGACAGTTGCCAGCCCAACACAACAAAACCTCCATTGAAACTCATGTTAATAGCACCAGGTGTGATATATATTTAACTAGAAGCACTCAGAGAGCGCAAACCTCCGCCAAGGCCATAGGGTCACTGACGCTGTAATACGTGTATCTAAATACTTTGAAATAATCTTTCATCTTTCCCAGACAACAATAACCCCCTATCCCGCAATAGTGTGTTACCTCGACCAGATCGCGGCTCCTAACCGTAGTAGGGAGACCTCTGGTCTCTACTTCGCTTGGCTCGTGGCTGGTAACTAACTTGCTCATCCATGTGGGTCACCTTTAGCAAGGCGGAGAAATGCAGCAAGTCGAAGGATTTTAGCAACAGAACTTTTATTCCTTTTTCCACCGCCACCGAACACACTTTTTCCCTCGCGCTCATCTCCCACGCTAGCCCGCATACACACACACGAGGCAGAGAAAAGTGGGTGGTGTCTCTTAAAGGGGAAGGCTCTGCCTGTATCCCGCAATACTGAAGAATCCTTAAAAAATTCCTGGATCCAGATCGTGATTTGGATCGCCGCCAAAATTTAATCACTGCTTCCTCTTGTCATTTCCAACCGCTCCACAAAATTTCAGTGACATCCGTTCATAACTTTTGGAGTAATTCTGCTGACAAACAGACAGACAAACAGACAAACAAACAACGCAACCGAAAACATAACCTCCTTGGCGGAGGTAAATATACAGAGCTTTGGGTGAGTTGCCTTTATTTATAATTCAGCAGTTACTGTTGGCTGTAACCAGGCCAAAACTGTACAGGCATGAATGAATGAACCCGGCTGACTGTCTCACTCTCACGCCATCACTGCTTCACTTGACTCGCAGGAGAAGGGGACGGGGCAGCGCTGTGTGTGTGTGACGATCTAGTGAAGCAGTGACAGCGAGACAGAGAATCCCCGCCTGCCCCTTTCCTTCTGTTACAACCTGTCAGACCATTGCAGAAAGCTACATGCAATACACAGCAGGCAGAGGGCGCCTATTACCGCACAAGTGGAGTAGTGCGGTAGGCGCTGCTGCGGCGATCGCAATGCATTGGGGGAAGGGGGGCGGTCATGCCGCCCTAGATGAAATGCCGCCCTGGGCGGCTGCCCATGTCGCCCATATCAGAAACCGCCACTGGCAGCGGCCCACCCCGACGGTGTTCTTATTATCGCGGGAGACTTTAACAAGGCCAACTTAAAGACTGTACTCCCGAAATTCCACCAACATGTCAAATGTTCTACAAGAGGGGAGAACACTCTTGACCATGTTTACTCCAACATTAAGCACGCTTACAGAGCCAAACCCCTCCCCCACCTCAGCCAGTCCGACCATCTAACCCCAGCATACACCCCCCTCAGACGGAGAGCCAGGCCTACAACCTGGCCTGAAAACACACTCTCCGACCTACAGGACTGCTTTGCATACACAGACTGGGACTTATTCGGACACAAGGACCTGGAAACATTCACAGAGACAGTACTGGACTACATTAAGTTGTGTATCGGTAATGTGACTGTTAGCAAAAACATCCGTGTTTTCACTAACACAGCCTCTGGATGAATGCTGCCTTCAGGCGACAGAGCTCTGTACAGTGCTGCTTGAGCTGACCTGAAAAGAGGAATTAAAAAAGCCAAAACGGACTACAGGAGGAGAATAGAGTCCCATCTGTCCAGCAATAACACACGGGAGGTGTGGCAGGGCATCACAAACTTCAGAGGCTGTGATGTGACTGCAGGAGACCTGAGTGTGTCACTAGCAGAGGAACTTAACTGTTTCTTTGCTCGAGACACCTCAGGACCCCCCATCTGCTCCGGTCCTGTCCCCCCACCAGGCTCCACCCCACTCACTGTCCAGGAGCATGAGGTATGGCGCGTGCTGGACCAGACAGAGTACCTGGCAAGGTGATCAGAGTGTGTGCCCACCAGCTCACCCTGATTCTCACCAGGATTTTCAACTGCCCTGAGGCCCTTACACTGGTAATCATGAAGTGCTTTGAGAGGCTGGTTCTCCAGCACATCAAGGACCCCCCCCCCCCCCCCCCCACACACACACACACACACACTTTTGACACCCATCAGTTTGCATATCGTGCAAACAGATCCACAGAGGACGCCATTGCTGTAGCTCTCCACTCTGTGTTAAGCCACTTGGAGCAGCAGCAGAGCTACGCCCGCATGCTCTTTGTGGATTACAGCTCAGCGTTCAACACAATCATCCCGGACATTCTCACCACCAAACTGCACACCCTGGGCCTCCCCCCTCTCACATGTTCCTGGATCAAGGACTTCTTAACCAACCGACCCCAGACTGTGAGACTTGGCCCCCATCTCTCCTCCACCCGCACACTGAGCACTGGCTCCCCACAGGGCTGTGTGCTGAGCCCCCTCGTGTACTGCCTCTACACCCATGACTGCAGTCCGGCCCACAATAACAACCTCATCTTCAAATTTGCTGACGACACCACAGTGGTCGGACTCATCTCAAGGGGAAATGAGGCAGCCTACAGAGAGGAGGTCCTGAAGCTGACAGCCTGGTGTTCAGAGAACAACCAAAGAGATCATCATCGACTTCAGGAAGCACAGGACTGACCCAGCTCCCCTCTACATCAACGGCGAGCATGTGGAGAGGGTCCACACATTCAGGTTTCTTGGTGTCCTCATCTCTGCTGATCTCTCTTGGTCAGATAACATCACAGCTGTTATCAAGAAGGCTCAGCAGCGACTTCACTTCCTGAGGGTCCTCAGAAAGAACAACTTGGACCCAAACCTGCTGCTGACCTTCTACCGCTCATCCATTGAGAGCCTGCTGACGTACTGTATCACAGTATGGTACGGCAGCTGCACTGAGGCAGACAGGGTCAGGCTTCAGAGGGTAGTCAAGACAGCACAAAGAATCGTTGGCTGCCCTCTCCCCTCACTGATGGACATCTACACCTCCCGCTGCATCAGCAGAGCAGGAACATCATCAAGGACAGCTCACACCCTGGCTTTGACCTCTGACCTGCTGCCCTCTGGCAGGAGCTACAGGAGCATCAAAGCCAGAACAAACAGACTCAAGAACAGTTTCTTCACCAGAGCAATCACTACCCTGAACTCTCACACTGTAACTGTGCAACACCCACATCTCTGTGCAATATTATATTATTCATACTGAACAATATCTATCACTCCTATATTGTGTAATATCTAATATTCATTCACCAAGTGCAGTACTCACCATCTTTTATTATTATATGTATACACTTAGTTTATTACAATGTATATATTTTATACATTCTCTTATTTTCTATATTTTTAATACATTTTCTGTATATATTTTATACATTTTATTTTCTGTATATTTTATACATTGTGTTTTATTTTCTGTATATTTTTAGATTATATTAGATTATTTTATTTTTATTTTAGAGAGTTTCACTTTCTATTGCATGGCACTGAACAGGAGTGGCCCTCCAATCTCATTGTACATCCTGTATAATGACCATAAAGGCATTCTATACTATTCTATTCCCTTTTAAAGTTTTTATTCGAAAATGACCAGGGTACCATTCAGATGGCCACAGTGCCTACAGTGCAACATGTCCTCCAAACAAAACGTAAGCATCCGTCGTTTCTGCAGGGCCCCGAAATACGACCTATATTTACGTTTCCAAATGACCGCGCCTACCTCTGGCTTCACGTGTCGTATGGACATGTCCTTGGGTAATGTTGCCATGGCTCGGAGGATAGAATAGTAATTTATCAATCAGAAGGTTGATGGTTCGCTCCCAGTCTGTCATGTCAAACTATCCAATGGCAAAATAATGACTTCCGTACATGAATAACAAATGCGACGAAATCGATACCTACGTCTACTTTTGGGGTCTGCCGGACAAAACCGAACATTATTTAAACGCACTTTCGTGCAGAAACGACCAATACCTACGTTTTCACTCTGAGGCCAGGCTGCTACAGTGGTATTACCACTTTATCCTTCCAAATGGCACTGGGATTGTTGGATCCTTGTTGTGAAAGACAAAGTAAATACAACTTGGACAATCCTTCGAAGTGTTAATGGTTTTTATTCTAGTACTACCACGGTGGCACTGGGAGTGCCTTTATAATTTCTCTGGAACTTTCATAATGCCATAATTGGTTCCATTTAAACTTGACTTTCTGGTGTCCTGATACTGTTACCTGGCTTTTATTTGTGGTAGTACTACAGTTTGGTTTAAAAATACTTAGGTTGATATATTGGTACATCTACAGTGATGCAGCTGGTGTGGCTCAGAGCTACACGTTTTTGTGTTATAACCATGAGGTCAGGTCAGGCTCACCTCCTTTTTTGATAGCTTCAGATCCTCTTTGTTCTCCAGCTGTGGCTCTTCTTTCACTTCCTTCACCTCC
The DNA here is from genome assembly GCF_007364275.1 of Archocentrus centrarchus. NCBI lineage: Eukaryota > Metazoa > Chordata > Actinopteri > Cichliformes > Cichlidae > Archocentrus > Archocentrus centrarchus. The sequence goes on from NC_044348.1 coordinate 35,902,240, forward strand.
AATTTCATCTCCTTGACTTCTTCCTGTTCAATGTCCTCCAGCACCAAGTCTGTCTTCTTCTGTATGATACTGACTGAATAGCACATGGCAGGAAGATGTGGGCTGAAAATTTTCTCTATAATTATGTGTTTGTATGTCTTCTATAGACAAATCCTGGTCGCAGTGGATTACTGTGGTGGAACCTTCCAGAGCACCAGCTCATTTATTGGCCATTTTATATAGACATATCCCAGAAGGTCCAGTAAAAGGTACAGTATTTGCAGTTTCATTTAAATAGGGGTTATAATGGGAAGAATCTATAAATCCTAACAGGCTGCTCTCTTTGGTCCATATCCTGAAGTCAAATACCTGATAATCAAATTTCATGGCTCAAATAAATGATTTTTACTGGAAAGCTTAGAAATAAATGCACTTGGACTCTTTAAGGTAACTAAACTAGAAACAATTTGATTGGTTGAACACTTAATTGTTTGCTTGACTGATTGATTGGTTGATTGATAGGTCTGTTTCCTTTTTTCAGGTTTACAACAATAACACAGCCGACACTCTTCTTCCACACAATGTCTTTATTGTAATAAATATTAAGCAAAAGGCTTCCTTGTAGTTGTCTGCACTGATTCAGCTGCTTTTAAGCAAAAACTTTTAAAGGGGACTGCTTGTGCTTTACCTCGTTTTCTGGCTGGTATCATTTTAAATGTTAGATTTTTATGTTTATTGGGGACAAAGTTTCAAATAATGTGTTTAAGCTGAAGTCATTTGCTACAGGAGCTTGTTTCAGACAAGAGCTCCATAAAGGGCTGGTATGAGACAAATAAGGATTATATTCATATTGTGAATCTTGCCATGTTACTCTGGTTAAGTTCCAAATTTTAGAGCTGGAAATAAGCACAACTGGTCGCCTTTACCAAAAGCAAGCAGCTGAAGTAGACTACTGGCAATCCAGAGCTTCCAGTATGAAGGAGCACCAATGGCTTGGACTTTAAACACAGCAGTGGGATATAGAGACTTCCTAATCATAATTGGCCATCATTAAAGAGGACATATTCTGCTTTTTGCTTATTTTCCTTCATATGTCTCCTGTTCTGATGGTGGAAGTTCATGTCGAACATGGGCAGAGTTACTAATAATGAGGTTAGTATATGTACAATAACCCCTGAGAACAAAAAGCTCAGTCTGCAGATTTCTCTAAACACTCAACTTCAAACGTTTTTTTTCTGCTCTTTGATCTATATGATGTCATAGAGTGAAGATAACCCTAATACAGTCATCTAAGACACAGATGCCCCACCCACCTTAGAAGAAGTAGCCAATCAAAGAAAGGTGTCTTAATGGGGGAGGAGCCAAAAGCGTGTTTGAGAATAACTGAGGGGATGTATGAAGGACTATTATGAACTGTGAATCATGCAAAGCTTCTCTAGCAGAGTCAGAGAATTAAAATGTGGAGTTGGGAATAAGCAGAATGAGTCCCCTTTAATAAAATCAGTCATACAATTATGACACTTGTCTAAATATGAGTTACGCTCAATGGCTGTGCAAAACCTGAAAGCGTAGCTGTGCACAAACAGCTCTGAGTGTCCATCAGTCAGTTAAAGTGTCTGTTGCTGTCAGTGTCAGTGTGAACGACTCTGTCCTGCTCTTCCTTCTCCTTTTATTTTAAGGGGCTCTGGCCGCCTTTCCCCCCTGAAACAGAAGGAGAAGAGCAGCCCAGTTAGAGTCTGCCTCACCACTGACACCAACCCCTGACCTACCATTAACCAACCAATCAGCTCGCCAGTGCATGTGTCACAGAGTAACTTAAGTGGCTGCTTTCAGTGACAATATATCAAGAAAATTACTTTTTAAAGCATTTACAAGACCATGCCTGTGACTCGGGTTAGGCTGTTGCTCAGTGAGAAGTTTAAGGTTCAACCAAATGTGAGAAAGTTCCCACCTTACTTCCTCTAAATTAGCAGATGCTTTTATATACAATAACTTTAGTACATTTAAAGAAGCCATGCAAATTGTACCTTCACACCATACCTGTAAAGACTCCCGTTTGGCCGGGAAACTACCATATTTTACCCCTCTGTCCCGCCGTCCTTCCGTATTAGTATTGTCCTGTAAATTTCCCGTATTATAATATAATAATTTTTAAAAACGCATTCCTGTGCCTCTCCAAACTGAATTCTGTCATTAGCCTTGCGAGAACTGCCACCTGCAGTAGCCTGGGTGGTGGTTCTTGCGAGGTTAGTGCCGACAGCGGGAACAAACCTGGAACAACAACTGGACCTCGGTTGGGCTGGTGGGATGGCTCGCAGTGGGTGGCAGAAAATTTCCCTTATATTTAAATACAAAACTTGACAGGTATGCTTCACACTATGAATATTTTCTCAGGTTACAAAGTACTCTGAGCTGGGTCCAGCATTTTTGAGTACAGCAGATATCCACATGAAATTCTCAGGGCTGAAAAACACATTTAGGATCTGAAAAAACTGCGACCAATTTTATACCCACTCCAAGTTTTACAATGTACAGATAAAGCTGGTTTTTTCAGGCTTTCAACCACCTTCAGGTGGCTGATCAAAACAAGTTATGCATCGAAAAGTCTCCTTTTCACCTGCATTTATATCAAGCTCATCTTCTAACTGTGGGTCAGAATCACTTCCTGCTCTGAGGAATGTAAACTTTCTGTTTCTCAGTGTTTCTGTCCATGCTGCTTGTTTCATCGCTAATAAACTAACTGAGTGTGATGCTGATTTGTTGCTGTACTTACTGGTCTGCACCTCGTCACTCCCCTCATCCTGCATGGAGGAAACAGATGACACGTTCAGGTCAGCTGACCTAAGTTGGATTTAATGGCATGTTTGTGAGAGCTGAGCCTCATGTAGCAGCGACTCACCGGCTTCTGTACAGGCTGAGGCAACATGCGACCGATCCCACTGACGATCCAGCCCATCATGCTTTAAACCAAACAACAAGAAGGTGTTAGCCCCAATCAAACATGAACTGCACCCTGAGGCAGGAGTCACACGTTTCAGGCTTCAGCATCTCACTGCTAATTCACAAATCACCCCTTCTAGAACTGAATTTGCTTTGCTCATGGTCCACAGCTGAAAACACAATTTTTCAAGAGTCAGGTGGGAGCCAATCAGATTGCGTTCTGGCTGTAAAGATGCTGATGTCTGCAGTGAGTAATCACACGTTAGTAACAGGGTACTTATGCTGTTCGTTAACTGAAGCTCGTCTTGTTTGTTGTTGCTATGACAATCATACCAGCAAAGGCACCCTCGTCAAGAGCTGACGCACTGGTACATGTTGGTCCTGCCTGACTCGATGTGTATCAATGTGCGTCAGGCAGCTTCTTTCATGTTGTATTCAAGGATTTTATCACTGATATCTGAACAGTGCATAATGTAACTGTTGGGAAAGCTACAGTCAGCATCAGCACTGTATCACAGAGGGATGACTAGGTTTGTTTTCAGGACCAAATCTGTCTGTCTGTTAGCTAACACTAGCTTCTCTGCTAAGAAGGATAAAATGCAGTGCTACAGAAACAGGCTTCCACCTACTTTGGTGGCTGCTCGGCTTCCTTGGTGGACCTGTGAGGACAAAAGAGGCCTGTGTTTAACAAATACTGTCACCTTTAATTATCTTATATGTCTCTGTCTAATGTAAATGCTAATCACAGACTCTCTATATAAGGCATACATCAGTTCCTTAAACCTGCATTTTTTCTAATGACCAGCAGGGGGTGACTCCTCTGGTATGATATGTATATACAACTGTGAGAAAATGAGTGTCCTGCTCACCTGATCTCAGAGCTCAGCAACACTTTCCTGAAGAATTTATGATCTCAGTTGCTAGTTTCAAGTCTCACTGAATAAAACATGATGTTCACGTTTTAATTTTTGGTTCCATTTGTGGTAAAACAGACCTCACAGCAGGGCCTGAGTCACTGTTTTAAGACCTTAAAATGGGACAACTGAAAATTGTCCAGATTCTTGGCGGCATTTCTGTGTTGAGTGCTACTTCAGGACCATGACGCCGCTATGCCTGGTGTATTCCTGAATGCATGACATTCAACAACACACTGAAGGTTTGACTCACTTCTCTGTCTCTGGGGCTGGTTTGGGTGCAGGTGGAGGAGCTGGAGGTGGAGCTTCAGCTGTTTAAAAGAGCAGGAGAAAATCTGATCAACACAATTTACAAACTGCTGAATTCTGAAGCTTTTACGTATCCAAGAGAAGGTGAATGCTAAAATGTGGCTAAATGAGACTGCAGATGTTGTTGGGTTAGCATTGGCGGCATTGACACTGCGGTTAGCGACTGCATTTATGCTTGAAAAATCCGAAAAGTGACATCAGTTTGTGAAGTTTATCTTGCTGAATAATATGTGTTAACATAAATGTCTATATCCCAAAAAATCCAGAGGTAAAATGATCCCGCTAGTTTTTGTCAAGGTTATCCAAGGCTACGCTGACCTCTGTGTTGTTCTGCAGCTTTTATTGAGGGAAAATAGCCAGCAGACTTCGATGAAACACTGTTTGTTGATGCTGTCTCCATGTACAAATGAGGTCATACATTTAGTTCTAACTGGGAAGAGGAAAACAAAACAATTGTTGAACACAAACTTTCATTTCTGTTGGACATTGAGAAGTATGCCATGTCAACAGTGAACTCACATGTCCAATGCTGGCAGGACCTTTCATTTTGGAGCTTTTACAACCAGTACTAAATGGCAAGATAGGACAGCCAGCCGATGGTTGTTCCACGTCTAAATGCTTGCTCTTTAGAAAGAAATTGTCTCCTTGTTTCTCCAGTATCAGCAGAAAACCATGTTTCAGTTCAGCTCAATCAAGGAAAATGGCTCGAACCAAACATTTAAAGTGAATGTGGACCTCTAACATCACAACATGAGCCGTTTTAAAACCATGGCTGACTTAAATACAATATACAGACTAAAGCAGTGGGCCACCCACACATTACACCTACAGGAGCTGTCTGGCCATGGAAACCCATGCCAGGAAGCTCCCTGTGAACAGTTTTTGTACTGATGTTCATGTCAGAGGAGGTTTGGAGCTGTGCAGTTATCGAGTCAGCAGAGCGGTGATGGCTTTCATGCACTCAGTACTCAGCGACCCGCTCTAATATGGTTAGCGGAGTGGGGCTGCTGTCACCTGCCAACGACCTTGGAAGCGGCCGTAACTTTTTGTGAGCTGCCGTGGTTCCTAAATGCTTCCACTCGGCAACAACACCACTTACAGGTGACGTGGATTATCTAGGAAGGAAGAAATTTCACAAACTGACTGGTGTCGACAACAACAACAACAACAATGGCGTCCTATTACAGTACCACACTCAAATTCAGTGAGCTCTTCAAAACCGTTTGTAAAAGCAGACTGCATGGCTAAGTGCTTGATGTTATACACCTTCAGCAAAAGAACTGAAAACACCTGAATTTAAAGATTAAGAAGGGAGGCCCGATAATTTTGTCTATATAGTGTAGGTCTGTAATGATGATCTGAGGCTGAAAAAGAAGTGACGGTACCTTTAGCCAGAGCTTCAGTCTTCTCGTTTCCCTCTGTCTTTGAGCGAACATGAATCTCTGGCTGAGGAACCACCTTCTCTATGCCATGTTTGATCCAGTCTATCATGCTGCGAGCCACACAAACATACAGGCAGGTTAACATATTGAATGAGCAGTTCGTTGAGTTTTGGTTCCTTGATTGTCTTGATTTCGGGGGTTAATTATCTTCCATTTCTTTCACTGTTCTGCTGTCAGGTCTCAGTGAGATTTGTCTTGTTGGTTTTCTCCTGTTTCTAGTTTTACTTTCTGTTTTTTCTCAGTTATCTTCACCTGAGCTTCATTTCCAAACCCACCTCTCACCTCTAATCAGTGGCTTGTGTATATACAGTCCTGGCCTCCCCTTCATCTGTGTCAAAGCTGCATGTGTTTATTTAAGGACAGATGTTTCTTTCTCTGATGGTAAACTGTGAATGAAAGAAAATGTGTAAAACAGTACCCTAACCTGGGTGGCTTGTTTTCATTTTTGTCCTCTCCCTCTGGTTTCACCTCCACCACAGTAACCGGAGGCTTTGCAGCTGAAACACAAGAAAATAGACGATTGACGGAGCAGCAGCTAAAATGTGATCTGTGTCTGCAAACATATTCAGGTCTGCTCTCACCTGGAGCAGGTGCTGCCTGATGCACCTGAGGGAAAAACAGAGGATCAATGCAGGAATATTTTGGTAAAAATACAACCACGAAGACCAAAACACAGCAGACTTTGACCTTTAATCATTCTTTGTTCCATGTCTAAGAGTCCTTTCAGCTTATGGGGGTTATCTTGGCTTTTCAGGGTTTTGTTCAGGATTTGGTTGGATTAATAAAATTAATTAAATGAATTTCAGCAACAGACTTTAGCTGACAGTTGATGACCACGGTTGGTCTTCTTAACGCTCAGTCAGATACTTAAAATGAACACTCTTTGGGAAAAATGTATGTGCAGGTTCTCAGTCATCCAGGTCATAGTAGTCTCTGGAGCTTGAAAAAAGGCGACTGGATTTCTTTTTGTTTCTTGAAGACATTTGACCTCTCATCCAAAAGGCTTCTTCAGTTCTCAAACTAAATTGCTCGGACGTCTACATTGGAGAAACCAAACAGCCTCTTCACAAACGAATGGCACAACATAGAAGAGCCACCTCGACAGGACAAGACTCAGCTGTACATCTGTACCTAAAGGTCAAAGGGCACTCTTTTGAGGATGCCAATGTTCACATTTTGGACCTGGAAGACAGGTGGTTTGAAAGAGTAGTAAAAGAAGCATCTATGTCCACTGTGAACAACCATCATTGAACAGGAGATGGAGTACATCACCAACTTTCCCCCACTTACAGTGCTGTCCTGAGCTCCCTCCCCAGACATCTCAACCCCCATTCACACCTTTGTTCCAGTGACCTCAATAGGTTACATGAAACAATGGAGTGAAGTCCCAAATTGGTTTCACCTGAAACCAGTGATTGTAATGACCCACGCCTCCTTTCACACTTTGGTGAGGGTGTGAAAGGAGGGTCATAACCACCTCCATAACACATCCTAAATAAAACCGCTGGAATCCATCAGTCTGCTGCAGCACAAGGTGCTGGCGTACCTCAGCTGGCTGCTCAGCTAAAGGTGGATCTTTGCTCTTCAGCTCAGGCTGAGGAACAACTTTCTCCAAACCCTGAGAGATCCAGGCAATCATCCCTTTTCTGAGGAAGAAAAACATGTTAATGACTGTCAGAGGGGTTTACGGGACATTAGGAACTGCAGAATACCCAGCAGAGCGTAATGAAGGATTATACAGCAGCTCGCTATCTGGCATCTCATCTGCTGGTGCTTTTTGTAAGCTTGCAAGATGAGATCTCTGGCATCCTGCCTGCTGATTGGTTTACAAAGCTGCTCACTATTTGGCATTCTGCCTGCTGATGGGTTTATAAATGAGCTCAGTATTTTTACTATGATGGTTACTCACTCGTCTTCAGGTTTACTGTCGGGCAGAAAACACAGTCTTTCAGTGCAACTGCAGGTTTTTACCTTCTAGCTTAAATATCTAAACCAGCTGCCACACAATTATCACCGGACATTATAAATCAGTAACTGAAAGCAGAACAGTTTCACACACAGGTGTTTACCTGGCTGCTGTAACTTCCTCCTGTGAGCAGATGTGATGAGACAAAAGAGGAGGAAACACGATCAGAACATGTAAACGCTTGGGCCTGAAACTCATGCAAACACACTTTTACACTTTCTTTCTGGCTGTTCAGCCATTTCTGTTCATTTTGTGTTTTTCTTTTGTTTGCGTGTCTTTGTGGCTCCTGTTATTGAAGAGGAACAGTTTATGTTATGGAAGCAGCACAGGCAGGTCAAATATTCACATAGACATGGAAAACATGAATAATAAACCTTTATATGTTTTAACTGTTGGTTTGTTTCAGTAACATCCACCAGCTCAGGTCATCCACCCTTCTGACGTGGGTTAGCTCCCCCACCATTTTACTCCCATTTGGACCATAGTGTATGTTAACAGAAACATTATAATGCACATATGAAATATGATGGGGTGTTCACAACAAACATGATTACATACACAGCTGAGGAAAGTATACAAATATGCATGGGTAACAGTGATGTGAGCAGAGGCGAATTTGTGTGAGTTAAAAACTTCTTTAAAAAGCATCTTTTTACTTTAAGCAAAAATGAGCTTGTGCTCTGATTATCCTGTAATCCCTGGATGCTAACATTAGCTTTTGCTAATTAGGAGTAATTAACCTGTTTTAGTTAACCAAAAAAAAAGGTACTAAGGGCTAAAATCCAAATTGCCACTTTGTGAACTAACCCAGATTTCCTCCGGTGTATACCAAAACCTCATTAACTTCTTTTTTCCATAAATGTAGTTTGGTCCTAACCTGGGGTTGTTTCAGTGTCCTCACCTTGGCGGTGGAGCTTTTTTGACTCATTTTTGGTGAGACTGCAGGCTGAGGCAACGCACCACTGATCCACGTCAGTACGCCGGCCTGAGAGCCAGGTGTCGGGCTGAGGAGGTAAAAGTTAAAAGGTTTTTTCTGCTGAACAAAAACTGATAAAATACTCTTGAAACTACACAGCTTGTTTAAATACACAATTAAACAGATGTTCTTAAATTTCCTCAAGTCTTTAGTGTGTAAAAATGTGGCAGTTTATTATCTAGTTACCGATGCAGCCGCTTAAAATTGCCCCCTCCTTCTTCTGGGCGTAGCTACTTTCTAGTGTGAACACACCCCTTCCCTTAATTGCAGAGTGTCACCAAGAGATGGCGCTTTCTTCACAAAAGCTTTGCCTTCTGTGATTCACAAATGTTTTGTTAACATATTATATTATATTATATTATATTATATTATATTATATTATATTATATTATATTATATTATATTATATTATATTTTCACTGTCTAAAACATAGCTACTACCAATGGTGGTGCAAGTTTTGAAAATCTAAAATAGATGGATAAAATTTTACAGTTACCTTTCACACACTTTTCACTGCAAATCACCAAAATGATTCATTTTAACATTCTTTTCATCAATTTATTTCAGTGAATCTAATAACTTGGTAAGGTTTAAAAAGAAGTAGCACTGCACTGAGTAAGCCAAGCTGTCTTCCTCTTCAGTCTCCTGTTAGAAGTCCCATGAACTTCAGGCTGCACTTATATCAAAATTATTTTAAAAGCTAACTACTAAAGGTAGGTTATAATGTGTCATTGGCATAGACATAGGAACCGGAAGAAGAAGTCAGAAACTCTCAATGAGGTAAAACGGTCTGTGGGAATGTTACCATGAATATGGTTGTTTGTCAGTTTACTTTCATACAGAGGATAAAGTTTACTTAATGGAGTCAAGAAGTCAATTTGAATGAATTTCAAATGAGAGGCGAAAAAATCATTTTGGCTCTTCTGCTTAGGCCAGGGCTATTCAATTAGCGGCCCGGGGGCCACATCCGGCCCGTGAACCCCCTTTGACTGGCCCACCCCCTGACTGACCCAACGTAAGCTGCAAAAATGCATTTAAATCATATTTGCTGTGACAGTTTTAGAAATTCCCGCCCTTCCTCTTGTACTTGAACGCACCACTAGCAACGCCACCCCAGAATACTCTCTCCAAGTGCGACAACCGCCAAAAATGTCACTGACAGGTCAAAAACGTAAAATTGACAATGAAAATCGCCGTTTTAACCCTGCTTGGACTGATAAATGTGTTGACTTTACCCCAAAGACTGAACTCTAAGACTGAACTCATTAAGTCAGCATTACTTTGAATATGCAGAAGAAGCTTTAATTTTACAGTTATTAAGTGTTCAATTGGTGCAATTTCTTTTGTTGAAATATTTAATGCACTGCATCAGCTGGTCTTTCTAGTTCAACAAATGCACTTTTGCAAATACATCTAAAATGTTATAGAAGACTTTACTGTTGCAAAAAGTTGTTATTATGACATTTTCTTTTATTAAACATATGTGTGGTGAATAGATGCCTTGTTAAAAATATTCTGGTCAAGGTTTGGACCAAATGTTAAAATTTGAAATGCACTTGAATTATTTTGGTCATCAATAAATGATGCAGTATAAAGCCTTTATTGTGAATTCCTTTATTTATTTTTATGACTTAGTTCAGGTGTTAGCATATTTAGAGTTAAATCTCAAGAAATAATATAAGTAGGGGTCTTCGGCCCAGTGGCATCTCAAAATTTTCAAATCTGGCCCAGAAGAAAAAGTAATTGAATAGGCCTGGTGTAGGCCAATGATTTTAACCTTTGTTTGGCTAAATTCAGGGATGTAAACAGGCACAGCTTGTCTATTAAATGTGAGAGGTATCACTTTTATTTATTTCTTTTGCTTATTATTATTTTTATTTTATATTTATTTATTTCAATTATTAGATTAGAGTTTCAAACTGAATAGGCATATTTTCATAGCTGTTTTTTTAACTTAAGGTTGATATTAAAAAGTTGATAATTTGTTCATCACATTATCTGTGAGGATTTTTTCATGTCAGAACTTTGTTTAATTAAAGAACCAGTTCTGTTGCCAGTCAGCCTACATAAATGCATTTTTGACCAGTATTAAATGTTTTGGACAAATAAAACATATCAAACTTTGCACTTCTGTGCGTTACTAAATTATTTTTGTGCTGCTGAAACATTTAGCTTGCTAGTATATGAAGGAGTGTGAGGGACACATTGAGAAAAAAAAATGAATCATTTGAGCATTTTGAGAATAAAGTCAAAATCATCGAAGCTGCTATACTCTCTACAAAATGACTTGGGTAGAAACAGCTTGATCAGCTGTGTTATTGTGTCTACATGTCCCCTCTGTACTGTACGAAGGTGCAGACATCCTTCCATCTAACCGTTGCCAGATTGTGTGGTTTTTCCTTCTGAGCAGATGCAGCTTTCTGCACTCTCTCTTTATCGTCCTCATACTTATCACTACATCGTGTTCATGTACTAAAAGAGAAATCATTTCCTTGTTACTAAAACTGATTCTAAAGTATAGTTTCACTAACTCATAGTACAAGACATTCTGGAGGGTATAACAGATGTGTCGTGGCAGTTGTTTGACTTGAAATGACTTTAATCTGCACATTTCAACTTTTTTCTCAAAATTTTGAATTTATTCTCAAAATGCACAATTTATTTATTTTTTCTCAATGTGGCCCTAAAACTCCTGTGTACTAGTACTAGTGCGGCCAGCTAATAAAGTAAGCCCTACAGCCTGGAATGACATGGTCATTATGCTTCATAAAAGACTCAAGCCATTTTGTTTGGTGGTTTGTCCACGTCTTATGGTTATAAAATATATATATGTAAATTATACATGCAATGATATAGGTGTACACAACACTATTTTTCCAAGAAACATTTGAAAAAGGAGAAAGTAAAAGATCAAATAGCAGTTTTTATGCTTTGCTCCGAGTATTTATGGATCTGTCACGTTTTGGATATGTGTCCCCCCCAATAGTAAACTCCTTCCTACGCCCTTGTAAATTCTTACTAATTCCTATCCTCAGGCAGGAGTGGGGAACTCTTAAATGAGGTAAAACAGTCTGTCAGGATTGTTGCCACGAATATGGCTTGTTTATAATGTCTTGTTGCCAGTTTACTTTCATATATAGAAACCAAATCTTTTTGGTTCAGTCATCTTAATCCTGGGACGGTCACTTGTCCAATATTTAACTGCTATCTTTGCCTAGAAGTTAGCTACACGAGATGTTCCGACTTGTGTAAGTCATTTTATGTTTAAAAAAACGTATGTTAAGTTTTAGAATTTTGTTTACTTCCGCATTTTCATGACGCTACGATGGTGCCTAATGTTCGTTTTGGATACTGCGTGTTATAAGCTTTTCTCTGTTTGAGACGCCTTCAGTTCACTCGACTGTTCATGGAGAAGTGTACAGCACAGTGTAGTGATGAGAAAATGAAGCTTTTGTGAAGCACTGAACCACTTGGACCAATTGTTTCGAAAATAGGTTCATTACGCGAAGCTTCAATTATAGCGCCCTCTCCTGGAAAACTGCAATGCTTTCAGTTACACACCTGCATGCACGCGCTCACACACCTCAATGATGAAGCATCTTTGCATTGTTTGAGGCGCACACGTTATGACCAAATATCATGATATCAGGTTCTATTTGCAAATGAAGATGGATGAATGTGTGTGTTGTGTTACTGAGCTGAGTGCTGGGAAAACATGACATTAACCGGCTGTGCTTGTGTAACTACCGCTAACCTTGATACGACAGCGTCCGTCATCACGTTGAAAGGACGAGCCAGCAAAGGTTGTCTTTAATTCAGAACTCAGCAGTAACTGTTGGCTATAACAGACCTGGCTGACTGTCTCGCTCCTTCACTCGTAACCAGCGAATCACCTGAACCAGTCACGTGATTCATTCTGACAACGGAACAGTTGCTGCTTCAGACGTCATATGTCGTGATTTTTTTCGTCCTGAAGCAAGCTTCGAAGCAGTGGTTCTCTGGAGATGTAAGCCCGGGGTTCGAAGCACATATCGAAGCTTTAGTTTCACATTTTCATCACATAGTACGACATATAATACGACACGTGAATTGTTTTCTTTGAATCATTGAGTTAAGTTTTGATGAAGCACCTCTGTGTTAGCCTTTTGCTATTAGCCTGCGGTATGCATTGTTAACTAGCAGCGATGTCCGTGGTTGATAATTGCTTAATGTGAGAGTGCTCATTTTGATAAGAAATGTTTAAGCACGTGTCAAAGGGTGAAGAGATGTTTCTAACTGACATGTTGTGTTTTATGTCTGTTGTAGTTTTACGATTTGAGTACATTGTGGATGAAGTGGCAGTACAGCAATTAAAGCTATGTGTGGCCGCATTGCCTATGTCATAAGCTAGAGATCTTGTTTCAACCATGTACTGGCCAAGGATGAGCCCTGAATCGGCCACGGACCCACCAAGGTCCCGTCACAGATCGGTCAGCCATTTTAAGTGGCTTCATCTGTACCTGAACCTGAGGTGGGAAATGCTCTAAAATCATTAAAAAGAGAACAGTTGCTTTTGTAGCCTAGCAAGCTAATGGTAGATTTGCTGGTGGAGTCACAGCAGAGACAGAGTGCAGAATTAAAGCTGTGACTCATCATGAATGTCTCACAGCTTTAATGATGATGATGGAAACATGACTAGCATCATGTTTCCATCATGCTGTTACTGTGAGTAAACTCTGCTGCATTACACAACATTAGGCTAACATTACAGCTAATGCTACTTGAGTAAGCTACCAGAGTAGCTAACATTATTTCTTTAGACAAGAGAGTGCAGGAAACATTAAAATGTAAATAATAATTATTAATTAATAAAATATTTAAATATACATTACAAATATGTAGTGTTACTTTTTTATAATAGAAAACTTTTTTATATTGACATGTTCTGTGTCATGGTTAGAGGTTTTAGTGCTAACTAGTCAATTTGTATAGCATTAGGTTTTACAAATACCTACCCGTTAGGTTATTTTGTACAACAAACAAAAAAACAAAACTGAAACACACTTTATAAAATGTCGATAATATCCACCAAACCAAAAGCTAATTTTTAGGAAAGTTCTGAGGAAGATAATTTGGAACATATGAGAGCTTGTGTCTTATTTTTTCAGCTGTGATAAAGTTTTTCAGTTATCTTAGAAACAGCTGATCTCAGCTAATGTAGCAGCAGTATAACATGAGCTGGGAGCTGCTAGTAGTACAGTTACATACCATCATATAGTTTGTTCTAACATAATACTTTTATATACACAATATACAATATTAACAGAATAATATAATATTGTTCATGTGCACTTTTATAAATTAATATTTTGAACTTATAAATACAAACTCATTTTAAGGGAAGTATGAGGAGGGATTACAGGATATGAGCTGTCAGCTCCTTTCATATATTTAGTTTTAGACATTGTGTCCTGTGTGGTATTTTTGTGGATCATAACTCACCCGTTCTCCGCTGCTGTCTGAGGATCCTGCTTTGGTTTTTCAGTTTTTGGAGCTGTCAGTCAAAGATTAATATATGTTGAATGCAAAGATCCAGACTGCACTACACAAAATGTCCTGATCTGTATGTGAATGATCTTACTTTCACTCTTGACCTCATCTTGAAACTTCACTTTCTTCTCCTGTTTAACACACAAAACAAAGCCATCTTACACATATTTAAGGGAAACAAGATAAACAACCTTAACAGTATAGTCATTATTATTTTTGGATAAAATTCACAACATCACATTGAACATACATTTATTTAACCCCATAGTTCACACTATCATTGCGGGATTGCGCCTCACCACAACCACGCCAGATTAGGCGTATCCTGCGCCCTAGTCACCCACCAAGCAAACACCACAAGGAGGGGGAAAGGGCGTGAGAAACAGCTGGAATCCCAGTGGGCATCTATTAAACTAGGAAACTGCAGCAGTAACCACCCTAACCCTAACCACTGACATTTCGGAAAATCCTTAGAAAGAGTTTTTAAGCCTTGAACCAAGCCGATCAGCAATGAGGTAAATCATGACCAAAGATTTGATTTGGATCAAAACATAAAGGAAAATGAAAAAATGTACAAGATTTGGACATAATCATTTTTAGTGGTGAAGGAAGTGCTCATCCCATAATGCATTGCAAATCCCAGATTCCACAGTGAACATCTTCCAGACTTTCTGAAATGAATCCCTTTCATTACTGTAGCGTTGTTCCTGACTGCAGTCTCTGCTTTCATGGTTTCTGAAGTTTCACACTCACTAATCAACCTGAAGTTCACCTGTTTAGACATTTTCATGGTAACACCAGCCTCCACCAATTAGAGACATTGCTGTTTCAATTTAGGACTGTGGGTAGAGCAGTTATTTTCTGTGACATCGCAAACAAAACATGTTTTTATTTGGTGTCGTACGGACTTGTGGTTTCAGTGTCGCGGCCCTTGCTGAGTCTACTCTGGGTGGGAAACATTATGGCTCATACTCCCTGTGGGCAATAGGAATGGGATTTTTACTTCCAGAACCTCACAGCTGAGCTCTGTTGGTACACCAGATTTCCTGAGAGTTACATTGGTACATTTAAATAAAATTAATATTTTTAGTCGGATGTAGCTTACATTAACTGGAGGTGGGGCCGCTGCAGGGGGTGGGGCAGAAGCAGGGGGCGGGGCAGCACCTGTTTTCCCCTCCTTCTGTTCTTCAGGTTTTTTAGGCTCAGGCGGCTGGGGAACAACTTTGACCACCCAGCTCAACATCCTCTATGAAGAAAAACAGACGCTGTCAGCCAGTACAATGTGGACTCATTTCTAAATACTATCATCTTCTTCAAGTCAGTACGTGCTTGTCTAAAATTCACAGTGTTTATAATCACTATGCACACACCTGTGGCTATAAGGAGAAATGGAAACCAAACATAATTAGCTGTATCTCTGCTAAGTTTACAACTGACCCGCTTCCCGCTGCACTTAATGGCATTTAGATCATGTCTGGCTGAGTGTCAGTCTCAATTAGTTCAGACCAATGCTGACCCCAATCCTCCACAGGAGGCCTGGCAGCACCAACAACTGTGTCGCTGCACCCATAAATTCATTTAAACTGGTGTCCAGTTTGGCACTTGCACTTTCCAATTAGGGTATATGCCAATTATCCAGTTGTGAAGCTGATCAGATTGTCAGTCAGATTTCTAGGAAGGTCTTTAAGTAAAACCCTTCAAAAGTTAGTTAGTTGGGAGCATGTTCTCTAAATATGAAAGACGACTGCAACTTCCGGTTCTAATAAAGAGAAGCCACTGTGGAAGTGCCATAACCCTGCTCTATTTCCAATGTCAATTACTTTGGCTCCAAGAAAAAGTCAAAGTGCATAGAAATCAATGATGAAATTACCATATTTAAGTATTTCTACATTTTTCTATGAGCTCATGGTCTCAGTTACTCATATAAAGTCTCTTTTAATACAACATGTTTATAAATTATTCTTCTACTTACAGTCATACCCTACAAAGTATTGTTGGGCCAACAGTTATATTCTCATTTGGCCTCTAACGTCTGCTTAATGTCTTAATTAAGACCAGGACCGAGTTCCAGCAAAGTTATAAAACAAAGATGTGAACATATTTATTATAAACATTGCATTTGATAATGTAATACAATAACATCATAGATTTGACTTAGGTACAGTAGAAGTACATCATATTTCCAGTATTGAAAAGTCTTTGTGGTCTTGTTTGTTTGCGACCACAGCGTAAAGTTGTTGCATTAGCTGTTGGTAAGGCTGCACACTAATTATGACCAAAAGCAACGTCAGCATTATGTAATGTGTTTGTAGGGTACAAATGTTACCTTTTCAGGGCAGTCCTACCAATACCACTGATTGACTCATGGCACCAAGATGGTGGTGCAACAATGCTAATGTGAGCTCTGTATGCATTTAAATAACGGACTCATGGGACAGCAGTCAGGTCGTTTTTCTGGACTTTAAAGTTTGCTCCCTAACCCTAACCCTAACCCTTGAGGTGACTTTGTTGTGATTTTGCGCTATATAAATAAAATTAAATTGAACTGAATTAATGAATCAGCTGTTCAGTTTTTATCTTCAGTAAGTATATTTTGCTTTCAGCCTGGTTTCACTCGCCAAAGTTAGTATCCTGATTACCGTGGCAAAGCTAATCCAGCTAGCTTGTGTTAGCAGTTTATACCACGGATTTATTGAGTTTTCCAAATATGATGAAGTCTGACTTTAAAAAGAAAAAGAAAAAGATGGCAAACCCCAAAATGCCAAAATCGAGGATTCAGCCCATTCATGACACTATAGCGTCTTTTTTCTCTTTGAAAACTATTTTTTAAATGCTGTTTCTGTGGTTGGCGATTACTCAGAAGTTGGTGAATAAATTAGCTGCTTAGCTAGACAGCTCTTTGGCCAGGTAACAGGTTAGCGAATTAGCTGGTTCTTGAAAGTAGCTGATCTTCTCGACTATTAGCCGGTTATTCTGCAGATCGAAGACTTTCAGATTAACTGCAGATAAGAACACTTCCTGCCTTGACTCCCTCACCTGTGTGCAGGTACCAGACAACACGGCGTGAGCCAACAATTCAGTTCAATTCAGTTTTATTTATATAGCTCGAAATCACAACAAACAGTCACTTTAAGGCACTTTACAACACTGGCCCATATATACCCGACTGACTGGTTAGCAGCACTCACCTCCAAACCAGAATCATCAGAAAGAATCTGGACCTTGCAGCCAGTAAAGTAACTAAGTACATTTATTCAAGTAATATACTTACTTTAATGTTATGCTCCTTTCTACTTCATCACCTCTGTATTTCAGAGGTGAGTATTTTACCTTGTATTGCACTACATTTATCTAAAAGCTAAAGCAGGTTAAAGATGTATCATTATATAGTTAATGATGCAGAACACAATTCAGCCATAGGTCAGCATTCAGCTGACCATATAGAAAATAAAATACTGCATTTTAGTGCATCGAGAACCATATTCCAGGAGTGTAATATTTAAGAACGAAACATTTACACATCCAATTGGGTGTATAAAAAATATTTTTACTTTTGCACCTGTGACCCAGCCCTGGATAGGCGGAAGAAAATGGATGGATGGATGAACTTAACATTTCAAATTAATACTCATACTTTTACTTAAGTATAGTTTTTTTTAATGAAGGCTGATTTTTACTTGCGAGTATTTTAAATATGGTACTGTGACTTTTACTTAAGTAACAGATCAGATTATTCTTTCACCACTCCACCAGAGTCACCAACACCTTCCACCTTCAGGCCCTCAATTCAGGTAAAGAAAAACACCTCTGGTGGGTTTACTGCTGGAAATTTCTTGTCCTACCTGAGTTGCTCAGTCAGGGTCCAGCAGCATCCCACAGAGCTGCAGGGAAGAAGCCGTGTAGCCTTGCAGGGATCTGTACACTGTGGGAGGATTACGAAGGAGCTCAGCTAACAGGATTACTAAGCCAATGAAGGGCAGAGTGGGACGAGACATGGGTTCAGATCTTCAGACACCTTCAGAAGCTGAAACATGAAGGGAACCTCCACAATCCTCAGGCTGAACAAGTTGGGGAACAATACGACTTATGATCAAACCCAAACAGGAGAAGCATGACACGACATTTGGATAAATCCTCTTATTAGTGTAAAGAGGTTGAAATTCCAGAAAGCTTAGATCATAGGGAACATTGTTAGAGTCAGACCAAAGGTTTCAGCTTGTGGTCTTCTTCACTTTGTCTATGAAGGCCAAAATTTGCATCTATCCATCAATCTGCTACTAAATAAATGACTTAAAATACAGTGTTCTGATGGGAAACCTTCGTTACCACCCACCTAAACATTGTTCCCGACCATGAACATCCCATCCGTGGCAATGGCAGCGGCAGTCCCCCCAGTCGGTCATGTTGCTCAGAAAGGGCTCCATGAACAACAGAGCCGAAGGTGTTGATCAAACTCCCTAGATACCAGTCCAATGGAGAAATGGTACCAAAAAGCATTCAGGACGCACTAAAGGACATTACTAGAAGTCTTGTGGCCCAAATGGAACGGAGCTTTTTTGGTGGCCTACACAGGTTTAGAGACCCCAGGGCAGACCTAGGACATGCTGGAGTAAGTATGTCCCCCGTCTGGTTTGGGATTACCTTGGTGTCACCCCAGAAGAGCTGAGGGGGCAACTCTGTTTAGACTGGTGCCCCATGACCCTGACCCAGACACGTGTCAGAAAATGAATGGATGGTTAAGTTCTTTTAAAAGCAACTTTTTAGTTCCTGTTTTTATGGAGATGATGCACTGATTTTTTTCTGTGTTATTAAAATTCCATTGGCTGCCATTTCAAGCATATGATTGAATCTGTCTCAGGGAAAAAGCTTCCAACTGTGACTAACATGGACTTGAGCATTGTTTCTGTTCCATCTAGTCTGATAGACTTTCAGCTGAGTTCAATCACATCTCTGCCTGAAGTGTTGTATTAAAGCTGTTAATTACACTCTAATTTACAGGTTTGGCCTCAGAGCTGTGGACCTTTTACAGCCGTAATTTGAGTGTTTTTGTGTGTGGAGCCCCGTCTGTGGTTCATAGAAGTCTGGTCTGGTTTTGGTTCTGGGGCTTGTTTACAGCTCTGGGCTGCAGCACACTGTGGCGACTGCATGTTAAAGCTGTTAATGTGGCCCTGAGGATTAGCTGCTAACGAGGTTAAGTCCAGTGTCAGCAAAACAGAGGATCGGATGAGGCGCTGCAGATATCTGAGCGCCATCTCAGAGAACACCTCAGATAAGGGTCAGACATTTTTCTCTTACTACTTCCTTCCTCTTGCTCTTCACCATTCTCCACATCCACCATTTTTCCTCTTCCTTTGGTATCTCCTGTCTTCTTCCTGTTTTTATTTGCATCTTCTCTTCCTTTTTCCCTTCTCTCCTTTCCTGCACACGCTGATGTTGAACCTTCATTTCTGCATCTGCGTCATAAAAGTTTCATTCTGGTTGTTTTGTTTTGTGTGTGTTTTGCCATGAAGTGTGCTAACAGGCACGCAATGAACCTTTGTGCTCAGCACTGGACTCAGGTGGCCTGGGCTTTTGCTGCCCTCTTGTGGATGATCTACCTCCACCCTCCTGGCTCTCATATCTCTGCAGCTTCTGATTGTGTTGTCAGTGCAGACAGTTTGTATTTTCTTTTTCTGCCCTCGGAGTTCAGATCATCTCTCAGCTCACATTCCTCTGGATTACACCACTGTGTGAACCTCCTCACCTGCCAGCAAGAAAACATCCCTCCTCAGGATGACTGAGAGCCTACACAGACCCTCATCAGGCATCTTCACTGCCAGACAACAACATTCAAAGGAGGATTCAAACGTTTTAAACACTAGTTCACATTTTCCAAGATAACAATATTTAAAGACGTCATTTTCCCAAATAAAATCTATCTGCAGGCAGTAAAAGAGCGTTAGTGTATGTCCTTTATTACTTTGTTAAAGTGAAACTACAGTTTTACACTAGTACAGATTACTGTAGATAAACTCATGTAGTGGTATTTTATTTAGAGAAGCTAATCTCAGTCATGTCCACATACTGTACACCTCACTTTTACAGCACCAATACACAGAAACCAAACCCAGTTCACCATGCTCCGGATATCTTTCCTTATCTGACAGCTCCCATCCCAACATCGTCAGTCAGGTCTGATAGCACAGATGGTAATGACCCAAAGAAAATGCATATCCTTCAATCAGTTACCTGATCTCAACCCAACAAAGCAGGTTTTCAGTTACTGCAGACAAAACAAGCAGCAGCTGAATGTAGCTGCAGTGAAGGCCTGTAGAGCATTTCATGGAGGAAACTGCATTTGGTGATGTCCATGACTGCAAAGGATCTTCATTAAAAACAGTAGTTATTTAAAATTGTATAAAAATGTCATTCCTTAACAGTTGATGCTGATTGTTTGTGAAACCTGTTGAATTAAAACTGAAAGTCTGAACTTCTGTATCATATTTTCCAGCTGTTAATAGTTTCCTGCTGGTCCTGCTAACCCTACCCTAACCCTGCAGAGGAGCTCCAGCTGTGACTGTCTGTGGACTAAATGAATGTTTCTGTTCATGGAGGATCGAGCCGCTGGATTCAGAAAGGCTGACTCATGGATGACTGCTGAATGAGTGTGATGCCTCAGTCCACTTTGGACAATCCAAGCACTTAATGTCCTGGCTACCATTACCCCCTCAGGGAGGTCACTTCCTGCTGGGACACACCTGAAACCAGGTGGGGTTCTTCTCTTGAAATTCCTTTAACACAATGATGCTGTTATGATCAATAAAACCCCTTCACTGTCCCACTCCACCCCACCACACCTGCTTTATCTCACACTGTCTGGATAAATATTAGCAGGGTTGGTTGAGCAGTAATCAGACCCTGCTGTCTCACTCTGTCCATAGAAACTCTGAATAAACTTCTGAACAAAACAGAAAGTCGGGAATTTTCACAGCTGAAAAGTCACAAACACAAATGAGTCCTTTCAGAGATCCAACGCAGGAGACCTGACATGGAACTGAGCACTGACAGCCAGAGCCTATCCCAGCTGCCATAGGGTGAGAGGCAGGGTACACCTGGGCAGGTCTCCCGTCTGTCACAGGGCTAACACAGAGACACAGACAGCATTTCACACCTCCGGGCAGCTTAGAATCACCAGGTAAGCTAACCCCACTGACTGCATATCTTTGGACTGTGGAAGGAAGCCAGAGAACCCACGCAGACACAGGGAGAGCATACAAACTTCACACAGAAAGGCCCCTTACTGGATTCAAACCCAGGACCTTCTGGCAAGGTGGTGCAGTGGTTATAACTGTTGCCTCACAGGAAGAAGGACCAGGCTTAATCAACCTGTGTCATGATGCAGCTCAGTAGAGTTCATGACCGCCATGTGTCCCAATGTCCCAACATCTGTGCTCCAGATGAGACCACGGATGCTGTCGCCCTGGATCAGGGCATCAGTCAGCTCCTGGCCAGCCTGTGGGAATATTTATTGGCACTGGTTGCATCAGTGCACAACTTCCCAGAGGTTCCCAATTGGATTAAAGTCTGGAGAACATGGAGCCATCAGTGCCTTCATCATCTAGGAGCTGCCTACACACACTGCCCATGTGAGAGTCCCCAGACTAAAAACATGTCATGCTGGATGATGTTTCAGGCAGCCTCATGTTCACCATGGCGTCTGCAGACCCTTTCACACCTGTCACATATGCTCAGTGTGACCTGAGAACAGGGCGCCTGCCAGGTCTGGTGTTCCCTGCAGTGCACGGTGCTGGTCTGTGAGCTCAGGTCCCACTAAAGGCCGCTGGGCCGCCGTCATGGAGTCTCTGACAGAAACATGCACATGAGCACACTGCTGGAGGTCATATTAGTGCTCCTCAAAGAAGCAGATACCCATCCTCCGCCCCCCTGTCCAGAGACACAGCAAACAGTCTTGTGATGACACTTATGGATGTGCCAGGACAGAGGAGCTGGTCTTCCTGTGCAGCCTGAGTGGGCTGCAGGACAAAGACACAAATCAGTCAGGAGGGCGGAGAGTACAAAGGTCTGCGGCCAGCAGCTGATTTTTTACCCCTGCTTTTGTTTCTGGTGTTCACATTTCCTGTGGACCCCTCTGTGCCACCACATTTCGAAGATCCTGGAAACACTCCTGAAAAAACACAGACTCACTGTGTGGTTATATAATCAGCTTTCCTGTATGGACCATCTGATGCTAGAAAACCAGCCTGCAGCCTAACTTCACCCGATCACGTTTTATTGGCCAGGAAATGCTTCGGTTTCACCCTCATTTACTTTGCTTTGGTTCATCAATGTCACCAGCAGCCGATGCAGGAAGGAGTTAAATCATGAGCTCTGATTAAGTTAAGAAAAAAAATCATATCTAACTTTAACAGACTCCCACCAGCCAGCCAGCCAATCAGAATCCAGTGTTTCCTCAGCCCCCGGCGAGGCGATTTGAGCCTCACTGAGGAATTTCTGCCCATGTGTTCAGCCTGATGTTAAAACCCTAGTAGTGAGTCATGCAGGCAGTCAGAAAGCTGTGTGTGTGTGTGTGAGTCAGCCTGTATTTAATCACCACACCCAGCCCTGTCCTGGATCATAACGGCGCTGCTGCTGCTTTAAGGTAAGAACTCTTCAGACTGAGCGGAGATCTTGGGATTAGTCCGAGAGTTTTAACACAGCAGGAAGGATTTTCTTCCTTTTTCTCCTTCAAAGAGTCAAAAAAGGAAGAATCGTTTGTTTCTTCTCTTACCAGTGACTGCAGGCTTTTATTTTGAAGCTTGAAGTATGGAGAAGTTGGGTTTGTTATTTTTCAAGTTACTTTTTTACTAAATATTCACAAAAAACATCTGTTCAGAGGTGTATTTGTACACTTTTGGCAACATGAAGAGTTTGTAGAAACGCTTCTTCTAAAATCCATCAAAAAATTAGTGAAAGCAGCAAACTAAAGCCACCAGTGAATAGTAGAGAGACTGAAAACAGCAGTGATTTTAAAATGCTGTGCCTGTAAAATGTCTGCAGGGTCGTAAAGCTCAAAGTCCGCTGCAGATGGAGTCGTCTCCTGCTGAGGGCCGAGCTGCTGCTGGATTTCAGAGCGATAAACGAGGACCGGCTGCAGGACGCGGTTTTCTCTTGTACTTCAGTGCGACTCTTATTTATCAACTAAAATGACTGCGTGAGGTCATTTCTGACTGAGTTTGGTCCAACAGTTACCTTCAGGTTCTTCTAGCAGCTTCACAGGGAAACATCAGGAGAGCTGGGCCCTTAATCTATGACAGACATTAAATGTTCTGTCATTAATTATGTCTGCTGGTTTGTAAGCATAAATGTAAGTAACTGCAGCTGCCTCTGACACCAGTACCCAGGAGCAGTCCAAATATGTCAAGCAGAAGATTTGTCCACCTGAAACCAGGTCTACCTGTACCTGGATTCAGGTCTGTGAGCTGTGAAGCTCTGCAGAACATCACAATGCAGTGATTAGAAGTAGAAAATTATGATAAAATCAAAGAGTCTTACATGATCCTCACCACACCAGAGGTCCAGTTCCTGTTATAGGAAGCATTTTAAAGATTAAAAATATCACACAGAAATAAATGGCTGGGGTCACTCTGAGGTAGACCTAGCTGCCCGGCTGTTAGCGCTCCCTGATGCAAAATAAATGGTGATGCATCAAAGCATGGCAGCTTCAGTGACAGTCTTTGGTCTGATTCTGAGGTACTGATATCAGTGTTGGACAGATGGGGTAACAGTACCAAACCACAGCTGATCCACGAATTAGCTGCAATTATCCAAACAATTTGTTGTTTCCAAACAGTAAGTCCAGCAGATGTTAGCAGTGTAGTTAAAGCCCAGCAGACTTTATGGCCAAAAGTAACGCTGGGCCTTTAGTGAAATACCCATTTATCCCACAAGGTGGTGCAGCAACTCATTAAGAGCACATACTGAGGGGCCCCAGGGGGCCTCAGGGCGTGAGCAGGGGACCGTGTATGCCGCTTGGCTGTGCAGCCAGCACAGGTTCGAGTCCTGGCCTGTCTTCTCCTGTTTCTCCTCCCTGCTTTCCTGTCTATCTCCACTGAAGAACCATCGAATAAAGCCGCAAAATGGCCAAAAAAATCTTAAAAAAAAAAGAGCACATACTGAGAGCATCTTGGGAAAAGGTAAAACCTCCAGAGGAAATGGGTGTAGAGCTAACAGCAAATATCAGAAGTTAAAAACAGCAGCACCCACCCACAGGTAAAACACTGCCCCCTGGTGGTGAACATTTTAGTTGAAAACAACTACAAAAAGTATCTTTAATAATGATGGGTTTTGTGTAAAGTGGCAGGACATATCAGACAACCTCTAACTGAACACAGTTGGAATATTTTTGGTCTCTTTTTTTAAACATGTTACAGAAAACTGGGACAGTACCAAATAATGGCACTGGAAAAGCTGGTAGAGTCATTTTTTAAACACTTTTGTTTAAAGAACAACTTTAATATTCATACGATCGTTTACCAAATTGAATCTCTTTGATTAATTAACCGACTAACAATCTGGTTGGTTTCTGAGCACCCAGGGAGGCGCCCTGAGGAGGTTCCTGCTCTATCGCATATTTAGATTGATATGGAATTCCTGTTTAATGTGCAGCAAACAGGCGACGGGTCGAGCTCAAAGTTCAGGACTGATTACAGGAGCTGTTTCTGTGAGATGAGACTCTGGCAGAGTTTGTAAGAGGGTCAAAGGTGAAGGAAACTGCAGTAATCACTTTACAGCTGCAGCGTTTGCATCACTGCTTCAGCATGTTACACAACACACTCGAGATTCCTGCAGATTCCTTATCTGCACACACGCCCTCCGCTGGCACATCCTGGTGAACAAAGCAAGCGCGCATCTGAGTGTTTATGGCCCGCTGGACTCTGAACGCTATTGTTGGCCCGTTTTAGACAGGAGAGGAAACCCAGCGCTTCCAGTGAGAGGTTAAAGAGGATGCATCACAAGTCCACCGAGAGGCTCTGCATGAGTCACACTTCAGAAATAATCCTCATTTATCTCATACTGTTTTTTTATGCTGGCCAGTCTGTAGATTGGCTGATAATGGTGCTGCTCTCACTGCCTTTTTCTTAATGATAAAGTAACTCTTAATGAAAACTGCATGAAAATTATATAAACTCAACTTTTCTTGAACTGTGTTGCAGGTGAACCATCATGGCTCTGGTGTCTGAGTTTCTGGGGCAGCTGACGCTGTCGTATGGAGGGGTGAGTTACCTGCTGATGACACATCATCATAAACGACATTCATTGGGATCATTGTGGGATACACAGAGCAGAATTACATCAAACTACACGTAATGTACCAACCACAGTTCTGAGGTAATTCATGTATTTTTGTGTTATTCAATTTTTTCTGCACAAAAAGAACCGAACTGCCAGGTTTTCATCAGGAGTAATTAAATTCAAACAATAAAGAAATAAATAATGAACAGGAAATAAGAAGAAAATGCCAAACAGAAAGCACTGATCTGAGTTACCAGCAGATTCATGACAGATTCAATCTGATCCTTTTGTTACATCACGTCAGCATGACTTTCAAACATATTTCCATTTGCCACACAGACTGTAGAAGATGAATATAGTCACCATGACATCACTCATTGGTTTGCGGTCCAACTATGAAGCTGAGTATTTCCAACCTCACTGTGTTCAGAATCAGGGGCTGTTTTCAGATATTTTTTACCTGGGGAGGGTCCTACCTGAGTGAAGGACCCTGAAGTATCTGCAGCCATAATCAGAGCTCGCTGAATTCTCCAAACACTAAGGAAAGGTGCTCCATTGCTTCCTTTCTTACCTCCTTTAGTGGAGGATACACTGAACCATCCTTTATGATTGGCCTGCTGTCCTCTTTCCCCAAATTCCTATAAATTCTCCTTCATTACATTTTCCATCAAAGCCAAGGAAATATGTTTGGGAAAAAACCAAGAGGGAATAACTGGACCATTGTTATTCCTCATGCTCCTTTGTGGATTTTTCTTATGGAGTTCATGTTCCTTGGTTTTCAGATGAGCAAGTAAAGATGCTTTTGTTTTGAGTCCTTTCTCCAAAGTATTCTGACCCAAAACTGGAAACCAGTGTTGAAATGCTTTAAACCTGAATCCTGTCTAATGTCCATCAAGGGGTGACTGAAGCCTGACTGTATAGAATTAATGAGAAAATGAGCCTACTGCTCACACAGGCCATATAAAACATGGATGTAGCTTCCTACTTTCCAGGTCGGCCAGTGCGGAAGTGTCTTAACAAGCATTCTGACTGAAGGCCACCAGGTGGCAATAGCCGCAGTTGCAAAAAGACTTCAAGCCCTATGGAAGCCTTATGGGAAAGAGTTCTCTGACCTCTGAGTTTACGGTCTCACTCGCTCATTTTGGGTCACCTTGAATAACAAATTTAGTCCGTTTAATAAATCTTGGCCATATGATGTTTCCAGGTGGAGGATTAAGTGTAGTATGATAACTATAAGCTCACTGGCTAAAAAACTGTCAATCACAACTTGATAACCAATAAATGGGAGGTTTCAACATCAGCTCTCCTACTGACATCTGGTTTCTTACAACCAAGATGGAGACAGCAGAAACACTCACCTTGTCTGGTGGTTTCTTCGCAGCAGCAGTCTGTGAGCTAACAGCTGGTTTCTGTCCTCTGTAGGAAGTAGAGCTCAAACATCCCACCGTGGTGCCTGCCAGAGACTTCGACCCCGCCCGGGACGCCGCCAGGATCGACACGGCCATTAAAACCAAAGGTGAGAGTCCAGGAAACCTCCCTCCCTGATATTTCCCTGCCAGCGCCACTGGTCAGGAAATCTCCACTGAGTCATATCACTGATCCCACGGATCAACTCTCAGCTTCACTGTGTGAACAGCCGAACATCAGATGATAGATTAGATTAGATTAGATTAGATTTAATTAATCCCTCTGGGAGGGTTCCATCAGGGAAGTTAATTATCTTTACCTGTTTTTAGCTGATAACGGTTTTCAAAAGCAAGAAAATACATATGTATATTTGACAATTAAGGGTTCAGTTACACTAGCTGCTGTTTCTCTTACCATACGGCGTTGTTTCTTAACAATGCTACATGTAACGATCGCTTGGTCTTCAGGATCAGGTCCACTCCTGAGATATTCTTCTACTGGCTAATGTTAATGCTAATGTTCCTGCAAAAATATCTTTCTGACTAGATGAGGTTGGCTAATTATTACCTCCGCCAAGGAGGTTATGTTTTCGGTCCTGTTGGTTTATTTGTCTGTTTGTTTGTTTGTTTTTCAGCAGGATTACTCCAAAAGTTATGAACGGATTTCGATGAAATTTTGTGGAGTGGTTGGAAATGACAAGAGGAAGAAGTGATTAAATTTTGGCGGTGATCCGGATCACAATCTGGATCCAGGAATTTTTTAAGGATTCTTCACTATTGCGGGATAGGGGGTTATTGTTGTCTGGGAAAGATGAAAGATTATTTCACAGTATTTAGATACACGTATTACAGCGTCAGTGACCCTATGGCCTTGGTGGAGGTTTGCGCTCTCTGAGTGCTTCTAGTTCTGATTTGTTAACCTAGCCAGCCATTTTTAAATTAGTTTATCAGCTAATGTTACAAGCTAACTGTCAGCTAGCTGGCTAACTGCAGCTTTCTTGCTAACTTTATTGTTAGCAAATTCCTATCTGTGTGTAAATTACAGCTCGCTGGCCTGCCAGATTAATTCAGCAGCTAGCATGATCCATGGCACTAACCCGTGTATAACGTGAAACAAGGTTCATTTTAGCCATCGGCAAATCCTAACATTTACCATCTACACTAACATGACTATAGCTAACTGAGCTACACACACACAGTGTCTCTGACACCACTCGCTTCGTCACGTCCTAGCCAGCTTCATAGTCATTATACTTTAATCTTCAGAGTTTCACTGTTAAGGGAAACATAAAAGCTTACAATTCACATTTATGTACTTGTGGTAGAATTGTGTAATGCTAGTTACCTGTCACAGTTTGGTTCTTATTACCCTGCCCACTGACAGATGGAGGGAAGTTTCACCTCTCTTTCTTTGTGTCAGCAATATAATTCAAAAAGTTTGACCCAAAATTGAATTAAGCTTTGTGGAAATATTCCAAAAATAAAAATATAAAATCATATTTTACTGTTTTTAAAAGGCAATAAAATAAATGTCTATTCTCAGAGATCCATCTATGATGGATTATGACAGTATTGGGTGGTGTTTATTGCAGCATAACATCGGCACATAAAAAATATGGAGTGCGGAGGTATGTACTTTACTAAGTACACTTCTAGTTTATTTTCTCCCAGACATTTTTGACGTCTATACTCATCTTTAACACCATGGTTTCCTGTTTGTAATGCTAGTGGTGTCTGTTTTAAAGCTGAGTGTAATTTAACGTGTTCAATAATTCTGCAGGTGTGGACGAGCAGACCATCATTGACATTCTGACCAGACGAAGCTATGAGCAGCGCAGAGAGATCGCCTTCGAATACGAACGATTTGCCAAGAAGGTCAAAGATGTTTCTCTGCTAATGAACGAAACCACGAACCTTTACAGTCCTTGTTAGTCTAATTATTTCCCTCAATATCCATAAACAAATCAGAGCCCAACAGCTGAGCAGCAGAGCTAATAAATTAATTACATTTTAATTATATTTTGGCTTACAGTGATTATTAAAACCAGAAAATTGAGATAAAATGTTTTTTGTGTTGCCCTGCTGCTTCTGTAGCATGTCTTCATGTTCAGTTAATCCTCTATTTTCCTAAAGTAAAAAAGTCCCAAAGAAATGCTAAAGAATCACTGATTTTATGATTTTTGAGAACAGTCTTATGGAATAATTGAATCACCCAAAATTTTCTGGTAACTTCTAGATGTGAAAGAAATGTAAATATTTGTTCTTCTTACACTTTGAAGTGTAAAGGCTTTTACACACTGGACGCATACATTTTGGGTGACTCTTTCATGCTTTAAAAATATTTTTCGGACTCGCCTGTTCTTAATGCAGCCGTTCACACCGACCGCGTCACTTCACAGGACGAATTTGCTCCAATTATTTGTTTGGATCGAGTTTCATTTTTCTGACTTTCGCAAGCAAACAAATAGACCTGACCAATCAGAGCGCTGCATTTAGCAACACGTAAGATAAGATAAGATAAGATAGTGTTTATTTGTCACATGCACAGTTATACACAGTACAATGCACAGTGAAATGTATTTTGTACCTGCAACCATATATACACACACATATACAAAAGAAGAATAAAAATTTAAAAAAAGTAATTCACACTATACACTATACTGTGGTGGCCACATATATGCACATTTCACACCAGAATGCCCCAAGCTCTTATTGTGAAGAGAGAGACGGGAATAGATCTGGAAAAGGCGGGAGAGAGAGGCCTGGGATAAAAGGGCTTGACTCCTCCTTTTGGAGGAGATATATTTGGAGTTCTAGTGTGTGTGTTTTACCGAATAAAGCTGAGACTACATACCTGCTCGTGTCTCCTTCCACCGACTCCTACATTGGTGACCCCGACTAAAGAACATGTCTGCTGACGACAGCTCAACGGCCGCGGCCGCTGTTTCCTCACCAGCCGCCGCCGTTTCCTCACCAGCCGCCGCCGTTTCTCCCGCTATTTTTGCGGCCACGGTCAAGCTCCCGGAGTTCTGGCAGCACGATCCAGAGCCTTGGTTCCAGCATGTGGAGGCCCAGTTTCACCTCCGCGGGATCACCTCAGACGACACCAAGTATTACCATGTCGTCGCGGCGCTGGACTCTGCTTCTACCCGCCGGCTGATGGGACTGCTCCGGGACCCGCCGCCTGCTAACAAGTATGGAGCGCTGAAGGAGAACCTGCTGCGGATTTATCAGCTTTCAGACGAAGAGCGGGCTGATCGCCTGTTATCCTTGAATGGCTTGGGAGATGGTAAACCCTCCGAGCTGATGGAGCACATGCTGGCTCTGCTCGGCCCGGGCGACGCTTCGTTTCTCTTTACGCATCTGTTCCTGCGCCAGCTCCCCCCTCCCGTGCGCACCGCGCTAGCCAGCTCCGCTCTGATACGGGCCAAGGATTACCGCGGGCTAGCTGAAGAGGCGGACAAGATTTTGCTGGCATCCAGGCATTCCGGTGTGCATGCACTTTTACCGAGTGCGGCTCTACAAGGGGCGGAGACGAGAGAAGCTGGTGCTGTGGCCGCCGTCGCAGAGCGCCGGAGGAAGGAGAGCGTGCTCTGCTTCTATCATCGCCGGTTCGGAGTGAAGGCGAAGCGCTGCATTCCGCCGTGTACCTTCCAGCACCAGGGAAACGAGAGGGCCGGTGCTCACTAGCAGCTGTGTGCGCTGGCAGCTCGGACAAGCTGCTCTTCATTGAGGACACTGCTTCGGGACGCCGTCTGCTTGTGGACTCGGGTGCTCAGCGTAGCATCATGCCGGCTTCAGCTGCGGACGCCTTGGGACAATGTCACGGACCCCTGCTGGACGCGGCGAACGGTACCCCCATTCGCACATATGGAATGAGGTTGGTGACTGTGTGTTTCAAGGGACGTCAGTTTAACTGGGACTTTGTGATAGCGTCTGTGTCAGTACCTATACTCGGCGCTGATTTCTTGTGTGCTTTCAGGTTGTTGGTCGATGTAGCTAATAGGTGCTTGATAGATGCTGTGTCTTTTGATACCTACCCCTGTACACTTGGTAGTCCTGGCCCCCTGCCCCTTGCTAACATGCTTGCCACAGGTGATGAGTACCAGCGTTTGCTTGCCGAGTTTCCCACCCTCACGGTTCCCACCTTCTCTGCAGCCGTAGCTAAACATGGTGTGGAGCATTACATTACCACTGTGGGTCCGCCGGTTTTTGCGCGTGCACGCCGTCTCGATGCCGCGAAGTTAGCGATAGCCAGGGAGGAGTTTGCAAACATGGAGCGCCTTGGTATTGTGCGCCGCTCAAACAGCCCGTGGGCGTCCCCGTTGCACATGGTCCCTAAAGCTGACGGTGGGTGGCGCCCTTGTGGGGATTTTAGGCGCCTTAATAATGCGACGACTAATGACAGGTACCCGGTTCCCCACATTCAAGATTTTTCGGTTCATCTTGCGGGGGCAACTATTTTTTCAAAGGTGGATTTGGTGAGGGGATACCATCAGGTTCCTGTCCATCCGCGTGATGTGCCCAAGACCGCGGTTATCACTCCTTTTGGCCTTTTCGAGTTTTTGCGAATGCCCTTCGGTCTGAAGGGCGCGGCACAGACGTTTCAGCGCCTCATGGACTCCGTTTTGCGTGGTATGCCATTTTTGTTCGTCTATCTGGATGACATACTGGTTGCCAGCCCTTCCGCCGCGGAGCATTCAGTGCACCTCCGCCAGTTGTTTGAGCGTCTCAGTGAGCACGGTTTGATTGTGAATCCAGCTAAATGCCAGTTCGGTCTGCCGGCCATAGAGTTTTTGGGACACCTCGTTTCGCCCCAAGGGGCGTTTCCCCTGCCCGCTAAGGTGGAGGCGGTTTCTGCTTTTCCGCGCCCTTCCTCAGTGAAGCCCCTGCAGGAATTTTTGGGGATGGTGAACTTTTATAACCGTTTCATCCCCCGGGCTGCTCACCTCATGCACCCTCTGTACAATGCACTTAAGGGCAAGAAAGGCAACCAAGAGATAGAGTGGACACCTGAGCGGGTGCAGGCATTTGACAGTGCCAAAGCTGCTCTTGCCAACGCTGCCCTGCTGGCCCACCCGTCTCCCGAGGCGCCTGTTGCCCTTACTACCGATGCCTCCGATTTTGCAGTCGGGGCCGTGTGCGAACAATGGGTGGGTGGTGCTTGGCAGCCCCTCGCCTTTTTTAGCAGGAAGCTTCGGGATGCGGAGAGAAAGTACAGTACGTTTGACAGGGAGCTCCTTGCCCTTTTTCTCGCGACGCGTCATTTCCGGTTCCTGCTTGAGGGCCGTGACTTTACCGCTTTTGTAGACCACAAACCTCTCACATTTGCCATGGCAAAGGTTTCAGAACCGTGGACTGCACGGCAGCAACGGCAGCTTTCTGCTATTTCAGAGTTTACCACTGACATTCAGCACGTCGCCGGCAAGTGTAATCGGGTGGCTGACTGTCTGTCCAGGGTGCAGGTTAGTTCTGTGCATTTGGGAGTGGACTACTCTGCCATGGCTGCCGACCAACTTACGGATACGGAGATTCAGGCTTTTAAGAGGGCCGAGTCCAGTTTGCGTTTGGAAGATGTCTCATTTCAGGATAGTGGCGTAACCCTACTTTGCGACGTCTCATTGGGCAGGCCTCGCCCCTTGGTTCCTGCTTGCTGGCGTCGGCGGGTTTTTGAGGCAGTTCATTCTCTTTCGCACCCAGGAGTTAAAGCCTCAGTTAAGTTGGTAGGGGCCAAGTTTGTGTGGCCCGGCCTCCGGAAAGAGGTCAGGGCGTGGGCTTCCTCATGTGTTGCTTGTCAGCGCGCCAAAGTGCAACGACACACCAAATCCCCTCTGGAGCACTTTCCCATACCCCAGAGAAGGTTCGAACATGTCCATGTAGACCTGGTAGGTCCATTTCCCCCTTCCCGGGGTTTCACCCATCTCCTGACAATGGTGGACAGGACGACTCGGTGGCCTGAAGCAGTTCCTTTGGCGTCAACCACCTCAGCAGATGTTGCTCGTGCGTTCGTCTCCTCCTGGGTATCTCGGTTTGGCGTACCGCTTGACTTGACATCTGACAGGGGTCCTCAGTTCACGTCTGAGCTGTGGACTGCTGTGGTGGAGAACCTTGGCGTCAGACTCCATCGCACTACCGCGTACCACCCGCAGGCCAATGGCCTTTGCGAGAGGTTCCACCGTACCATGAAGGCTGCCTTACGGGCTGCGCTGGTGGACAGCAGCTGGGTTGACCGCCTTCCTTGGGTCCTGCTGGGCCTGCGTGCGACACCTAAGGAGGACCTGCAGTCTTCTTCAGCCGAGCTGGTCCTGGGCCAGCCTTTGAGGGTTCCAGGGGAATTCCTTCCTGGTGCATCTGCTTCGGGGGCCGACAAAAGGAGCGGGCCGGTTTTCCCGGGGAATGATAGGTTTTTGGCCCCAGTAGCGGCGCATCACTGCCTTCCACAGTCATATGTGCCAAAGGACCTGATGTCTGCCAAGTACGTTTTTATCCGCCATGACGCGCACCGTTCTCCACTTCGACCTCCTTATGATGGTCCATTCCGTGTGCTAGAGGTGGGACCTAAGGATTTTTTGGTTGAGCTGGGAGGTCGTCAGGAGCGGGTTTCGGTGGATCGCCTTAAGCCTGCTCACATGTTTCCGGATGGTCCTATTGAGTTGGCCCAACCTCCGCGCCGCGGTCGTCCTCCCGTTTCTATGCCTCACTCGGAGGACCTGCCCCCAGCTGCTGTTTTTTCCCCTGCCAGGGGGCAGTCTCGCCGTGGTCGGGGCTATGCCCCTCCCTCGTTTTCACCACCTGTGGTCGCCAAGCACAGCCGTAGCGGCCGCCTTGTTAAACCCCCTAGGAGATACTCTTGAGGTGGTATTTTATTTTTGCTATGTTGTGTTGAAAATGGTTGCTGTTTTTATGATTGTATTGTTTGCCATTCTGTGTGTTCAGGGGGGGCCTGTGTGGTGGCCACATATATGCACATTTCACACCAGAATGCCCCAAGCTCTTATTGTGAAGAGAGAGACGGGAATAGATCTGGAAAAGGCGGGAGAGAGAGGCCTGGGATAAAAGGGCTTGACTCCTCCTTTTGGAGGAGATATATTTGGAGTTCTAGTGTGTGTGTTTTACCGAATAAAGCTGAGACTACATACCTGCTCGTGTCTCCTTCCACCGACTCCTACAATACTCTATATACTATACACTATACACACTTTTTAAATTATAATATTTACATTGTGCAATAGTGGTCCAGTTAGGGCTCAGAGTTGAGCAGACGGATGGCTTGTGGGTAAAAACTCTTCTTCAACTTATAGCTTATAGCTTAAGCTTATAGTTCAAAACATGCACCGATACAATGTATATACAGTGATGTCAGAATAGTAATATACAGTGGCGGATCTAGGATTTTTCTGAGTAAGGGGTCATCAAGGGGCCACAGTATTCATAGAGAGGCCAAGTATTTGTGGTAGATGTGGTGATATATGGACCAATAAAAATTAAAGCCATTATTTTTATCCTTGTTTTCATAATTAGGGTTTTATTAATTTACAATATAATATACATTTTGTTAGTCAAATAGTCAAAAATGGCAGGAAAATAGATTTCATACAGATTAACTGTGCAGGCTTGCGTGTATCTGTAGTCCACAGCCAAAGGCCCATTTTGAGCCAGGAAAACCCCGATGTAGACCCAGAAGATGTGAAGTAATCCTGGCCTGGATCCTCTTTGGTGGCAATCCAGCCTAAATACTGAGTCAGAAATACAAAGTTTCCTCTGAAGGGTCAACTGAAAAATGAGGAAAAGGCAGGAAAAAATGAAACGATCTCTAATCTCCTGAACTGTTTGCTCTAGTATCAAATTATTATTTCTAAACTCATGTTTAAACCTATGCCTGTGGTTCCTTCAGGATCTGGTCTCTGCCCTGAAGGGGGCGCTGTCTGGCTCTCTGGAGGCTCTGATGTTGGGTCTGATGAAGAGCACCGCCCAGTATGACGCCTCTGAGCTCAAAGCATCCATGAAGGTCAGAGTCATGCACTACTTGTGTGCAGTGTCCCTGCAGGTGTCGCTCCCACTAAAGACCAACTATAATATGTAAATGCAAGTGTGAGTAAGGTATAAATGTCTTATATTTGACCGCGTTTCTGGTCTGAGTGTCTTCTTTGTCTGTTTTTGAACACGAGAAAGCTGCTTTTGACCAGAGAGTCTTCAGTCAGTCTGCTCGCTCTCTGAGCTCAGGTCTAAAACCTGGAGGTGTAACTTCAGCTCACGGTGCCCTGGATACCTGAATTGTCCAGAAAAGCTCACTTTGATATCTAATGGTGTTGTTGTTGTTGTAGGGTGCAAAGTTGGGTTAATGGTGTGTGTGTGTGTGTGTGTGTGTGTGTGTGTGTGTGTGTGTGTGTGTGTGTGTGTGTGCAGGGACTAGGAACCGGCGAGGAGACTTTAATTGAGCTTGTGTGCTCCAGAAACAATGAAGAACTTGTGGAGATAAAGCGGGTTTACCGAGATCGTGAGTGGCAGTGACTTTCTGAACTTCAGTAACATAAACCTGAAAATGTTTATAAAAATATTAACTTAGAGCTGCAGTTAAAAAAAAATGCACTTCAGCAGCATCTGCTGGAGGAGATGTTCACATTAATATCCAACAATCTGACACAGCCACGCTTTAAAAACATAATAATACCCAGTGTAGCTATAAAATATTACACAGAGGATGAAACTATCTGAGATAAAGACATCATTTTATCAAAAGGCAGTAAATTAACATCATTGACTTTTTCTGCAGTGTTTAAGAAGGACATGGACAAAGACGTAGCAGGAGACACGTCAGGAAACTTCGCCAAGCTGCTGCTGGCGCTGGTTCAGGTAGGACCTGGATTCAAGGCGAGCTTCGGCCACCACAAATATTTGTTTATCTACACAATACTGCAGTTACAGATACAATTTTCTGTTTTGTTTCAAACAGATAAGAAAAAACTATATTTTCACAATATATAATAATAATTAGTTACATTTAGTCATAAACTGTTATTCATAACAGTTCCTCACTGACAGTCTGAAAATATTAAGTTTCACTTTGAATGTTAGGTTAAGAAAATAAACGAGTCATTTTAGTCGGGACAAAAATCTCATCTGTGATCTGCAGACAAGACGAGATGAACCTTCGAATGTTGTCGACTACGTGAAGATCGATGAGGACGCCAGAGTGAGTCCAAATATCCCCACTTTGTTCCTTAAAGGTCCTTTTTGTAAATTCATGTGACTTTAAAACCTAAAATTTAACCAGAGTCATCAGCAGAATGTGAACCACCAACATGACTTTAAGTCCAGAAATTTGTGTTGTAGAGACATCAACACAAGTTGAACAAGGCTGGCCTGTAATTGTGTAATACCAATTTGTACCACAAGGTGGTGCATCAAGTCACGATAACTTTTATCCAATCAGGCAAAAGAAGACATTAATGTTTACAATGATAGTGTGGACGCTTTAAACGAGGTAGGCCCGAAAATAAATACAAAACGTTTTAGCAGTGTTTCTCAAACTGTGGGACACGCCCCACCTGTCATGACCCTGTCATGTCCTTCCTCACTCTGGTGCAGGGTCATGACAGGTGGGGCGCAAACAACCTGTGAGAAATTGATGTGGCACAAATGTCTGCCGTAATTCTCACGGCGGAACAAGGAAATTATGTTAGCAACAAGTGAAAGTCTCGACTGTCTTTTGTATTCACAGAAAGTTTTTTTTAAAATAAAAGGATACCGGTGTCGTCTGAGAGGGTAATCTACGTGAGGGTGTAACTTTCAGCAGTTGGTCGACTTTTTTAGCCTTTTTCATGTAAAACTGAAAAACCTTTTTCATTGTTCTGTTCAATGCTTTGTTATATTTTTATTACTTTATAATTATATGTCACCTTCAGTGGCAGTGTGTCATGTTTTTATTTATGAATGATAATAATTATCAATAATTAATATTTGCATCCGCACACCTGAACAGCAGAATCATTTAACCGCCCTGCTGTCGAACCTTGCAGGCTCTGTATGAAGCTGGAGTGAAGAGGAAAGGAACTGACGTGGCGACCTGGATCACCATCATGTCTCAGAGGAGTGTCCCCCACCTGCAGAAAGGTGACCTGCATCCTCAAAACTTTATTTATACAGACAGCCCATCCCCGTTCAGGCAGATAGCTAATGTAACGCTAACTCAGTAACAATGAAAACAAAAAGGCAAAAATAAGAAATTAAAAATGATAAAACTCAAAGTTATTAAAAACAACAATAGAGCAGTAAAAATGATAAGAACTATAAATAAAAGCAGTACAAATAAAATGAAATACTCATGATAAAAAACTTCACATGTAAAAATTTTAAATGTCATTTTAATATTTAATTTTTTACATCTTAGTTAAAAGAAAACAGCTGTGATAAAGTTTGCATTGAAAAATTCTTATGGATTGTCCCTCTATGTGTGTGTGTGTGTGTGTGTGTGTGTGTGTGTGTGTGTGTTCCTCTGTGTGTGTCCCTCTGTGTGTGTGTGTGTCCCTCTCTGTGTGTGTCCCTCTGTGTGTGTGTGTGTGTGTGTGTGTGTGTGTGTGTGTGTGTGTGTGTCCCGCTCTGTGTGTCCCTCTCTGTGTGTGTGTGTGTGTGTCCTTCTGTGTGTGTCCCGCTCTGTGTGTCCCTCTGTGTGTGTGTGTGTGTGTGTGTGTGTGTGTTCCTCTGTGTGTGTCCCTCTGTGTGTGTGTGTCCCTCTGTGTGTGTGTGTGTGTGTGTGTGTGTGTCCCTCTGTGTGTGTGTGTGTGTGTGTGTGTTCCTCTGTGTGTGTCCCTCTGTGTGTGTGTGTGTCCCTCTCTGTGTGTGTCCCTCTGTGTGTGTGTGTGTGTGTGTGTGTGTGTCCCGCTCTGTGTGTCCCTCTCTGTGTGTGTGTGTGTGTGTCCTTCTGTGTGTGTCCCGCTCTGTGTGTCCCTCTGTGTGTGTGTGTGTCCCTCTGTGTGTGTGTGTGTGTTCCTCTGTGTGTGTCCCTCTCTGTGTGTGTGTGTCCCTCTCTGTGTGTCCCTCTGTGTGTGTGTGTGTCAGTGTTTGAGCGGTATAAGAGCTACAGCCCCTACGACATTAAGGAGAGCATCAGGAAGGAGGTGAAGGGAGACCTGGAGAAGTCCTTCCTCACTCTGGGTACGTCTCAGAAACGTTGCCATCAACTGTGATCATCACGAATAAAACCAAAGTTTCTCAAACCTGAAACTCACCTGACTGCAGTATAAAGGTGACCTCCTGAAGGTCTGACAGTTGCGTTCTTTCATTTAAAGTTACTGTTCTGTATTTCTGAGGCTGCAAACAGGGAGAGCTGCACGCATTAAACAAACACCGTCAGAGTGAAATTCTACTTTAAGGTGATAGGTCAGGTTAAACAGGTGTTCATCGTCTGTCCACAGTGGAGTGCTTTGAAAACAGGCAGCTGTACTTCGCCAACAGACTCAATGAAGCCATGAAGGTGAGTGTTCATATTTCTGTCCAATGGTTCTACCTGGAATGAGCCTGGAACTCCTCCTCCTCCTCCGTCCATGCTGACGTGGCGTTTTCACGATTTCATCAGAGTAAAGGAGCACAGGAGAAGGTGGTGACCAGGATCATCATTTCTCGCTGTGAAGTCGACCTGATGAAGATCAGAACAGAGTTCAAGAAGCAGCACAAGAGGTCGCTGTACCAGACCATCGCTGTGAGTCCCGCAACGTCCCACACACACTGAGAGCAGTGAACGCACCACAGAGAGAACACAAACTTTCATTTAAGGCGAAAAAAATTAAAACTAAACATTCTTCAGTATTTTCCTGTTTCCTGCTACAAATACATTTGTACATGTTTACTGCCTTTGAAGTGAACAACTCTGTGTGTGTGTGTGTGTGTGTGTGTGTGTGTGTGTGCGCGCGCGCGGGGGTGCGTGTTTAGGAGCACACTAAAGGAGACTACCAGAAAGCTCTGCTCAGTCTGTGCGGAGGAGATGACTGAAACTATGTTTCCCAGAAGGCCGCGGGGTTTAACTTTCACATTAATGTGTCTCCATCAGCTCGTCTGTGTGATGGACTTCAGTTTGTGGAATAAAAACCAAAAACCAAAACTCGTCTGTTTGTTCTTTGAGTGAATGAACACCAGGGGGCAGCAGAGGCATGTTCAACACTGGCGGCCTGACATACACAAACGTTCAGTCAAACTTTATTCATACAGCAGCAAACACACACTCTCAGGCTGATTCAGGTGAGCGTGAAACACCAAAAACAGGTGACTGAGAAAAAGGAAGTAAAATCAACAAAAAGAACCTAAAAAGTCACAGATGACCTAATTTAAAGAATCAATATCTCAAAAATAAGAACCAGATCAATTTTATTTTTTTATAATGACTGCATACTGAATGAGCACTGGAAAAACAATGTTTTTTAAAGTGAGCTCTTTGGAGGCAGGAAGGATGGACTGTACTGACAGCAAGTTCAATAAAGATCAAGGAGAAAAATGTTTAAACAAGATTAAATATTATAAATAAAAACAGTTTGAGTTTTATATCCAAACCTTCATTTACAGACGTGAACATTTTCAAAAAAGATTAGAAAGAAAAAAAGATAATCATCACTTCCTTTTAAATCCAGCTTTCAGTTCTCAAATTCAAACCTCTGACATGCGTCTGTTTTTTCACTGGAGTAAAAAATAAAGATCATTTGTACATCACTGTGTTTAGTTTTGATTTCTATTTTAAACTTTGGAAACAGGATCAAAGTTATTCTGAAGTAAAACCACCTGAACGTTTTCTGTTTATCAGATTTATGTGATTCTCCATGTGCACTTTTATAGAAAATAGATAACTGCTTTTCCTGTGTCCGTGTACAGCAGCGTCTGCTGTGTGGAGACCCGTCCTTTGACCTCTGACTCACAGCACAGCTGAACCTGGAGCTGCTGAACGATAACTCACATTATTTTGTAGTTTTCTCCACGAACTCGTTGATTTGGAGTCTGTCAGGCGACTGCTCTGAAAATAAAGCTCAAGCCAACTCTCCTGATGACTGATCAGTGTTTGTAGGATCAAAGTCAGTATTTGATGTCAAAATATTGGTTATTAATTAGTCCCCGGCAGACTGACGTAGACACATATTTGTGGTGCGTGTTTGTGTTTGTATGCCTCTGCTGCTCCTCGGGTTGTTTTTCCTTTAATCGTTCGTAGGTTTTCTGTTGTTTGTTTGCTGCTAATTTTTTAATTAAAGATGCTGATTTTACCTCGAGCAACTCCCGCTGATTTGCATTTGTTCAGCCGAGGAAAGAAGCTTTTGCTGTTTAGAGAGAGGAAGAAGAGGAGGAACAAAGAGAAAATCTTTAAACATTAATATTCACTGCAATGAAATGTGAACTGAATTCAAATAGTCCAACTTAAAATCTTTATTTGAATATAATTTAGTGTCTTAAGTTTAGACAACCAAAAGCTGCAGTTCCAGTGCAGTCCAGCAGAGGCTCCAGCAGTGAGGCAGTCCCCAAAGACTCCCATTAAAGCAGAAATAAACATTAATGAGCACCAGACCTACTGTATATATATATATATATATATATATATATATATATATATATATATATATATATATATATATATATATATATATATATATATATATATATATAATAGGCCGAGTGCTGAAAATGATGGGGTTTGTGTGTTAACAAACATGAGTCCACATGTATAATGAGACTCTAAAAGGTCTGACCTGAAGTATTTTACCTGCAAACCACAGTTTTTTTTTTCTGGAAGTAGTAACCATCAGAGGTCATTGTGAGTAACAAAAACTGGAATAGAGCATCACAGAGGTCGTGGTGTTCCACAGGGCTCGATTATCAATCCTCTACTTTTCATTCACATTTAAATTCTATCCTTCTTTGTCAAAGCACAAAATGTTCCCCCGTCATAACAGCTGTAGGGTGTGTGTGTGTGAATCTTTTTATAACTCACCTTTAAATTGCTTTAAGGTTTGCATTATTAGGGGTGTCGTCTCTTTGATTGACCAACAATTAAGACATGGCCTGT
This sequence comes from Archocentrus centrarchus, assembly GCF_007364275.1. Lineage (NCBI taxonomy): Eukaryota > Metazoa > Chordata > Actinopteri > Cichliformes > Cichlidae > Archocentrus > Archocentrus centrarchus. The sequence continues at coordinate 35,943,014 of NC_044348.1, forward strand.
TCCTACAGGTGATCATAGAGGAAAAGGCAGATTAGGGATTCCTGGCTAAGAATCTCAAGGTTTTAGTGCTTTCTCCTGTATCACAGTGGTCCACTGGGAGCTGTTGAACATTCTCTGGTTCATCACAGTCAGGAGCTGCTAACAGAGAATGTGGCCATTAGATTCTCCAACCTGTGAAGAACTGTGGGCTAAAATTACAGCTCACAGGTGAGACTTCCACTCTTTGATCTCTTCTTTCCAACCTGCTCATCACTATGTGAGTTTTCAGATTTTCACTGGTGAGTTTCTGAGTTCAGAAATGAAGACCTGAGGAGATAGCTGTTCAGAGATTTTGTGATAATGAAGTTGCCAGCAGCTCTCCAGACTGGGCTGCTCTGCTGACCTGTGCGAGCATTATTTGTTTAAAGCCCAGCTAATCCTTGATTGTCACGCTCCCATAATCCCATCGCCCGTATTCCTTGTGAATCCCCCTCCCCTCCTTTCCTCCCACACAGACTTCATAAAATCACCACGACCACCACTCCAACATGAACCAAATGTCAGCCTCAAATTACAGCCGCCGCTCCCCCATCGGTCACATCATGCACTCATGTGGAGGACTGGGAGGTGAAACTAGCAGAGGAGGAGGGGGTAATTTGAACACTGGAGAAATAAGAAACAAACCGCCTGTGCTGAGATTAAAGAAAGATGGTGATCGTGTTTGACCACTTCTGTTTCTTTCTCTGACCTTTACTTTTGGCCCAGTGCAAAAAAATTAAAAGTAAAAGCAAACCTTTAGATCAGCCCAGCTGTCCCAACAGCAGCTTTTGTGTGGGGATGTTGAGTTAATGGGTAAACTGGAAACAGGAAGGAGTAATGTGACAGCACGAAAGGAAGTGTGAGGACATCTGGAGGACAGAGGGAGAACTACAGGATCTGAAATGAAGTCTTTTAAAACTCAAACAGCTGCTGGGACACATGATGCTGTTCCTCACTTCCTGTCATATATCTCCAGAGTTCCTAATACTGAGCTCGATGTATGTTCCCCGTGAGCCTGAAGCTTAAGACTGCTCAAAACACTCAGTTTATCAAGTTTGTTCTACTCCTGGATCTGTGTGATGTCACAGAGAGGGATATCCTCATATGGTTATCTCAGGCACACAGCTGTAGTGCTGAGCAAAGAAACTCCACCCACTTTTGTGTATAAGGGGGAAGCAAATTAGAAGATAGCTGTAGTAAAGTGGGAGGAGCTAAAACAACTTGTTTCAGACAGCGGATGAGGGGCTTATTTTCTTATTTATAAGACAATAAAGGATTGGGCACCCAGGTGGCTCAGTGGTGGAGCAGGCGACCACATGCCTATGTTGCAGTGTGGGTTTAAGTCCCGGCCCGTCGCCAGCTTGCCTGCGTGTCCTCCCCTGTATCTTCCCCTATTTCCTGTCTCCTTCTACTGAAGATAAAAGCCACTGTGGCCAAAAATGCAAAAAAACCAGACAACAAAGGATTATGTTGAACTGTGAATCATGTAAAGCTGCTTTAGGAGAGTTCAAGAATTAAAGTATACAAGATCAACTTCAGGTCTTACTGTGTTGTTTCTCTTCACTGTTGGTTTACGCCTTTTAGTTGTAGATTTGTGTCTCTTTAAGTTTAACTTTAAAAGAACCATTTGATCTGAGCTGTGGTCCCGGGACTTATCCATCCCCTTCATGGTTTATGTTCACATCTTTGTTGGCTGCACATCTGTACCCAGATGGGCAGTTTAAGTCTTTGCATGGGTCAACATACGCTGCTCAAAAATGAAAGGAACACATGTGAGTTCAGCATCAGTTTCAGCTGCTTTGGTGTTCACGAAATTAACAACAGGTGCACTACAGGGGTTAACAATGAGAGAACCCCCAAACAGGAATGGTTTACAGGTGTTTGGTGAGTCAAGGTGACTGATGCAGGGTTTATACTGGCAGATTTGTTTTGACTAACTTAAATTTTTTTCTTTTAAAGCTTTAAAGGTTTTTGCAGCTGAGCGTGTTTGAGAAATGGTTTTTACCCAAAGAGGCAGAAGGACCCTCGGTGTTGCTGTCAGCTGTGAAAGAATGAGATCTTGGGATGTTTAACTTTTCTGTCTGCATATTTTTAAAATTTGTTTTATTGAGTCTTTTATTGGTGGTATGTCTTAAAGGTACTTTCTGTAGTTATGCAAGCTTTAATAACCGGGGGCAGCATTTCAACTGATGCATGCTGCTGGTTTTAATCTTTAATATTTCTTTTTTAATCTTTACTCAGGCACCATTTAAATAAGAAACTGCTGAGTGGGGGTCTTTTTCTGGTAAACTCACTTGTGGTACAAACTGGTATTACATGAAAGTACAGCCCCACTCTGGTTCAGTTCCATTTCATATCTCACAGATTTTAATCTTGAAGTCATAGCTGTTGTTTCTTCATGTTCTCTTGATGGTGTCGGGTAATTTGGAAACTATTATTTTTAGATGTATTAATTTCTGAAAGGCACCTTTTTATTTTTGATTTGAATATTCATTTTTTTGTATTTGTTTTTGGTGTTTTTCTTGAATTGTTGTGTGGTGAATCAGTTGTCTGCTGAATAATTAAAGCTTTACAGGCTGGTGATTTATGAAGTGTTTTCAATCATCTGAGGGATTAACAATGATCTGATAAATGACCGTAACCCCGATGCATGAGGAGGCAGCCTCCTCTGAAGGGGGGAAGTTTACCTCTGACACCCCCCCCCCCGGGTTGCTCTCCCGCCGCAGGTTTAGTTTTAATGGTGGCGTAGCTCTCAGCTGTTTCCTCTCAGACCGTTAAAGGTCTCCCCTCATTTTCTTTTTCTTTTTTAGCTCCATCTTCTGTCACTGAGCAGCCAAAATGTTCACAGATTTAAAAAAAAAGAAAAGGTGGACACCTGGATCACTCTTCCAGCTGTGAACACGGATAATTTACAGGAAGAAGCAATTACTGAAGATTTAAGAGATAAAAAGACAAACGATGCATGTATAATGCAGAGCAGCAGATTTCACTGAAACCATTTAGTGTCTTTTCAGCTCAAATCAAAGCTTCAAGTCCTGAATTCTGATGAGCGCACCAGGCGGCCGCGATCTGGAAAATGAACAATTAAGAAGCGCGTCGCTAATTAAGCGCAGAGATCAAGCGCCTTTCTTTTCCCGCCCTCGAGGAGCTTCTTCCACCGAGCCCCTTTGATCAAAGCGAGGCCCCGAGCGGCGATCCGGCCCCGCGACGGCACGTTTCCCCCGCTGGCTAAACACAGATTAACACTCAGAAGAGAGAGGAGCAAAAACCGACAGAGACAGAAAACACAACAAATATTTCCTGCTGAAGGATCCATGAAAGCTGCAGCTTGTTGAATCATCATGAGTGAAAACAAAGAGGCCCGCTGCTCTCTGCAGCTCTGCTCTCCGAAGCCAAATGCAAATGAAGCAGCTGTAAAAGTTTGATTCGCGCCCGCCGACTGAGCCGCACATATTTAATGCTCCTCATTCCTTTCTTCTGCGCTTGTTCTTGGGGAACATGCAAAGTTTATCAGCAGGGCCTGTATCCTGGCTTTCATGTCGGGCCTCGGCGCATCAACGCTGCCGCTGACAGAGATTGAGGAGTCAGGTAGGAGCAGAGTTCGCCTGCAGGGCCGAGTGACGCCCATGTCTGCTAATCGGCCCTGACGTGTTCCTGATGCCAGCCCTTCATTAGAAGCTCCTTTAAAGGGGCTCCGACCTTCTGCGGGACCCGGGCACCCGCCTGTGTCGGCCTTTGATTCCCGTGCCTCCCTGGCTTTCAGCTCGTCATAATGACAGCGCCGCTGACAGCTCCTCATCATGCGCCTCTTGTCGTCTTTTGTGGGAAGTTTTGCAACAATTAGCATAAATATTTGATCTCCTTCCGCCCCGCTGCTGCTGCTGAGACGGGATCCGGCTGAAAGGCTGCCGGAAAACAGCAAACCTTTGTAAAGTGTACTTTTCTCCCCGTTAACATACAAAGATGAAGCGAGGGAGGCAAACAGCCAAACACATGTATCCTTTGTGGAATCTTTTATTGAACATATTTGGGAGCAAAGAGAGTAGAGTTTGATTATGAGGCAAATGCAAATCTCCCCACACTTGTACGCATTATGTATTTCACACCAACTTATTTACATTCTAGATGGAAAGCAATCGGCTGGAAGTTTACTGAGGGAATCGTGGCTCCCCTGCCGACAGAGAGTCAAGAAACTTTCAGGTAAGTAGTGCAGAAAACTCACAGAGCAACTTTTCCTTCAGTCGTTGGCGGCGAGATAACGAAGGCGGGAACATGATAAGGCCACATTATGTTGTGCCAATTAATTTCTGTGTCTGCGAGCGCCCGCAGCCACCAGCAGCAAAATTAAATATATACTCACATGTGATTTCAAAGGAGGTGGAAACCCAGAGCCCACTGTGGAAGACTTTACTTAAGCTGGAGGAAGAGCATCATTAAAATTAAAGGCAGGCGCAAAATTTCACCAGTTGCTGCCGCTGGCTAACACTCAGCACTTCAAAACAAAACATGCGGCCTGCCGACTCCAGTCAAATGCTCCTCGTTCACTATTTGATGCTGTCTGTTGGATCGGAGATGATTATCCCCCCAATGAAACATTCACAGAAAGAAAATGAAAAGAAAAACCCAAAAACTCGACTCAAGATATGACCAGAGGCCTTTATTTTTTTGGGCTAATTCTAATCAAAAGGGCTCATCATGTGACCCAGAGAAATACCCCGAGTAGAGAAACCAGATCGTCTGGGTCCCACCATGAGGAAGAAGCAATATGCCAAAATTACAGACTGTATATAGAAGATGGCTGTAGCCTCTAGGAATGGGCATTTCAAGCAAACACACAATGTGATATTCACTGTGAACTATTCCATGTATTTTTAAAGATTGCCTAACTCACTTTTGCATGTCTGTATGTAGTTACTGTAGCAGCTACATCCACCTGTCTCCATCCACCTGTCAGTCACAGGCCACGCCCCTAATGATGCAAACTTTAAGCCATAAAACAATTTAAACAGGTGAGTTATTGACCACCCCCCAGGTTAACATGTTTATTTCTACTGTAAAGTTGGACATTTTAACATGGGATTGACTCACTGCTGACACAGGTGAAACTGTTGTGAACCGCAACAACATGACTGGTTGATATGAGTCCAGGTTTGGCTGTTGATTGGCTCTTTGGGGGACGGGGCAGGACAACCACCACATTTGACGTTAAACAGTCCAGATTCGTGCTCAGGATTCTTCGAGTGCCAGGCTCATGGGACACTCCCACTATGGTTTCCATTTTTAAAATCTTGGAGGTTGGTGCTCGGTGACAACAAACAAAAAATAAATAAAAATTTTAAGACACGAAATAGTTGTTTCAACTCTTGGATGGATATTGTTGTTTCTCATCCAACTTAATGTTTCATTATTGAAACGTTTGAGCAGCTAAGCAGAAGCAGTGGTAACGATCAGCCCTGAAGGCCTCCGTGTATCCGCGGGCCGCTGCCTTCTTCTTCTTCTTCCTCATGGATTACGAAACTGTGGCTGCAGCGTGTCTATCTGACAACTGCAGCATGTAAAATCAAACAAAGGCATCATCATCACAGCATGTTGGTCGACAGGAGCGTCCCCGTGCCATCACTTCAAAGGAAAAATGGTTATAATGTGATTCAGTGCTTCTGAAACAGCTTTGATCCAACTCTCATATGTGCACACCGGCTGCTCTGCTGGCAGTTTTCACCTCATCTGTCATCACAGATGTCGTCTTTTTCCTGTATATCCTCTGTATGTCCAGCCCTTCTCCACAGAACATGGTGATTCTCTCCCACGATGCTTGCCTCTCGCCTCGATCATGAACCTCATCGTCATCTCTCACCCAACTCCCTAACAAAGCCATCATGTAAATAGACTCAGTCAGCTGTGTCCTCCATCTCTGATCCCCCTCTCCAATACATATATCATCAACATAATAACCCTCATCCACCCCACCCGCCCCTGGGTCACCACAGGACCCCACCCACCTTCAGGCACCCGCAGTACCAGTGGGATTTATTACCAAAGGCATGGGCGGGATCCAGCGCCCAGGTTTCCTCAGAAGCACTAAACATCTGATCATTTCAGTGCTTTTTTTCCATTCTACGGCTGCTCTGTGGTTAACTGTACTAACAAGTCTGCTTCCTGTTTGATTCTTCTAATTTGTAGATGAGTTTGGTTTATGATGATAACATTACTAAATGTAAACAAGAGGAGGATAATCTTACTGACCAGCAGCTGTAATTCAGAGGAGGTGAATGGTGAACATTTCATCTACTTTTCAAATATTTCAAATAACCTTTTTCATTTATAAAGTCACTGGTTTGGTGTGGCTGGTCCACAGATGGTATGAAAGCTGGAGCATCTTCATTTAAAAACTCAAGCCAATGCTGAATTGCCTAAAACCTGCATTCTTTTTAATAGCCACCAGGGGGCGACTCTTCTGGCTCCAGAAATACTTCAGACAGTTGTCCGACAGTTGTCTCATGTCCGGTTTCAAGATGAGGAGGTCACCAGCTGATGGGCAGCATCACGTTGTCCACCTTATCTAAGATTATGACATCTCAACCAGCTCTGGTTCTTTCATTTAAGATTATTTCATTGGCGTTGTTTTAATCAGCCTTCAATTAAAAAGGACAAAGAGCACCCACAGTAGCTCTTCGCTGAGTTCTTACTGTATATAAATTAAACCAGGCGTCCACACAAAGGAAAAAGAACTACTCTGGTCACATGAATAACCACAGTGTTTACCAGACTGCATGTATTTTGGGGTCTTTTTAGCTCTATAATCTCAAAGGGTTTATCAGCCCCTCCTGGTCTGTTCTCCTGCTGGGACTCCAACTCATCCCTGGTGCTCTTCAGCCTGAGCCAGGCCCCAATGAGTTATTATTACATCCTGAGAATATGCAAATTGAGGCAGAGCCACGGTGTGTGTTTTTGATGGAAGAATACAAATCACTGCAGACATGACACTTTTTTAATTTTCCTGATGAATGTAATGCTTCAGAAAGAGGAAGGATTGATGACGGGGCGTAATGAACTCTTTAGCACGTAGACGCTCGGAGGCTTTTCATTACACCATCCTGAGTGAAGATGCTCATCCATGGATTTGTCCCAGCCCGCTCACCGCTGAACCTCAGGTCCAGGTCCAGGCAGGGAAAGAGTCTGTTGATATACACATGCAATCAGGTTTTTACACAGTAATCACATTTCCAAACTCCTTCACTATGCTGAGAGAACTGTATGCAAACTGATGATGTTGCCTCTTCTTCTTCATTCCCTCCATCACACACTATCCCAGCATCCTCTTCTGTCGCTTCAACCCTCTGCATGTTCTCCTTCACTACATCTATGAACCTCCTCTGAGGTCTTCCTCTTTTCCTCCTGCCGGGCAGCTCCATCTTCATCATGGGTTGTCCGATATATCCACTATCCCTCCTCTGCACATGTCCAAACCCTCTCAGCCTTGCCTTGCTGAATTTGTCTCCAAACTGCTGTCACCTGTGAAGCTTAAAAAAAGCTACATTTACAACTTTACCACCATAAATGTAGTTCAGCTAAATGAGAATAATTTCTTCAGTATGGAATTTGAAAGGAATATTTCAACAAAATGCTTTTACAGTTCATATAAACACAAAAAGCCACAAATAAATTTACTGTTTAAAGCACTTGATACTTCAATTTTATGTACTGAAATGTTGATAAATGAGACCCACGCAGCATTTTCTATGTAACAAACTTGTTATGTGAGGAGTATTTAGGATGAATTTTCCACTAAAATAAGGTAGAGTGTTTATTCTTGCTCCTGAGTGTCCTACAGCGCCACTAGTGAGCAGCTCCCAATGAAAGCACCACACAAAGACAAAAACACTATGATTCAATTCAACTTTATTTATATAACACCAATTCACAATTGTGAGGTAAAGATCCTACAATATTAGAAAGAAACCCCAAGAATTTCACAACCCCCTATGAGCAAGCACTTGGCGAAGTGGGAAGGAAAAATTCAGTTCTAACAGGAAGAAACCTCTGACGGATCCAGGCTCAGGGAGGGGCAGCCACCCACCACGACCAGCTGGGGTGAGGGGAAAGAGAAGACAGCAATGATTTGGCTCATTTGTATTTGGCAAGGATGCTAGTTAAGGTTAGATAGCTAGCAGCTAAACTGGGTATCAAGCATGTTAGCTAATATTAGCTGCTAAGCTACTATTAGCATGATGAAAGCCAGGTTTTTTTAATGAAACCCTGTTGATGTTGAAGCTATGGTCAACATCAGCAGGGCTTTTAATTTATGGAAAGATCTTTCTTTGGTTTTCAGGATCAAATCCTACCCTGAGCAATCTTTGTTCCAGCTAATTTTAGCTAACACTAATGGTTGCGGGCCTAATAACATGGATGAACTGCAAGTATCAAAGAGCAGAATACTTTCTTAAGTGGGTAGGATCAACCGAAAAAATCTAAACTTGTACTTTGGCTAAGGTAATGAACTAAAAATCGAAGAGTCATTAGGTAGCCAGCTTACTGTAGAATTCTCGCTTGATATCATTTTTAAAAAATAGATCTGAGTGGAAATGCTACTTGGCTTGCCTGCCAAAGAAATTTGACCAGCTGTCGTTCTGGATGCTAAGCTCTGTGTTAAACAGTATTTATTTTAGTCATCAGTAAATCCTGTAATTATACAAAGCAAAGCTGTTTGACTGTGTTTTTTTTACAGTAACAGTGAAGAACAATATGGGCAGGGTGGTTAGCTAGCTACCTGTAATTAAGCTATACAACATATAGCTGGTGTTAGCATTGTGGAATGCATGTGTCATTAGTAACTTTTCACATGACATACAGTACATGTGATAGAAGAACGTGACAGTGCAGGCTGGTCTCCAAGACCGAACAGACATAGAGTAGCACTCACAAAACTTTAAAAAGTTTAAAAGTCTATATTTTATTAATTTTTTCTGTTGACATCAACAAACATGTTACTGTTTCAGCAACAGATGGAATAACCGTGGATGTAGCTTCTGGAAGTGCCTTAAACCTCCATTCTGTCTGAAGGCCACTAGGTGGCGATAGCATAGAAGTTGATGGAAAAACTCAATGACATTTGACCTCTGTAAACACTTTCCTGCTGAGTTTTTGGGATCAGTCTCTCTTTTTAGGTCATACTGAATCAAAAATTCGGTTTTGTAAATCTTGGCCATTTGAGGATTATCTGTGTTTTCTTTTTTAAGCCAAGATGGCAAAGGCAGAAACACTAATCCTGAAACTTCAAATCAGGACTTCAGAAACCAGCAGATGATATCACGGTAGCTACATCCATACTGTGTAGGGTTTCAGCCCTGTGGCCTTCGTCAGTGTGTGGTTGTTGACATAATATCTAGAATTAATTGCTGAAGTTGAGATTTTCCAACTTTTTCTGTACGTTTTTTGTTAGTGTGACTGTTTTACCTTTGAGTATTCACCAGTAGAATTGTTCTCCACCCACCACCACTCCCCAACCAGTTGGGGTTAAAATGGTTGCAAAGAGGAACATGGTGCGACCGAGTTCCTGAGTCAGTTGGTCTCCTGCTCTGTTACTGTTTTTGGTGAAACAAAACATTGGATGGACCATGGGAGTTGTAGTCTCTAGAGCTGGGCTTTATTTTACAGTTTATCTTCTGTCCTCATGATTCTTTGGGAGAGTTTTTATTCATCAGAAGCTTGAAGAGACATTCATGTCCTGTTCTTAGTGCCTGTGTAATGTTACAGGTTCTTGGAGTTCAGACTGAAAACCTTCAGTCGGCCTTTGTACTGCTGTGTGTGTGTGTGTGTGTGTGTGTGTGTGTGTGTGTGTGTGTGTGTGTGTGTGGTTTCAGCAGAGTAATGGCCTCTATTCATTATGAGGCCAGTTGATTTTCATTTACTCTCTGGGCTTTGACAATTAAAAGGAGCAGCTGAGGAGGTGATGGAGGGACCGGGACAGCCAGAGGTCGAGCACCACTTTAAGTGATAAATTAAATACTATTATCAGGACTCCTCCCCCACCTCCTCCTCCTCACTCACTTCAGCTCTCAGCTTCATCACGATACAGGACAAACCCTCACAACAGCACTTATCATGACCACAAGACAGGCGAGCATTTCTGATGTGGGAGTAATTTTTATTTAACTGCAGAGTTTTGACTTTGTTCTCCAAAATGACTTTCTAAGAACTGTCCTGAAATATCTCAACAGCTTCTTGCCACAGGTGTATTAAAATCAAGCATCTAGTCATGCAAAAAAGAGCTTGCTGAATTCGAGCAAGGATCATGCCTCTGCAACAGGTCAGCCGTGAAATGTCTTCCCTCTTAGATATTCCATAATCAGCTGTTAGTGGTGTTATGGAAGGATTTAGGAACCACAGCAGCTCAGACATGAAGTCTCAGATCACGTAACGTCACAGGTAAAACTCGCTGATGCGCCACTGACTCAATAACTCAGAGCTCCAGACCTCCTCTGGCATTAACATCAGCACAAAAAGTGTGTGCTGGGAGCTTCATGGGAGGTGTTTCCATGGCTGAGCAGCTCCTGTAGTTGTAATGTGTACTTTTGTCTATATCGTGTGGCCGTAGTCTCAAAGTCAAGCCAACATGAGTGCCTTAAACCTGCATTCTTCTTAATCGCACCAAGGGGGAGTCTTGGAGTTGCGGAAAGACTTCCAGCTCTTAGTATTCTGTCTTTGTTGTGTCTTTAAGTACTGATTCAGTGACAGTTTCATTGTACTCTACTTGTTACCATCCCAGAAGATTGCTCAGAGGTGGCACAGAGCGTTGATGAGGAAGGTAAAACCCCCTTACAGGTAAGTACTGCAGAATCAGGTTGTCTGCTTCCTCACCTTTTTCTCTTTAGCATTGAATTTTAAACCGTGAACAGTACATGGTGTTACCTTTATCGACTCATATTTTCATTTTTGCTTTTAATTGTGCTGAGTTTAAGTCCCCCATTGTTTTATTGACTGTTGTATGGCACTTTGGTGTGTTGTGCTTAAATGTGCTATTTAAATAAACTATTGGCCACTTAGTTAATATTTAAAGAACAGCAGTGGATAGAAAACGGACTTTAATTTGATTCTAAAATTTGTGCTCCATTTGGACAAATGCCTGGTTATAGTTTTTCTGCTGACTGTCTTTGTTTGGTCTGGTTTGGCTGTCCTCTGGTTTTGGGTTTTCCTCTGATCGACACTTTTCCGTCACACTTTCTTTTCCGTCCCATCATGGAAGTCAAAGCCTCGGATGGTGCTTGGAGTCCGGCGGCGCCTCGTCCACAACAAAATACATATTAGCATTAGAGAGCAAACTAACTCATTAGTGTGCAGCTCATCTGATGGGACGGGCCGCTTGGAGCGATCAGTCATCCGGGGGGGGGACAAACACAATTACAGCAAAGCAATAAGAGAGGGGAAAAAAACCCAGTGAGAAACTCCTGACCTCTGCATCTCAGCTCCATTTAAATGTTTGATGTCTCATTGAATTAGTATCACAGTGTGAAAGACAAAGCTAATGGAAATGAGCCGCAGACAGGCCATACTGCTGATTGGGCCGGATATAATTAGAATAATATCACGTCCGGCGTTAATAACAAGGATAGGAAATAAATAACGGGCGGATCAGTTAATAGCTGCCGCGCTAAACTGGCTGCGTTTAAATATGCCGAGGCCAGCGCTTCTTCCTGTTTACTCATGGGCCGCTGATCATCTGAATATTGATGTGGCAGAGCGATCGGTGGTGAAGGATCCTCTGCTCTCAGCTCCTGGACTTGGGGTGGAGGGTATTTCATCCCGATTATTCATCTTGATAAATACATAAGGACAGACAAAATTATGGCTGTTTTTCAGGCGGTGCTGCTTCATTCTGGGTGTGAATTAGCTCTGCTGATAGATGGGAGACGCCGCCTGGCCACTACACTCCTCGCCAGATTCTTGGGTTTATTTTGTGCCTCCACAAATATTAATTTACTGACTGACAGGAGCGAAGATGGGGTTTTGTTCTGAACAGCTTTAATTGTTTTCCCTCCCCGGGGAAATTATTCTTTGTCATTTTTAGGAAATTATCAGGAAACAGCAGCAGCTGAAAAGAAACTAATAAACTCAGAGAAGCGTCCAGATAGATTAGAAGGAACTCGCATTTCTTAAAGTTTAAAACCATAACTATAAATCCTGTGAAGCTCTAATGTGCAGCCCAAAGACTCACTGCTCAGTGAGATTTTATTTTGTCATCACTAACCTCTTACATCAGTTTCACACCCCTTCTCCTGGAGTTTTCAATAGGAAGTATATTGGTGCTGCATTTGAACCCAATCCGCCATCTTTTTCTAAGCGAGGAAATGTCTGACCAGGAACACGAGTTTGTGATTCTTCCAAGAACATCTGTCAGTCTGTTGGATTATCAGCTCAGTCTTTGCTGCTCTCAAAATATTACTTCATTAATGATTTCCTAAACATGGATTTCTGGAACTTCATCTACATACAGAAGAATATAAATCCTGAAGACTTTAACAACCTCTTAACACCAGTGGGTCACTGGTCTAAAGTCAGAAGTGGGTTTTGGCCCGGCAATCAGTGCCATAGGCTTCATATACAGACTAGTAGCCACCGTGATGTTAAACACTGATTTGTAAAATCCTGTTTTGAAGCCTGAACCGTGGCCTCGTGGTGGTTCTGCATATTTTGGATAATCGTCCCTTCTGACACTTTGGGCATGAAAACTAAAAAAATGGACCTAAAGTTTTATTCAATGTGAACAGAACTGAGTAACTGAGCCGATAAGTTCCTCAGGAAAGTGTTTACTGGGGTCAGGGCAGAAGGCCGTTTTCCCATGGATGTATACAGGACCAGAAGTCTGTGGAACCACAGGTATTGCCCCCCTGGTGGGCATTAAAATGATGCAGGTTAAGGCACTGGTGTCAGAGCCATCTCTAATATTATCTGTGATCAGTGCCAATCAATCAGGTGAATAAAAATAATTCTAATTAACACAGAAAGTAATCAGATTTTAAAAAAAGTTAGGTTACAGTTAATGCTAACCGTGTGACTGGTTAGACTTCAGGGTGTTGAGGGTTTCTTCCTGGGTACGGCATCAGGGGTTCATGTACATGTCTGGTTTCTGTTTCATCATCCTTCTTTGACTCAACTCGAGACATGAAGTGCTTTATTTTGAATGTGCCATTCTTCATTTCCTCTGCAGCATTGTGATTTAAAATAAGATGTGCTGATGTGAGAAGCCATTACTGTCATACCCTGCAGCGATTCAGCAGCAACACGACCTGCTGATATCACCTGAAGAAGAGGAGGGGAAAAAACAGGTGGCGAAGGGAAACACAGTGCGATGGACGTGAACATCCATCGCACTTCAAATATTATCTCACGGTGTCAGGACTGATGGAGCGCTGATGCTGCCGTCATCCATCTGCTGAGTGAACGAGGTCTGCGACTCCATTACTCTACAGCTGCCTCCGCTCCCCTGATCTAATACACATTTGAATCAATCAACACAGCGCACATTCTGATCACAACGTAATGGATTATGAAGAGCGAAGGTTGACGAGCAGGCGGAGACAATGCTGCTGAAATAATAACTCCTCTCAGACTCTGGCCTGCGGGATTAATCCAGACCTGAGCGCCACAGAGAGGCGGGAACGCCGCTGCTCCAGCACTTCCTGTTAATAATGTGACTCCTGGGCACCGAGAGAGCAGCGATCTCGAATTGTTCCGCTCAGCTTCTCCTGAATTAACCCTCCTACCACTGAAGAAGCAGCTTGAAAGGATTAAAGAATCACTCATCACACAAAGTGCTGTGTATGAACACAGGCGCAGGTTACGATTCCCACATGGAAGCAAAAAGGAAATCACAGTGGATTTAGTGTTGGCGCTTGAAATAATAAGCATAGTGTAACTGAGTGTAGACGTTCTGAGAGCTGCAGTAAGTTATTAATGAACCACCAGTTTGTGCTCGTTGAGGAAGAGTGCCATGTATTCGTTACAGTGATTTTAACTGCAAAGAAACACCAAACAATTAATGACAGGCAAATTCACTTCAAAAACTGCACAGATGCACAACACTACAAAAATGCCTGTAAAGACACAAAGACACAAACACACCTAGAAAGATTCAAAAAACAACTTCAAAGATGCACAAAAGTGCCAAGATACCAAACACGACTGCAAGGAGATACAAAAGACCCACAAAGATCCAGATAACATTTACTCATACACAAAATAACTGAAAAGATGGACAAAACGACTACAAAGAGACAAAACATTGAGAATGAGATGCAGGCTTAGTTTGTAGACATTAGCCAACACTCCCCACTGTGAGACGACTCATACAAAAGCAAAAACATTGTGACATCATCCTAAATGACTTTATTAAATGTAGAGACACCTGTCAGCTACACTACACCTTTGTAAACTTACTGCTGAAACACATTCAGGAATTAATGTCTAAGTAAAAATTTATTTGTATGTGCTTTTGCAGCATTTTTCCGTTTGCTGGTGTTTTCTTAAGTTGCAGTGCATTTGGCCTCTCAGGGCCACCATACTGTAGGCTATATTGACTCATTCATGCCCACACAGGCTTACATGATAATATTAGCCCTGATGAAAGTGATAGCCTATTTCACAACATAAAAAATAATCATTAGACTGTACTATTTTGTTGACAGAGCAAAATCCTGAATCATGCTGTGCCATAAGTCCCCAGCGTGCCAGGAGAGAGGCATGAAACAGCGAAGGATGGCACAGTGTGGACTGTTATACAGCCGGATGAAAATAGATGAAGGCCCTACAGCGCATGCCAAGTGCAACACAAAGGATGCGCTCACTGCTTTCCTGTGTTTGGTGGATTATGGCATGTTGCAGCAGATCAGGGAGAGTCAAGGAGGACGGATGGGATATGACAGCTGGTGAGCTAAAAGCCTTCATTGCTTTTATTTACATTCGTGATTCATTTGGTGGGAAAAGCACGGAGTTGGAGAGTTTTTGGTCAGCCGATTGGGGATTCCCATTTTTCAAGGAGACCAGCAATTCCAGGAAATCATGCAGTTCCTGCGTTTTGACAGAAAGGAGACCAGACGCACGCGCCTCCAAGACAACAAGTTTGCCCTGGTGTCCGAAGTTTGGGAAAGATTCGTCCAGAACAGCATTAGCTGCTACAAGCCTGGTGCTGACATACCTAGTGATGAGCAGCTCTTCCTGACAAGATGGAGCTTCATCCAGTATATAGCAAACAAACCTGATAGATTTGCTCTAAGGTTTTGGCTCACTGCCAATGTAGGTAACAAATATTTAGGGAACAGGGTGCCATATCTTGGCAAAGATGAGACACCAAAGCCAGGACAGCGACTTGGAGACAGTGTGGTGTTGAAACTGGCTGAGCCTTAGCCGGGAAAGGGCAGAACCATAACCACTGACAACTTCTTCACATCCCTCAAACTAGCCAAAGGTCTGCAGACCAAGAAAGCAAGTCTAGTTGGCACACTGAACAAAAGCAGACATGAGCTGCCTGTATGGAGCTACATTGGGGCCATAAAGTTTGTCTGCATCCTCGGATACAGTGTGTGGCCGTCCCGGTCCCTCGACATGAGAGACCGGGACGGCCCCTTCCAAAGGGAAAGAGGAGATGAGGGACCCGGGGAAGCGGCCCGTTCACTTGCACGGCCCCAGGCCCGCCTCCCTGACCTCCGCCGGAGGGAGAGGCACCTCCTCCACCCACTGTATGCGAGGGAAGTGAGCCGTGGCCGGGCGAAATCATTCAGCATCCCGCCCTGGAGCCCCGAGCTCCCCCAGAGCCGGAATGAGATCATTATGAACGGGAAATGGGACCCTGGGAAGCGGCCCTCTCACTTGCACGGCCCCAGGGACCCTCCCTGGAGAACGGTTAATATTTAAATGGGTGTGTCGGACCATCTAAAATATGAAGTTAAATTTAAACGTCAGTCGTTTTTATTCAGAAAATCCACTCCCTTTGCATGTGGTGTCATTGATTTAAGGCTGACTTGCCACTTCCAGTATGGTGGACTAGCCAACATATCACAGTGACACGATCCATGTCATGCTGTTTCTGTAAACTGCTCAGGTATCAACAGTGAATGTGTCAGTTTTCTCCATCTCTTTTTATTACCTGATCACTGCTAGCGCCCGCAGATGAAGACGAGCATATGTCTATGAACATGAGGCTTCTGCTTTACTTTGAGAGCATGGGAAATCTCCAACACGGGCTTAAAATGCTGTCAAGATCATATTTTTTCCTCAGAGATTCGAGTCATATATTCATATAAGCTGCTTGTATCAGTGAAGCATGTTATCTTTCAAAACCAATCACATACATATAGAATATCGATGATGCGTTTAAGACATTTCCAGTTCCCACGGTCCCTGAATGCAACAGCTGGGACTATGTTGTTCAGCCCGTGTTGTGCTGACAGTCATGATTCCACACCCCCGTCATCTGAGGCTCCGCCCCCTTGCCAAAACAGGGCCAAAAGTTTGAGCTCGAAAAAAAAATCTGAAAGTGCAAAAAAAAAAAAAAAAAAACTTGAATCTGAAATGTAGTTTTGAAAAAAATATATTTTTCTTTCACATCTTTTTTTTTCAGTTTCCTGTTTAATTTTTTTTTTCGGGTTCAAAATAATTTTTCAGTTTCAAAAATTTTTTTTTTTAACAAACTTTATGGCCCCAATTTAGCACCATAGCCTGCAACAAAGAAGGAGGTATAAAGGAGCGAAGAGCGCTGCCCTTAACAAAGGTGCATTCTGTCCACACAGACATTTCCATCACAGCAGGCTGAAAAGCTAAACCAGACACAGTCACATACTACAACAAGCCAAAGGTCAGCATAGATGTACTGGATCAAATACTCTGTGATGTGTCAGTGTTTTATAATATCCTTGACTTGACTGCTGTTCAAGAAATACATCAGTTCAGGGGTGTCAGAGAGGGACTTCATAATGAACTTCGCTTTGACCACAAGTGCAAAAGCCACACTTCTGGTCAGAGCACACACAGGAGCTGTCATTGGTCAGGGCGGGCTGTGTGGTTTGTGGGAGTGTTTGTCTTCCAGGTGATCCGTTGGGGCAGGCAGTTGTTTTCTGTTGGTCATCAAAATCAGGAGTATTTAGGAGGTGCTGAGACGCTGACTCGCTGCCAGATTGTTCTACCCACCTTCGGTAAACCTAGCTATAATTGTTTTTTGAATAAAACCTTATTTTCTGTAAACTGTTGCTCCTTTGCCTGGGTTCGTTTCCGCTGGTCGCCGTGACAGGAGCAGCAGAAGAAGAGGAGCAGGGAACAAAACACAACATTTCAGCCACATGTCACAAGGTGTTGTGTAGGAGCTGCACACGGAAGGTAGAGATTCCCTGTGTTGACTGCAAGTGGACCATATTGATCCACATGCATCAGTGTATGAAGTTTGTTCCCATAGCCTTGTTCCAGTGAGCCTCTTAGAGAACGTATTCCTTGTAGAAGGATTGATTCAATTGTTATGTTCCAAAGAATTCGCAAAATAAATCCCCTTTTTCTTGGGGTGGCTGTAGCTCAGGAGGTAGAGCAGGTCACCTACTGATCAGAAGCTCAGCAGTTTGATTCCTGGCTACTCCAGGCTGCATGCCAATGTACCCTTGGGCAAGATACTTAACCCCAAGTTTCTCTCCGACGCAAGCATTGGTGTGTGAATGTTAGATAATAAAAGCACTTAGCTTAGTTAATCATGCAAATGCTTGTATGAATGGGGTAAATGTAAACATGTATAAGCGCTTTGAGTGCTCAGACAGAGTAGAAAAGCACTATATAGGAACTAGTCTCTTTACATCTACACAATATATATTTATTAAAATAATACATTGCTACACCCTGCACACGCTGCCCTGTCACCAACATAACACTCAGATTTTTTTTCTCTTGCTACATCGCTGGACTATAGTATTATTTCACAGCAATTTGCAATCTACCACTGGGCACGGCCAGTTTCATTCACAACCTGCACACACGATTTTGCGACGGTCCTGTTCACGCTTGATTTTTGCGGGGCTACAGAAAATAGCGACCAGCGTGAACGTGAGGGGGAAGAAGAGGACAACTGTGGACTTCCTATTAAACATAAACTCCCAGGAGCAGTGGCGGATCTAGGATTTTTCTGAGTAAGGGGCCATCAAGGGGCCACAGTATTCATAGAGGGGCCAAGTATTTGTGGTAGATGTGGTGATACACGGACCAATAAAAATTAAAGCCATTACATTAAAGTTATACTGACCTGAAAGGCCTGCAGTCCATGACTCAACTTTTTAACTGTAGAGAAAAGGGAAAATCAGAACATTACTACACTGGGCTATTTCTTTCCATGTATACCACTAACCTCTCACTCCTGTGCCCTCATAAGGAAAATGTGCCTTTTTTACCAGGAAGAACATGTCTGCCTTAGAGTAGGACACCTGTCTCATAGGTATGGGAACATTGCCAGTGTGACAGGCCTGGACACTGTGATAAATGAATTTAACACTTCCTGGTTTACCAAACAGAAGGCTTGAAGGGCTGATGTCTGGTGAATGGGACGTAATTGTGCACTAGTCCAGGTTGTTATGTCAATTAAAAGAATAAAACAATCCGCCCCACAGGGTCCTGTTTTATACAGATGCCATAAGAGATCCCCGTGGGGTTCTTAACAAATTTAAGGTTAGAAATCAGAGATCAGCAGAGTGTGAGTCACTGTATGCCTTGCGGGCCACAATTAAACAAAAATCTAGATTGGTTTAATTATAATACTATAATCAGGAATGGTGATTAACTTCACTAGAGACCTATTGAAGAACTTAGTGAATGCTAGAACAAAACATCAGACAGCAGAATCAATTATCTACCAAGTAAGTACCAACTGATGAAGGTGTAATAATGAGTAATTAGCTTGCTGCTTCCGGCGCCGCGCGAGCAGGCAGCCAGTTTCAGCAGCTCCGCACTCATTCCGGGTTTTTTCTCATTTTGTTTAGTATTAGATGTGTTTTTGTGTTTCTGTATCTTCTGCTCTTTTTCCTCATGATGGAGCTGACTTTTTTCTGGAAAACTTTGTTTTTGTTTTTTACCCTTTTTATGGTGTTTATGTTTGGAGACTGCGAGAGTGGCCACGCTCCTATTGTTTACTCTCGGGACCAGCTGATCTCCATCGGGAGCTCCGCTGTGCCTACTCCTGCAGAACGACTCGATATTCCCCGCGAACTGAGAAGGAAGAGACGCGGGAGACGTGCGGGCATAGGTCGTCGTTGCCAGGGGAGAAGGTACAGGCCCGTCATCCCGTCCATCATCATGGGAAACGTGAGATCTCTTCCCAACAAAGTGGACGAGCTGGCGGCGCTAACGCGACATCAAAGGAGCTACCGGGAGAGCAGCCTCATGTGCCTGACGGAGACGTGGCTAACCGAGCTAACCCCGGACTCACACATAAACATGGACGGCTTTCATTTGATCCGTGCCGACAGAACCAAGGAGAGTGGTAAGAAGAGGGGCGGGGGTCTGGCTGTGTTTGTGAACGATAGATGGTGCAACTCCAGACATCTAACCATCAAAGAGACGCTCTGCAGTAAGGACATTGAACTGCTCGCTGTTGGTATGAGACCGCACTATCTTCCTCGGGAGTTTTCACATGTTATTGTGATAACTGTGTATGTGCCGCCCTCTGCTGCAGCCTGCGATGTCCTCCATGCTACTACCAGCAGACTCCAAACACAGCACCCACAGGCCCTCTTTCTGATCTCAGGGGACTTTAACCACGTCTCCCTGTCCTCCACTCTCCCCACCTTCACCCAGTATGTCACCTGCCACACCAGGAATACCAACACACTGGATCTACTGTATGCCAACATCAAGGAGGCATACAGCTCATCACCTCTGCCTCCCTTGGGGGTCTCAGATCACAACCTGGTTCATCTCCAGCCTGTGTACAAACCCTTGGTACACAGAGAACCAGTTGTGACACACACAGTGAAGAAATGGTCTGAGGAGACTGAAGAAGCTCTGAGAGACTGCTTTAGCTCCACTGTGTGGGAAGAGCTTTGTGCCCCTCATGGGGAGGACATCGACAGCATCACGGACTGCATCACTGATTACATCAATTTCTGCGTGGAAAATACTGTGCCCACCAGGAGGGTACGGTGTTTTTCAAACAACAAACCCTGGATCAACTCTGAAATAAAGGCTCTCCTGAAGGAGAAGAAGAGAGCCTTTAGATCAGGAAATAAGGAGGAGCTGAGAGCCGTGCAGAAGGATCTGAGAAGGAAAATCAGGGATGGAAAAAACATCTACAGGAAGAAGATGGAGGACCAGCTACAGCAGAGCAACATCAGTGGGGTTTGGAGGAGTTTGAACTCAATTTCAGGCCACAAACCAAGCCCTAGGGTTGTGGGAGACTTAGAGTGGGTGAACAACCTGAACCAGTTCTTTAACAGGTTTGACCAGCCACCCACCCCTCCCCCAGCCCAGTCCCCCCTGCTGTCAGCCCCACCATCTTTAATGACTGCCAACCTTTCTTCTTCTTGGGACCTCACACCTCTCAGCTCTCAGCCATCACCCACCCCCTTCACTTCTGAGGACTCCATCTCACAACCCCCATCCCCCACCTCCATCTTGTCCCTCGCAACTCATCATGTGAGGAAGGAGCTACGTAAGATCAAGGTGCGAACGGCTGCTGGTCCAGACGGCATCAGCTCCAGGCTCCTGAGGTGCTGCGCAGATCAGCTGTGCGGCATCATGGGATACATGTTCAACCTGAGCTTGAAGCTGGGGAAAGTACCACAACTGTGGAAGACCTCCTGTGTGGTACCGGTACCAAAGACCAAACATCCAAAGGATCTTAGCAGCTACAGGCCGGTAGCCCTGACATCGCATCTAATGAAGACCCTCGAGAGGCTGGTCCTCAACCATCTACGCCTCATGGTGTCGTCTTCGTTGGACCCGCTGCAGTTCCCTACCGGCCTGGCATCGGGGTGGATGACGCCATCATCTACCTCCTGCACCGAGCTCTGACCCACCTGGAGAAGCCTGGAAGCACTGTGAGGATCATGTTCTTTGATTTCTCCAGTGCTTTTAACACCATCCAGCCAGGACTTCTGAGAGACAAGCTGGAACTGTCAGGAGTGGACCACCACATCTCCGAGTGGATACTGGACTACCTCACTGACCGCCCACAGTACGTGAGGACACAGGGCTGTGTCTCTGACAGGCTGGTCTGCAGTACGGGGGCCCCACAGGGAACTGTGCTGGCACCGTTCCTCTTCACCCTCTACACTGCAGACTTCTCCATCAACTCCCCACGCTGCCATCTGCAGAAGTTCTCTGACGACTCTGCCATAGTTGGCCTCATCACAGGTGAGGATGACTCAGAGTACAGACAGTGGACTCAGGACTTTGTGGACTGGTGCCAGCGGAACCACCTCCTGATCAACGCCGCTAAAACCAAGGAGCTGGTGGTGGATTTCCGCAGGCGCAGACCCACCACACGGACACCGGTGAACATCCAGGGAGTGGACATTGAGATAGTGGACTCTTATAAGTACCTGGGTGTTCACCTGAACAATAAACTGGACTGGACTCATAACACTGATGCGCTCTACAGGAAGGGTCAGAGCAGACTCTACCTGCTGAGAAGGCTGAGGTCTTTTGGAGTGCAGGGGACACTCCTGAAGACCTTCTATGACTCTGTGGTGGCATCAGCCATCTTCTATGCAGCAGTATGTTGGAGCAGCAGCTTGTCTACAGCTGAGAGGAAGAGGATAGACAAGCTCATCAGGAAAGCCAGCTCTGTCCTAGGATGTCCTCTCGACTCAGTGCAGGTGGTGGGAGACAGAAGGACTCTGACCAAAATAACATCACTGATGGACAAGGTCTCCCATCCCATGCATGAAACTGTTGCTGAGCTGGAGAGCTCCTTCAGTGACAGACTGCTGCATCCTAAATGCACAAAGGAGCGTTACCGCAGATCCTTCCTCCCAGCAGCTGTAAGACTTTATAACCATCACTGCTCCCAACAAAAACCACAATAGCCTACACAATGTAGGATAATATATAATATACTGTAAATAGTCCGGCCTGTTAAGGTTCAACACACAGGCACATCATGTACGTTGTATATAGTGTTATTAGTAGTATTAAGGTTAATCTTGTTTGTTGATTTTATATATATTCTTTTCTTAATAGTGTGAATTATTATATCTTTATTTATATTTATAATAACTGCGGCTGCTGTTACACCCAAATTTCCCCTCTGTGGGACAATAAAGGCTGTTTCTTCTTCTTCTTCTTCTTCTTATGTAATGTGCTGTCAAATTCTGACTTATGTGTTTGTAAGTAGTCACGATTTTTATGTTTAGTCCAGTTGCTTGTCATTATGTTTGTTTTTAATGGCATAATTATTTATAGAAAAGGAGGGAAAATTTGGAAAATATGAGTGCTTGTAATCATTATGCTTTTATATGCTGATATTAGTTTTGAGAGTTTTGACCAATAGGTTAATAATAACCACGGTGGTATAATTGGGTTGACACGTTTTGTTAACGTGTCAAAGGAGGGAGTTGTTGTGTTTATTATTTACTCAATTAATAAAATGACAATTGCTTAAAAGTTCAGGAAATTAATTAATAAATAGTGGCTGAAGCAAATAATAGATGATTAAATAATTAAATGAGATGGAGAGCAGGCAGATAGTGGACTGTCATGGCGTGTGTGTGGCAGGCAGAATTGGACCCCAGGATGCAGACTCACAAAACAGGATTTATTGGAAAATAACAGAATACAAAACAAACCTATACTGGGAAGAAGCTAAACAAAAACCCGAGGAGGAGCAGGGAGACACACAGCGAGGGAATACTGAAGACGACGCGACAAGAAACAGATGAACATTGAGGGCTTAAATACACAGCAGGTAATCAGGGCAAGAGGAAACAGCAGGGAGCAACAGGTGAAGCAAATGAAACTAATAACAGGGGTTAGCAAAACTAGACACAAAGCACAGGGAACACAAGACTGTCAAAATAATACAGGAAGTGACTAACCAAGGTGCACGCAGACTACATACGGGGAACTGGCACACAGACACGGGGCAGAGACGCAGACTAGTCACAACACTAGGAATAACTCAACATGAAAACACAGGAGGTCAGGGACAAGACATCAGGACAAAACAGACAAGACCATGGAGCAGGGGAGACAGAGACAAAGGGAACAAGATCATCCAAACACACTGGGAATTAAACACTCAGGGAAAATAAACTAAAAAACACAAAACGCTGGGCAGACGGCCCAGGACCATGACAGCACCCCCCCCTCAAAGGCCGGCACCCGACGGCCAAAACAGGAAACAAAACCAGACCAGGGAGGGAGGCGGGGGACCAGGACGGAGGGACCGGAACAAAAACAAAACCAGGCAGGGAGCAACAAAGGCAGGGAGCAAAACATCAAAAATCACAAGGTCAGAACAAAAACAGCAGGGGCACAAGGCTGGGACAAAGTCCAAAAACAGGGACAAAACACAGGGATGAGAAAAAAAAAAAACTGGATGAAACAAAAAGCGACGGCACAAGGCCGGAGAGCTCCAATGTCCAAAACAGGGGGTCAAAACAAGGAACAGTTCAGGAGCTATGACAAAAACAGAAACAAAAAGAGCAACGGCCAGGGGGAACAAACAGTCCATAGTTCAGGGGGCCGTCCAGGCCAAGGGGCCAAAAAGCAGAGTCCAAACCTCTCAGGCGGGCGACCGCGGCTCCAGCGGCGGCGACGAGGAGTCGAGGCAGGGGGCCGACCGCGGCACCAGCAGCGGCGACGAGGAGTCGAGGCAGGGGGCCGACCGCGGCACCAGCGGCGGCGGCGAGACGAGACTGAGGGCCGACCGCGCTCCAGGCGGCGGCGGCGACGAGGAGACCAGACTGGGGGCCGACCGCGCTCCAAGCGGCGGCGGCAAGACGAGGCAGGAGGCTCGAACTGAGCCAGACGCTCCAACTGAGCGTAACCCTTGGGCTTCAAACACGGCTCCGACTGAGCCGGACCCTTGGGCTGAACGGGGCCTACAAGGTGAGGCTCCGACTGGGCAGGCGGGGGCGGCGGTGTAGGGCACACAGCTGCTTCACTGAGCAGCGGGGGCTGCTTGGGGGATGGACCAGGTGCATGTGATGGGGGGTGCGTGGAAGCTGACATTGGGGAGGGCGAGGGAGCTGACACTATGGACTCTAACGGCAGGGAGGCTGAGGGAACTAGGGGGACCGAGGGACCAGGAATGGAAGTACAGGAGGGAACTAAGGAGACTAAGGGGACCTGAGAGACTAAGGGAGCTGGGGGAACTAAGGCTGACACTGAGGGAGCTGACACGGAGGGAGCTAGGAGTGTGGAAGCTGAGGACGGGGAAGCTGACACTGGGGAAGCTGACTGCGGGAGAGGTGAGGGGACCGAAGCTAACTGCGGGGAAACTGGAGTCGGGGGAGCAGGAGCAGAGGAGACTGGGACTGAGGCTGCAGGGGGAACCACAACTAAAGGAGCTGAGGGACCAGAGGAGGGAACAAAGGGAACCTGAGGGACCGGGGAGACTAAGGGGAACAAAACTGAAGGGACTGAAGCTAAGGGAGCTGGCACTAGGGGCCGTGTAGAAGCAGGCCGGGAGCTAGGGAGAGCCGGCTGCGCGGAAGCAGGCCGGGCGCTAGGGAGAGCCGGCTGCGCGGAAGCAGGCCGGGCGCTAGGGAGAGCCGGCTGCGCGGAAGCAGGCCGGGCGCTAGGGAGACGACTGGCTGCGCGGAAGCAGGCCGGGAGACGACTGGCTGCGCGGAAGCAGGCCGGGAGACGACTGGCTGCGCGGAAGCAGGCCGGGAGACGACTGGCTGCGCGGAAGCAGGCCGGGAGACGACTGGCTGCGCGGAAGCAGGCCGGGAGACGACTGGCTGCGTGGAAGCAGGCCGGGAGACGACTGGCTGCGCGGAAGCAGGCCGGGAGACGACTGGCTGCGCGGAAGCAGGCCGGGAGACGACTGGCTGCGCGGAAGCAGGCCGGGAGACGACTGGCTGCGCGGAAGCAGGCCGGGCGCTAGGGAGCGCTGAAGGGACAGAGACCGAAGGGACTGAGGGACCAGAAGTGGGAGTAGAGTAAGGGACTACGGGGACAGAGGGCACGGAGGAAACCGAGGAGACTGAGGAGACTGCGACTAGAACTGAAGATGAAACTAAACTGACTGGAGAGACCAAGGGATTTAAGGGAAGTGACGCCACTGAAGGGGGCAAAGCTGAAGCACTGGCTGTGGGGACCGGGGAAGCTGACTGGAGTGGGGAAGCTGAGGAGACCGAAACCACGGAGGGAGTAGGACCAGACTGGACTGAGGAAGAGGGGACTGAGGTGACTGAGGACGAGGGGGCTGAAGCTGAGGAGGATGAGGGGACTGAGGTGACTGAGGACGAGGGGGCTGAAGCTGAGGAGGATGAGGGGACTGAGGTGACTGAGGACGAGGGGGCTGAAGCTGAGGAGGATGAGGGGACTGAAGGTGACACTAAACTAACCAAGGGGATCACAGAAAGAGAAACCACTGGAGAGAGCAAAGCTGAGGCAGGGAGAACTAGAGCGGCTGGAGCTACTGCTGACTGAGGGCGAGCAGGCTGAGAGCTAGGGCGGGCTGGAGCTTTCGCTGACTGAGACGGGAGTGACTGGGGAGGAGCTGGAGCTACAGCCGAATGAGACGGGAGTGACTGGGGAGGTGCTGCAGCTAACACTGGGGGCTCTGACTGCTGTGGCTCGGAGGCTGCTACAGTGGTCTGTGGTGCAGGCGGCGTGGGTAACTGTGGTGCTGCTGCTGGTGATGCTGAAGACAGAGAGTTCAGTGCTCTAATCTGTGCCTCCACACGAACAGCAGAAGCCATCCAGCCGGCAATAGTGGGTGACAGCAATAAGCGAGGGTGGGTGTCTAAGAGACTGAGCACAGCAGAAAATCCAATGGAAAGGCTTTCGAGTCAGTACAGTTATAAATCCGGGAGGAGATTCTGAAGAATCTTCGAACCTCTGGCCCAAGTTCCCGGTCCAAGAAGACGGAAGCATCTGCAGGATCCATTGGAGGGCTGGCAGAGTCAATACAGGACATCCCTCTCACTTTGTGCATGGAAGTGGGTAGAGCGGTTATTCCAGGGGCTAGTTCAGCAATAGCATTCTCGACATTGTTCAGTACTGCAGAAGGACAGCTTATGTGAATTGGTGATTTGGGATTCAGAGTCTGTGGTGTTTTAAGAACAGTCAGAGAAGCAGAACAAAGATCCTCAGGACTCACAGTGACTGATTCCTGCTTCTTGTCATGGGTTGCTGGCTCCGTGCTCCTCTTCCTGAATCGCGAGCGCTGCTTCCGCGTCTTAGAGAGAGGAAGGGAAGCAGAGCTGGCAAGAGAAGCAGCAGGCAAAGGACTGTCTGATGAGGAAGTGAGCCCGCCCAGCCTTTTCCCGAAAGGTTCGGGCGGGGGCGAATCTGATGCCAGGGAGAACCCGCCCAGCTTAATCCCTAAAGGCTGGGGCAGAGGTGGGGCAGTGGTATCGGGCGGTTGCTGCAGTGCGGCTGATGAACAGGGCTGTGGCGGCGGAGGTGGAGAGAGCGGCAAGCTCTGACGCGGAGACCCTTTAACCCAGCTGGAGTCTCCCCAAGCGCGGTGAGAGCGGCGGAGCTGTCCCTCGTACTCGGGAGCCAGCCACGGCTTCCTCCTCACCACTTCCTGCAGGTGAGCTTGCACAGCTAGCTGCCGTTCACACAGGTCTGAGTCCACGGGGTCTTTGAAATGGTCGCGTCGTTCTGTCATGGCGTGTGTGTGGCAGGCAGAATTGGACCCCAGGATGCAGACTCACAAAACAGGATTTATTGGAAAATAACAGAATACAAAACAAACCTATACTGGGAAGAAGCTAAACAAAAACCCGAGGAGGAGCAGGGAGACACACAGCGAGGGAATACTGAAGACGACGCGACAAGAAACAGATGAACACTGAGGGCTTAAATACACAGCAGGTAATCAGGGCAAGAGGAAACAGCAGGGAGCAACAGGTGAAGCAAATGAAACTAATAACAGGGGTTAGCAAAACTAGACACAAAGCACAGGGAACACAAGACTGTCAAAATAATACAGGAAGTGACTAACCAAGGTGCACGCAGACTACATACGGGGAACTGGCACACAGACACGGGGCAGAGACGCAGACTAGTCACAACACTAGGAATAACTCAACATGAAAACACAGGAGGTCAGGGACAAGACATCAGGACAAAACAGACAAGACCATGGAGCAGGGGAGACAGAGACAAAGGGAACAAGATCATCCAAACACACTGGGAATTAAACACTCAGGGAAAATAAACTAAAAAACACAAAATGCTGGGCAGACGGCCCAGGACCATGACAGCACCCCCCCCTCAAAGGCCGGCACCCGACGGCCAAAACAGGAAACAAAACCAGACCAGGGAGGGAGGCGGGGGACCAGGACGGAGGGACCGGAACAAAAACAACAACCCTAACCCTAACCCTAACCCAGTGGTCGCCTGACTAATTTCACAGCCTTTGGAAGAATATGTTTATCTTATCCTTGAAGGTTTTGCCACAGTAAGTAGAATGAGTAGATGTCACCATGTCTGTCCTGTTACTAGTCTGGATAAAACTGCCTCGTCATGATTAGGGAAACGTCAGAGCAGGAAGTGCTTCTTTTACAGAGCCTTTTATTACTGATGGAAGAAATCTGAGTCATGAGAGCCAGCCACTGGATGGACCAATGACGAAGGCCAAACCGCAGCTCACTGTATCTGTTTTGCTTGTAGATAGTGGCAGTATAAAATGATTAGCCTAGAATCTTGGCTTTGTGGGGAGGGGAGTCACAGCCAGCTGCTGGGATGACCTGTGTCTTCCTGAACCAAGAGCCCACGTGTACATTTGATATCTTCTGATTCTTTAATATATTAAATGTTTTAATTTTAAACTAAAGTGTTTTAGATATCTTCCTTCACAATTAAAAAAAACACACCTATCATGTCCATGGACCCAAATGAAAAGTCATAAACACAGTCTCACAAACTGCTGTGAGACTGTGTTGGATAAGGAGTGTCTACAAAAACGTAAATTTAATGTTTCAGAGGTGATGTTACACACAGGATGTTCGGTGACACGCCTTCGACACGATACCGAAACCGAAGAGCAGTGGACTGGGATCGACCTGCTGGGAACTTCCTGTTTCCTCTGCTCTTCATCCTCCTGCTACCAGCATGCCACGCTTGGCTGTAAGACAGCAGAAGAAGAGCAGCAGCACATGTTTTATTCATCGGCCCTCCACGTCCCTCAAGTTAATTCCACCGCGGGCTGTGTTTATTTCTGCTTTGTACTTTTGTTTAAAGCCAGTTGTTGACAACTCTTGAACATGTCAAACTATCACCACTAATAATTGCTTAAGGAGCTGGAACTTTCTGCAAATGTTGGTTCCAGCATGAAACCCTCCTCCTCCTCCGCCTCTTCTCTTTTTTGCTCCTGAAAGTCTGTCAGATGAATTTTTGATTTTTTCCTCCTCACCGTCTGACTCTCAGCAAAAAGATTCTCTCTGTAATTCAAAGCGATGGCTGCGAGAGAAAGAATAAAAAAGAATAATGTAGCGCTGCCGCCTGCTGCTGCTTCTTCTTTTTTTGTGTTTGGTGGTAAAAAATTGTCAAGTGTTGCTCTTTTTCTTTCTTTTTTGATTAGTTCAGTTTCTTTTCTCCCTCTCTGTTTTTTTGTTCTTGACCCAGGAATGCTAAAGAGTCTCCTTCTTCTTCTTCTGTGGAGGAGTTGGGAATAATAATGTTATGGTGAGGAAGATGAATCGGTACAAGCGCTGGCCTCGGGGTGGTATACACCTCTCTCTTTGGGTCAATGCCATTTCTCTTCAGATCGTGACGCCGCCACTCAACTGGAGCTGCCAGTTGATTAATCCCAATTAGACGGGCTGTCACTTTCCTGCAGAGAGAGGAGGAGGAAGAGGAGGAGGAGGGATGTTTCCTCTTCAGTTTGGAGGGAAAGAGGATTTTTCCACGTCTGTCAGGGATGTGCCTCTTTGCAGACAGACAGATGGAGGAATAATGAGTCTCTGCAACAAAATCCAGACTCGTCTGAGATGAATACTTCTTTTTTTAGTGTCAGTCCTCACCGAGGAGGAAGTAGAAGATGGCAAACATCCACACTGGTGCACAGGAAGCTGACATCACAGTGTCCCATTTACCCAGAGTTTACAGCCCGGCCTCAGAGCAAAGCGTCAAACAGTCATAAACACGTGAATCTGCTTGTTCGTGGACACGAGCTGTTTGGTGGCAGTCAGCACAACTTTAAATAACGTGTCCATGTTTCATGTACTTTGTCCAGACTCTTCATCAGGGATGTGTTACCATGGCAACCAAGTAAATCAGCTTTAAAAGTAGTGGCAACTGTTTTATGTCAATGCAAACTGTAGTTTTTAAAAAAATTTTCCTAAACCTAGTCAAGTAGTTTTTAATGACTACACCTCACTGAGTAGTTAAATGGGAAAGCAGTCTCTATGGGATCAATGAGTTAAAAGAATTGCAATGGAAGCTCACAGTGAACAGCAAGTGTAGGGCCCATTTTCATGAGAATGTTTTCAGGGGCCATTTATTTACACGTCAGTGGGGTTTTGAGTCCCTGAAAACAGCGCAGTTTGAAACAGGTTCCAGAGGCCCCGTTTACACGAGAACGATCCAGGGGAAATTATATCGTTTTTATGTTTCCAAAGGTTCACAGAAATGTTTTAAGATAGACTGATAAAAACGATAGTGCCAACCATAGTGCACACATGCCACTACGCCCTGTTTTCAAAAAGTATTGTTTTAGCCGTTCACATGGAAATGGGAGCATTTCAAAAACGCACCCCTCTGGAACCCGTTTTCAAATTGTGCCATTTTCAGGGACTCAAAAAGTCGTGTAAACAAATGGACAAAATGCAACAAAGGGTTCATTTTCATTTTCACCTCAAAATGTTCGCGTGTAAAAAGTGTTCTGTTCGACACGGTCAGTCTAATTTCAAACCTCCACCCTTACAGTTATTAATGTTGAAATTGGCCACAAAGACAGGTTTTTGTAGCCATATCTTTGTTTTTCCTTCTTTACAGAGCTGATTTAAATATCGGAAAACTGACTTATTTACTGCGAACAGGGCTCTGCCCTCCTGTCATATGGCTAAAAACTATGAAAGGCTGATTTTTTCTTGCACTCTGACATGAAAGCATTAACAAGTCTGAACACTTTAAACCACTAAGCACACATCACTGAATGACTGATCTCAATAAAGTAACTGAATGAACTGCATATTAAGTGAAATATGCTGCAGATTTGAGCCCTCTCTGTATTATAATAACCACACTGCCTTTAGTGTCGTGCAACTGTGTGAACAGTCTAAGGTTGCAAAGTGCTGTTTCCTTAAATCACCTTTGAACCTGCCGTGCTGGAGGACTCGGAGCGACGCTGTTGTTCTATTTATTTGCTCTGTTGTCTCTCGCTTCGTCTCCTTCTAATGAACTGACTGACGGCCCAGAGGGTAGCTTTAATGCTCCCTGTTGTTTTTCTGTTTTCTGCAGGCTGTAAACAGCCAACACAGGAGCGCTCGCAGTCTTTATATTACAGCCGATTAAATATTCATGCAGCTTCCTCGGTGAGTAACGTGTCAACAGGGTGTTTGCATTCTAACGACAACGACATGGCAAATATTGAAAGCTGCTGTCAGACAGATGTTTATGGGGAAAATGTGAAAACATGTTCACTTTCAGACCGTTTGATACAATAAACGTCTCTGTGTGGTGATTAAATCAAAGTCTACCAGCTTCATTAACTCTTTAGGCTTTAATTGACTTGTTAGGACTCGACAGCAACAAGGACGGATCTGGAGCCGAAGCTCAGAAAAGAAAAGAAAGCCATAAAAAGATGTCAGAGAAGTTCAAGCTTCAGTTTCTACTGCTGAAATATCATGGAGATTTATTTAAGCTTTATTTATGTAACTAGTTCCTTTGGTAATAAAATATTTCTCACAGGATTGTGATACTTTAATACAGACAAGAATTCATACCCCAAAACCTGCATCAACACACTAACTAAAAAATTTAAAATTAAAGTCAGCTAAATAACTGCTGGATTAACAAGATGATTGAGATTTAAAGGGGACCTGTTGTGCTGTTGTATAATATTTCAATTTCAATAGTAAATGTGGCCAAAGATTCAAATAACAGCACATCTGCATAAAAATAATCCTCATGATCCAGAAGCTCCTTTCTCTGGCCATGTGCTACAGGTGGTAATTATTTTTGGTCATAATTTACATCTATTTTTCAAATGTAAGCACATTCCCCCACAACAATTCTTGAATAGAGTTCCAAACATTCGGCGCGCTGCAGCGTTTGGCATTAGCTACGTACCCATAGAACTTTTTGTAAGCTAATGTTTTCCACTTCAGTAGCCATTTTATTGCATTTTCCTCACATACACCAGTTAACAGGAGCATAGCTGGTACAGAGACATGTTTATGCCTTGTGATGCACCATTATGACCTGCAATGAGAAGCTAATGACCAAAGATGTCTGGCTCAGAGACAAGAGATTAAGAGAGCCTGAGTAAGCAGGCCTGTGACGTCACCAGAAGCGGCCCAACCGAAATTAGCGTCCACTATATTTGTGTCTGTTCAGAGCTGTCAAACACCGGTGTTTATAATTAGCGCAAACCCACACAGGAGAGATCTCATTCTCAACAATGTAAACGATTCATTCGGGTCATATTTTTCCTTTGATTAGGCATAAAGAATTGAAAAGAATCAAGAGAAACTTCGGGGAAAAGAAAAAAAGGTTTTAACCAAGATCTGAAACTGACAACTGAAGTCCATTGACAGCCAGCTGTACTACAGCTGCATATATATATTTATAAAAAATAAAGTGAATTATGAGGATTAATAATTGTACAGTAATACAATTATATCCCTCTGTACCCCATAGCAGCAGCGGTTTCTGTACACACTTTAACATTTTAATAACATTAACATTTATAAATAAATCAGCAACAAAAAAGGAATACGTGAAAATTAAATATTTTGCAATATTTTATGATTTTTACCCCAGAGTCCCCTCAGACACACTGGCCAGTGTAATGTGCAGGCTGTCAGATCACTGCTTACCTCATGGTGGCGCTGTGGAGCATCTAAAACTATTTACTGTGGAGGAGGCTGTAAAACTCTATGAACGGAGTTCGATATGGGTTGATGTGGCGTTGCCAACTTAGCAACTTTGTCACTAGATTTAGCAACTTTTCAGGCCCCCCCTAGTGAGTATTTTTTCAAAAAGCGACTAGTGACAAATTTAGCAACTTTTTCCGGTGGCGTTGGCGATTTTTGGAGGGTTTTGGAGATAGACCGGAAACCTGGCATCCTCCACTGTCGCTGTGTTTTGTGTACATACAGCCTTTGTACTGCGTCCGTTTGAATGCTTTGGCATCGCCCGGACCCCAAAGAGCACCTGGCTGCAGGCAAGAGGGCCCCACCATATCGTAACTCCGGAGCGGAAGTTTGTTTGTACCGGAAGTCACGTAACCTTAATAGCGGAAGTGGATCTTTTTTGTGTGCTTATTCCTTGTAATGCAGCCGGTGACTTTACTGAGCCAAAATTGATTTATTTAATGTGGGTCTAGGCAAAGCATTAAACTCATAAAGTTATTTCATAAAGTTCATTAGTAGTTCTAAACATTCTAAACCCGGTATATCTCTGACCTGTTGAAACCATATTCTTTGTCCCGAGCTCTTAGATCATCAGGTCAAAGGTTACTGTTGGTCCCACACACTCGTTTCAAAACTCGTGGGGATCGGGCTTTTCGGGTTGTGGCACCAAGGTTATGGAATTCTCTTCCACCGTCTTTATGCTGTACAGACTCCATTGACTCTTTTAAAAAGCAGCTGAAGACATTTTTATACAGACAAGCTTTTAATTAACTTGTTATGCTGTATTCTGTTTTATAATGTTATACTTTTATTTTTTGTCTTTTGTTGTGAAGCACTATGTGATTTTTATCTGTGCTATATAAATAAATTTTACTTACATACTTACATATCGGTGTTTTTTCTTCACTTTTTGTCTCTCCAAAGACATTATTCCTCTCTCCTACCACCTCGATTACAAGTACATGGAAATGAACAATTCATCAAATTAGGTGATGATGTCATATATTGACTCCTAGTGACTTTTAGGACAGCCAGTAGCTCCTTCCCTTATTGAGGAGTTGGCAACGGTGGGTCGATGAGCCAGTGAAGCTCAGTTGTGTCTGATGACAGCGATACTGAGGTGAGCTGTTGAGGATTTCCCGGACTTCTCTGTTGGTAACCGTTTCTGTGTTTTCACAGTTAGCTGCTGTTAGCCAGCATTACTGAAACTTTGTTTGAGGTGGATCTAACGTTAACAACTTGGACACTGAGTGAATAAACTCTCACACGATGTGAGAATGTAATCAAGCTGTTTATCAGAGGGAAAGTAGGATTTTTAGGATCCTCAGCATAATGTTAGCTGGTGCACAGTTAGCTTGTAATCAGCTGTTGTTGATTAGCGGGTCCTGTCAGCTGTCCGGAGTGTCACAGGTCTGATCTGATGGAAATCAGTAACTGTAACAATATTGGGAATAATGAATTAATGTATGTTAAATCACCAAACATCCATTTTGGTTCACTGACCCTTATTTTTCTCTATTATCTCTGTCCACACTGACGCAGTGAGCCACAGCATCGATGACCTCGATCGATCAGAAATCGATGAAATGTGTCCTTCTGACCCGTCCTGGGGTCAGTGGAAGTCTTGCCGTTATTGCTGCAGTTGATGGCGCAGCAACATTGAGCTCATGGGCGCTCTGTGAAGGACTTTCATCAGAGTCCAGCCTGGTCTTACACACCAAATGTTTCTGCCAATGAAAAAAAAAATGAGCATATTAATTGAACTTAGTTTCACTTTATATCTTTCTCCTGCCTGTCCACGCCCAACAGTTTGAGAACCAGTGAAATGAAAAAAGGGGAAATCCTGTCTTAGCAGCACACCTTTCATTCAGGATATTTTAAAGCATAATAGAGATGATTTCAGTGGAAACTGCAGGTACAGAATCATCCAGCCATCCATCCATTCTCTTCTGCTTAGACTTTTCAGGGTTGTGGGGGCCTGGAGTCTATCCCAGCTGTCATAGGGAGAGGTGGGGTACACCTGTACATGTCGCCAGCCTGTCGCTAACACAGAGAGAACTTGCAAACTCCACACAGAAAGGCCCGGGCCAAGGTGGATTTGAACCAGGATGAACCGAGGAGCTCCATAAACAGCTAGTATAAAAAATAGAGTCCTGGAATAAAAAATAGAGCTAGAAAATAAGCTGAACATGTTCCCTTTAGAAGAGAAACTTGGCATGTGTAACCTTTAGCTTCACTGGCCTAATTCTGGAAGCCTACTGTCCTTCAAAAAAGAAGAAGTTGAAAATAGTATTTAGAACAGTTTAAACACTGACCTTTTGGCTAACCAGACTAACTTTTTATAAACTAAGGAAATTTGTGTTTGGTGGATTATTTCTTTGTTGTAACAATGCTTCGTGGCAATAAAACTTTTACTGTAGGTAAGCCTGTTCATTCCCCCTTAAATGGAGCTACATTTGTAAAGAAATGCATTTGTGGGTTGAACAGCAGAGTTGAGTATGTGGGCTGTGCCCATGAAGATCTTCTCTGACAATGCCAAACACCTTCTTCTGCTTCTTTAATATAAATATATGAAAATATAATCAAGTATAAAACACAGTAGGTCCCCATTGAACTTTGTTACTGAATGCAAAAATCAGGAACAGTCAGGAAAAAATAAAATGCCATCAGACAGTTATTTCTCACTTAAAGGGTTTTTAAGAATTCGGTGTAAAGGCGAGCAATTAAAAGAAATCTAATCCAAGTAAGTGAATAGCTTTAATTATGAAATCAGTGAGGGGTGATTTAATGTGTCTTTCTGCATCAATAACCATTACTAACCCCATAAACCAGCACAAAACTCCACAAAAAGTTCCCTTAATGACTGCAGCCTCCATAAATAAATCCCTTAGAAACTGTGGATACTAACCCTTTACCACTGTGGCTGATTCATGGAGAATCTGCCTGAATTTAATGAACAAATTAAGGACATTTAACGTATGAAATAACATGTTTTGGTTCATTCAGAGGCCATGTGGGGGATGAAGAGAGTCCTGTCAGAATAAGAGCGCAGATCAGAGAGTCTACGAAGGGATGAAGGCACATTAGAGAGGAAACAGTCGAGGCGAGTCGAGAGTGAACTCCGTTTGTCTCTGAGCTCCAAAACAGCAGCCAGCATGGTGCCAATTAGCACGGAGCACGCTAACACACACCCTCCTGCCGCTTCTGATTAAACTGCGTACTGATGGTATAAATTATCTTCTGCTACAACAGATAGCCAGGCATCTATATGTAAATGTTTAATTAACCCGTGGCAGAATCACCGCACCGGTCCACTGTTGAGGTTATTAATCTGATCATGGCGGCCATAACGCTGGGCCAATGCTGCCAAAATGAGTCGTCTGGAGGAGGCGGCAGATTCATCAGAGACGCCGGCTCATTTCCTAAAGTGCTGTTTGTTCTCAGTGATGAAGGCAGCAGCACATCGCTCTTTAAGGTGGACTCAAATCTGCTTAATGGTTGTTCTGGTGCATCTCACACCCACAGGGTTTAAATTTATCCCGAGAACTTCACAAACTTCCACAGATTATCGCACTTAGCCGGAAGCTGTCGGTCACAATATGCTTGACCAGACAGGAAGTAGGATGATAATATATACAAAACATGTGATTCTTGTCTATATTTGGTTGTGAGTTAACAGATATGAATAAACGTTGCCCTTCGGGGCCCATGTGGGTCTGCTGCTGAATTCGAGCTGCCCATACTAACCACAGAGGGTGTATTGTGATGCTGAGAAATGTTTATGTAGAAAAGCCTGTATTCTGTTGATTTACTGCCCCCTTGTGGCCGGATTTGAGTTAGGTTTCGTTTTTGTGTCAGAAAGTCAGTCAGTCGAGCATGGACTCTCACAGCATGACAGAGAGACAGTGTTTTCAGCGTTTTTAAGCCTTGGAGTATCTTTGTCCGTAAGTTAACTAAATGTTATTGTATCTGAACGTTGTTTTGATGAGAAATAACCGAGCTGTTATGTTGCTGTTCATAATGTTTCTGTGTTAGCCATAAATTAGCTAAATGTGTTTCTAGCTGCCTTAACAGCTATACATGCAAGCTAATGCTAATAAGAGATACTTTGATTGCTAACAGACGTCTGTAGCCGATTGTGTGAGCAGAAATGGGTCGACAAGGTTGACACATTCTTTCTTTAATTCGTGTGTTTATTTAAAAGGCAAAATATGCATGTAAAGTTTGCAAAATGTTGATGCATATCTTTTTTATATCTATTTTTTCAGTTTTACATAAAAGATGAAAACGTTATCAACGCCTGAAGTCTTTTTTGTCAGCTATCTGTCTAGCATGGTCCAGAACGCTTGTGCGAGGACAGAATAGAGGGGACCTATGGTCCCACAGAACACCCACACTGTAGACATGGGCTCCCCCACAGGGCAGGGCCCAGATCTGCCATGCATTTCACACCGTAACAGAGCCCACAGTTGGTGACTTGCACTGAGATAAATGTGGTGACCTCATAAAAAGTACGCCCACCCTAAGTACACAGGTATACTGTGGACACCCTGTAACACCACATAACTTCAGAAAACCGTTCCTTGTAACACGTGACCATGAAACAAACTGCTGTCATTCTGTCGCTTCCAGCACGTGTGAGCCAGCATCAACCAAAACAGTGATAAGACTGCTCTGTTACACTATGGTATGCAAGGAGCAGCGTAGTACTCCTCACATCCAGTGGTACTCAAATAAGGAACATTACGAGCTACTTTTCTTAAAAGGAATGCAGTAGATTACTGAATGACTTGCCTGACAAAGTCATTTGTTACATTACTTACTTGTTACTCCATAAAATGACCTGAAACACTGTCGCATAATTATCAGTTAATATAAACCTGAGGCTGCAGGTCCACACACCAGCACAAATCCCTATCCTAATGAGGACATATGAACACAAACCCAACAACACAACAGAAGGATGCAAACCAGAAAAAAGCACTGACTCTACTGCAGAAACATGAGCAGGTAG
This sequence comes from Archocentrus centrarchus, assembly GCF_007364275.1. Taxonomy (NCBI): domain Eukaryota; kingdom Metazoa; phylum Chordata; class Actinopteri; order Cichliformes; family Cichlidae; genus Archocentrus; species Archocentrus centrarchus. The sequence continues at coordinate 35,980,265 of NC_044348.1, forward strand.
AAATGGAGGACGCAATGCTGCAAGTCCAACTGACATCACTGCCTGTTACCCGCTGAGCTTAAGGTATGCATACATACACTACGGTCCTTAACCAGCAGTTAGACTGTACAACACTTCATAATGTCTTGAGTCACTTGGACACTTTACCTCCTCTGCCATCACTTTATCCTTACAGTCCAGATACATTTTATTTATTACACTCACCCATATAATGCATACTGTGTATGCTGTGTACCTTACTGGCTACAAATGTATATAATATTTTGATATCTGTATATAGTGTTTTGATGTGTGTGTATATGTGTGTATATGTACATGTGTGTATTGACTATATATTTTCTGTATATAGTGCTTTCTGTACTGAGCTGCTGTAATGCGCAAATTTCCCCGTCGTGGGATCATTAAAGTTTTATCTTATCTCTTATCTTATCTTATCTTATAGTAAGATGTAATCATTTCTGACCTTGATACTAAAAATGTTTTTGTTGTTCTCCATTTTTTCCGTAACCAGACCAGAACCCTGTACTGCAGCATTATCCCAGTCCACAGAACCCCATCCTTGTCTCTCTATGGAGCTGATGTTTGGTGGTGTTGCTTACAGTTATGCAGGAGCAGAAGGGGGTCTGATGGAGAATAAATGTCATATCCTTTAGATCACTGATCTTAAACTGAAATCAGCAAAATTTATAGGGTTTACTTATTGTGGAACTTTCTGATCACACTGTATACTGTGCTTTCCAGGGTTCAGCAGGCGAGTTCAGCTGACTTCAGGTTTTTAAATTAAATTTACTTAAACACCCCAAAGTGGCTGATGGGCAAACAACAAACCAGTGTGCTGAAGGAACTGTTAGCTCCTATTAAATAAAACTTCAGGTGGAAAAACTGTCCCGATGCTTTAAAGAAGAACACACGTGTGTGTTTTCATGTGTGTTTGTGTAGATGAGATGAAGACACCCTGTAATGATGAAGATGCATCCGCCTGTCAGCTCGTCCCTCCTCCCTCTGCTGCCTCCATCGCTCCCAGGAGGAGGAGTCAGAAACTGAAACAGTAAACCACCTCCACTCCCTCGTTTCTCCTCTGCTGGGACCCCAAAACAAGCACAAACACCACCCTTCAAACAGCTGCAGCACTTTCAGTGCAGAGACTCTTATTTTGAAGGAGACGACCAAGAAAACAAAGTTTAAACATCACCAGTGCACCTATAATGGCATGATTACAAACGTCTATGAAAAATATAAATTAATAAAAGAAATAGATTAAGATTAAGATGAAGATAGTGTTTATTTGTCACATGCACAGTTATACACAGTACAATGCACAGTGAAATGTATTTTGTACCTGCAACCATATATACACACACATATAAATAAGAAGAATAAAAATAAAAAAGTAATTCACACTATACACTATACTCTATATACTATACACTATACACACTTTTACGTGGAATTATAGATTATAAATTATAATATTTACACTGTGCAATAATGGTCCAGTTAGGGCTCAGAGTTGAGCAGACGGATGGCTTGTGGGTAAAAACTCTTCTTCAGCCTTTCAGTCTTAGCCCTCAGGCAGCGGTAACACCGGCCTGATGGGAGCAGGGAGAAGAGAGAGTGTCCGGGGTGGCTGGGCTGTTTTAGGATCTTCATGGCCCTCAGCCTGCACTGCTTGGTGTAAATGTCCTGCAGGTTGGGGAGGGTGGTTCTGATGGTCCGTTCGGCTGAACGAACCACCCTTTTTAGGGCCATGAAGTCCTGCTTGGTGCAGTTTCCCATCCAGGTGGTGATGCTCCCACGCATGATGCTCTCGATGGTGCAGGTGTAAAAGTTCCTGAGCACCTTGAGTGGGAGCTTGAAGTCTCTCAGCCGCCTGAGGAGGTAGAGACGCTGTCTAGCCTTCTTCACAGTGATGTTTATGTGATGAGTCCAGGACAGGTCCTGTGAGATGGTCACTCCCAGGTATTTGAAAGTGTCCACTCTTTCCACCTCAGCACCACTGATGACAAGTGGATGGTAGTCCCTCTGCTGCTTCCTGCTGAAGTCCACGATCAATTCCTTCGTTTTGCTGACGTTGAGCAGGAGGTGGTTCTCCTGGCACCAGTTCTCCAGGCGGGAGACCTCTCTCCTGTAGGGTGTCTCCTCATTGTGGGAGATCAGTCCCACAACAGCAGTGTCGTCAGCAAACTTGATGATGACGTTGGACTCTGACTTGGCCTCGCAGTCATGGGTGTACAGTGAGTACAGCCTGGAGGGAACTATGGTGTTGAATGCTGAGCTGTAATCTACAAACAGCACTCTCACATAGTTCCCCTTACCAGTGTCTATGTGTGAAAGGGTCTTGTGGAGGACGAAGGATATGGCATCATCTGTGGATCAAGTGTATAAACAGTAAATAAGGTAATAAAAGTTATTATGCTGGCTAGTGGTAAAATGTTAAAAATATGTAATTTTTCCGCAGTTTGTGGACTGATTCTGCTTTCTCTGACTTCCTGGCATGTATCTCCTGTTCCAGTGAAGCATGTTTAGATTAAACATGACCGCAGTTTCAGATAAGCTCAGGCTGCAGACTGCTCTAAAGCTGCTCCAGTAGAGTCTCAGGATAAAAATATGGAACTGGAAATCAGGTTCAGGTTCATTTGTACCTGTAGGTTTGATCTGCAATAAGTGAGTCATTCATCCTCACATGCACACTTTCAATATGGAGCAGCAGCCTGAGCCTGACCATAAACACAATGTAACGTAAAACAGTACTGGACAATGAATAATATCAATGTGCAATTATTACCTCACCTGTCTGACATCTTATATCTTCTTTGTCTTGTTGTATCTTTGCTTATTATTTATCTATTTATTCTTTGCTTGTATATTCCTGACTGTATATTTCTGACTGTATATTCTTGTATATTTCCGACTATATCTCTGCTTGTGTGACCATAATTTAAAAAGCGCTACTGGAACTTTAATTTCCCTGACGGAACCCTCCCAAAGGGATTAATAAAGTTTAATCTAATCTAATCTAATACAAGCACAGACAGCTGATAAAACATAATACAAACAACTGAAGAAATGTAATTAGATCTGAGTGATGCTGCTGGAATAAGATTTAAGCTTTGCTGTTCTGCACTTGGGACCAGAAGCCTTCATTCAGAAGGAAGAAACTGAAAAGGGTACAAAGGGTAAAATCAAACCAGCCGACCCTGTAACCGGATCCAGGGTTCCTGGGTTCAGCCGGGGTTCAGCAATCAGCTGTTACCATATCGTCTGTCTTAGATATGTTGATGTGTAAGATAGGACTCAGATCATTTAACAGAGTCATCAAGGATGCTATCATCACTCTGAAGCTGCAGACTTTAAATTCTCTGACACGTTTGGGTATACAGTAGCATGAATAATAAGGGAGAGAGCAAGAATCCCTGTAGGCAGCCGGTGGAGGAGCAGACCTGATCAGATGGGACTACAGTTTCCAGACTCTTTGAGTCCTGACAGTTAAAAAATCCAGAATCCAGCCCATGAGATTTTCATGAAGATTAAACTGCTCTAAAAGTCTTATTATTAAAATATGTGGATGAACTGAACATGTTCCCTCCAAATTTTCAAAATTCCTCAAAGTGATCTGTAAGCAAACTGCATGGTGTCACACACATGCTCAGTTTGGCTTAAAATCTCTGACTTCAGCAGTTTTTCAGGTCTTTTTAAGGGTGACTGGTCTGATATAATTTTGGGATACCTGGATTTAGCTGGAAATGACCATAAAAGGTACACTTTTGTTTTATTAACACAATAAAACATAGAAAACCCCCAGACTAAACTGGACACCAAATTTATTTGATGCCATAAACATCATACGAATAAGAAGTCAAAACCAGCAGCTTTGTGCTGAGAAAGCTATCATCTTTTACATGAAAACAAGATTAAAAGCATAATTCTCTTTTATCACTTAATCACTTAATTTTTTTGCCATTACATAATCTCAGACAGACTGTTCTACCCATTAAATTATAGTAGTCATAATGATGACATAATAAAGCATAATGCAGCGTAACCTCAGTTTTGGCACCGTTTGGCTTCCGTACAGTTCAGCATGATCTGCAGGAAAGAGTCCAAGTTTGTTCGTCCGGTAAACAACCTCAATGAGACAAAGTGCTTAAGAAGCTGCTTGGTCTTAATTTATGGAGCTCAGTAGATATTTAATGTAGCATGTTATGGTACTTGGGCTTTTACTGCCCAACTTAATTGCTTTTTTGTCCTTTGTTTTCTTTGCAGAGCAGTCAGCAGAGTCTGCAGGGCTGCAGCACCATTTAGTTCGACTTAAACACATGAAAAATGCACTCTGACCACCTCACTTCCTGCTTTCTTTTTAGTTGTACAGTTAATGTCCAAAGACCCTGATAAAATATGAGGATCCCATCAGAATGATGATGAAAACTCTCATCATCAGGAAGAAGAACAGCAACATTTCCTGAACCAACTTTTACCCAAAACCCCATCCCCATAGAGATGGTGCCTGCTCCCAGACCACCAAAAAACAAAGCTAAAATCAGCAACAAAAACTATTTCAGCGCAACAATTCACAAAAAGCAATACAGCATCTTCAACTGCACCAAAGAATAAAACAGTTAAATGTGTATTATTAAACATTAAGTCTAAGGTTAAGGTTAAGGTTAAGATTAATGTCAATGTTAATATTGTTGTTGTATTTTACTTTTTATGTTTGTTTGTGTTAGTACATGGAAATAATTAATAAACATGTAAAAAACCCCAAAACATTAGGTCTCTCTCTTCCAAGTCCCTGTTAGTAAATGATTTAATAATTGATCAACGTATTGATTTATTCTGCCTTACAGAAACCTGGTTACAGCAGGATGAATATGTTAGTTTAAATGAATTCGCACCCCCGAGTCACACTAACTGTCAGAATGCTCGAAGCACAGGTTGAGAAGGAGGAGTAGCCGTAATCTTCAATTCCAGCTTTTTAATTAATCAAAGACCCAGACAAAGTTTTAATTCTTTTGAAAGCTCTTACACTCTTAGTCTCGTCCACCCCGATTGGGAAATTCAAAAACCTGTTTTATTTGTTATTGTCTATTGTCCACCTGGTCCTTACTCAGAGTTTCTGTCTGGCTTTCCACCCTCAGTAAGTACATTTCATGACATGGACACAGACACTTATGCTTACTCATGCAGGCACAGCATAGTGGGATTGTAGGTTTGTTTGTATTCATACTTTGTTTCTGTTTTTTTTCCCTTATAAATTTATTTTTCCAGGTATTTTTTTTTTTGTATGTTGTTTTTTCTTCTTTTACAAGTGCAGCAGTTGATGAACCATTGTGTATTTTTTTTTGCTTGTGCACTGCTGTCTCTATCCCCTTTCCCTATCTTCTCCCGTTTCTCTTTTTTTCACTCTTCTCTCTCAGCCTGCCAACTCTGGCATTACAAGGACACATGTACACTGCCTGGCCCAAAAAAAAGTTGCCACCTAGATTTAACTAAGCAAACAGGTACAAGCCTCCTATTGGATAATTACTGCATGGGCGATTATCTTTCAGCTGACAACAAGTTATTTAACCCCAACTGGTGCAACGAGTTGCGTTTCTTAAACAACCATGCTCCCTTAAGACACATCGCGTGGTCGTGGAAAAGATGTCAGTCTGTTTGAGAAGGGTCAAATCATTGGCATGCATCAAGCAAAGAAAACATCTAAGGAGATAGCAGAAACTACTAAAATTGGGTTAAGAACTGTCCAACGCATTATTAAAAATCGTCTTTGAGGAAGAAATGTGGCTGGAAAAAATCCTGAATGATCGTGATCGGCGATCACTTAAATGTTTGGTGAAATCAAATCGAAGAAAAACAACAGCAGCACTCAGGGCTATGTTTAATAGTGAAAGTAAGAGCATTTCCACACGCACAATGCGAAGGGAACTCAGGGGATTGGGACTGAACGGCTGTGTAGCCTTAAGAAAACCACTAATCAGGGAGGCTTCAATTTGCTAGGGAGCATAAAGATTGGACTCTGGGGCAATGGAAGGTCATGTGGTCTGATGAGTCCAGATTTACCCTGTTCCAGAGCGATGGGTGCATCAGGGTAAGAGGAGAGGAAGGTGAAGTGATGCACCCATCATGCCGAGTGCCTCCTGTACAAGCCTGTGGGGGGGCTGTGATCTGGAGTTGCTGCAATTGGTCAGGTCTAGGTTCAGCAACATTATGTGCTCAAAGAATGAGGTCAGCTGAATACCTGAATATACTGGATGACCAGGTTATTCCATCAATGGATTTTTTCATCTCTGATGGCACAGACATATTCCAAGATGACAAAGACAGGATACATCTGGCTCGAATTGTGAAAGAGTGGTTCTGGGAGCATGAGACATCACTTTCATACATGGATTGGCCACCACAGAGTCCAGACCTCAACCCCATTAAGAATCTTTGGGATGTGTTGGAGAAGGCTTTGAATCTGCCATCATCACTGCAAGATCTTGGTGCAAAATTAATGCAACACTGGATGGAAATAAATCTTGTGACATTGCAGAAGCTTATCGAAACAATGCCACAGTGAATTCATGCTGTAATCAAAGCTAAAGGCGATCCAACCAAATATTAGTGTGTGACCTTTTTTTTTTCGGCCAGGCAGTGTATATGTATGGGAAAAATAACAAAAATAAAATAAAAGGACAAAGATTAACCAGAGGAGCCTCTAGAGCAGCCATCACCAATAGGTGGACCTCGGTCCGGATCCGGACCGAAATGTTGTCTCAAGTGGACCCAAACCTAATACCAAAACAGAATTAACCACTTAATTAAAATCTTGTTGAGTGCTTTCGGGTTTACCAGCGCAGCTTTTACAGTCCTTACGGTAGTAGTGAAGCATCCAAGGAAACCCACTGACCAATTGCATGCGAGTTTGGCTATACCACGTCATACCACCAAGCTGGTTCATGCCAGCTGGTAAACTTTGTAACAAACAGGGTTATTATAGTTAACGAAAACGAACTAAATAATGAAACTGAAACTGAAAAAAAACATTTTCATTAACTGAAATACATAAAATCTATAATTAAAAGCAAAAAACAGTATTGTGAGTTTACAAAACTAACTAAAACTAACAGAAATTATAGATAAAATGACCTTTGTTTTCGTAATTTTGTTAAAAAAACCCTTGTGGATTGATATGAAATCATTTTTTTCCGCTCTAACAGTCTAAGCTAGGAGCGCCATCGGACAACTGTGTGCGTGCTCACCGGTCTGCAAAGTAATGGCAGCGGTCTGCCGAGGAACCGCACTGATCCTTCAACGTAACCTGATGTGCGCCTACAGAGCACTTCTCTCTCAGACTGCTGGCTTACTTGTGGTTCCTCGGATACTTAAGAGTAGAATGGGAGGCAGAGCCTTCAGCTTTCAGGCCCCTCTTCTGTGGAACCAGCTTCCAGCTTGGATTCAGGAGACAGACACCCTCTCTATTTTTAAGATTAGGCTTCAAACTTTCCTTTATGATCAAGCTTATAGTTAGGGCTGGATCAGGTGACCCTGAACCATCCCTTAGTTATGCTGCTATAGGCCTAGGCTGCTGGGGGGTTCCCATAATGCACTCAGTGTTTCTTTTCATTCACCTCTTTTTACTCTGTTTATACCCCACTCTGCATTCAATCATTAGTTATTATTAATCTCTGGCTCTCTTCCACAGTGTGTCTTTTGTCCTGTCTCTCTCTCCCTTCCTGTTAAAAGGGAGTTTTTCCTTTCCACTGTCACCAAGTGCTGCTCATAGGGGGTCGTTTTGATTGATGGGTTTTCTCTGTATTATTGTAGGGTCCTTATGTACAATATAAAGCACCCTGAGGTGACTGTTTGTTGTGATTTGGTGTTATATAAATAAAATTGAATTGGACTGAATTGAATAATCTCTCCAGCAAATTCTGGGTCTGCATCCGAGAAGTAAAGTGCATGGCTACAACATGTTTCTTGGTTTCAGACTTCTGTGGTGGTCTGCAGTACTAAGGCAGCTCATCAGCTTACAGCCCAAATCCACCACAGATTAAGTAACAGACACACTCTGCTGCCATCATTTTAAAAATTCTGGGTTGGAAAATACAATAAAACTACAAAAGAGGGAAAACAAATGAATCATTACTCACAAACTTTGCGATTCCATTTTGACCCTTTGGGTTCAGCAGAAATCAAAGGTGCAGCTCTTTGTGTTGTGGCACTTTAGCTTGCATCTACACCATTATTCAGTGGTTCAAATTTATTTTTCATTGTTTTATTCTCTTAACATTAATTACAGTTTCTTACAGAGTTTTGACATCTCAGAGCTATGTATATTTTAATCTGCAGCTTTGATGCAGACTGCAGGCAGAACAAAGGTCTGTGTGGGCCGTCTTTGTCATACTCTGCTTTAATTAAGATTAATTGCATACCTGGGACGAGTCCTCAGGCAGTGTTTAGCCTGGACGCCGCCAGCTAAACGCTGTCACACGCTGGTGACGTTCAGCAGCCGGAGGAGGAGGGGAGGACGCGAGCGCTGACGGGTCTTTCTGTTTGGACTCACAAAGCTGAGACAGCAGTAAACACAAGTGTTTATTGATGCAGTGTTTAATCTGGCAGCAGCTCTCTGGCTCCAGGAACACGCATCTACATTTTTATGCAATAACAAATCTGATAAATGAAAAACTTGAACAAATGGGACCTGCCTGAGAAACATCATGCTTTTATATTTTCTTCAGTTTCACACTCATTCACTGCATGCTGCGCATCATTTTTAAAAGAAAATGTAAACGAATACAGGCTAAAAATCCAACAACACACAATCACAGCAGCTCCTTAAACAGCCAAGAAATACAGTTGTTGTGAAATATTAATCTGTATTTCTGTAATTTTCCTTCACACAGAGTGAAGATTTTCCACTTTTAAAGGGACGTCCATGAACAGGTTTAGTCTAAAAAAACTGTGCAGTTTGGTTTGCAAACACAAACCGTCATTCTATTTTAGTCTGAACTAACCTGATCTCATTTCCACTGAGTTGTGTTCATTCACACAAAGGGAACATTTTCTGGTTTCTGAAGGGTTTGGTTAGGGTTACCTTAACCTAACCTAGTAGTTTGGTTTAAGCTTGGTAGGTTTAGTTTGGTTTAAAAATTAGTCAGGTTTCATCAGTGAAACCAACTCAGTAAAGTTAAGGTACAAAAATCAAGGTTAGGTTTAGTCACTAAAAACTACTTTGTCTGGGTTAGTGTTACCTAAACATACCCAATTAGTTTGGTGTAGGAACTAAGAACTACTTGGTTAGGTTTACATAGGTGCCACTGCTCAGTTTGGTTTAGGCACTATTAACTAGTAGTTACTGATTTTAATCAGGGAAAATGTGAAATGTCCATTAACATACAGAGACATTACCGAGCTCCTCATGTATGCACACATTCATGCTGTTTACACCTTTGCATGCATGTGTAAACTGGCAGAAACCTACAGACAGAAAAAGGAAAAGAAATAATTTCAGCTCAGAAAATTAAAAATATATTTTACTGCTTTTTCCTCTTGAAGAAAAGTTTTTTTCGGCTGGCTGAGCGCCGTCTCTGCAGCTCATTTCCCACTGAGAATAAACGGGCCAGCGACGGAACATTTCCCATGAGTCCGTCTGTCTGTCATGGATGAAGAGGGGCTCTAAGCAGCCCCGTCCCATCTTAATCTGTTCTGCATGCTAAGCAGAGCCCCCACCCGCCCTCCCTCCTCAGATTGTTATAAATGCTGTTTATGGTCTTGCTATGACAACTGTGAAGGGCACGGCGAGGATTTATCACGGGATTATCTCCTCAACCAATGAATAGACGGGATGGGTTGTAAATGACCTGCAGGGTAATAAAAGGAGACGCTGCTCCTCTGGGACAATAAGAGGAGGAGGTGATGTTATTATTAATATTAATAATAACATCACACTCAGACAGATCGACTCACTTTAATTCAGCCATGTTTGTTTTGCTTTGTTGTTTATCTTTTAGTTTTTATTGATTTTAAAGAAAGCGTCTATTCATCTTTAAAGTATTTCAGGAGTTTAGACTCCAGCTTCCTGTTGTTTAACTCTTTACATCATGCTCAGACTATGGAAGGCAAGACATGCCAAAAATAATTTAAACTTTGTTCATAAAGATGCCATATTAAGAAAGTGTGTTATTAAATTCAAAAGATGAAAGGTGGACAAAACAAACTAAGATATCATTTATGTACAACAAAAAAAGACTGCACAAAAAATGCAAACTGCCAACATAGTTACTAAATAATAATAAAAAGAATAAAGCAATTAAAAAAAGAGAAAACACACATAAAGGCATGTCTGAAAATACAGTTTTTTGTAAATAACATAAACACTGAGTGACAGACTTCATTGTGTTGTGGCTTATTGCTTTGATCATGAATTGCATAAAATAAAAGCAATAATAATCTGATTTGATCAGACAAGTTTATTTCGTAACTGCTAATTTCTTTGTTTTCTTTCAGTCTGAAAATGTTACAACTAATTTTACATTCTGAGACATGAAATGCAGAACGTAGGTCTTCAGCTGGAGTCTGAGCAGACCTGTTCTGATCATTTCCAGCTCCAGGGTTTATTCTTGGCCTTTGCATGATTAACAGTTCAAAAATAATCCTTATTTATCTGACATGGGGCTGTAGCACAGCTCCTGAGTGAAACAACCTGTTTTAGCTCTTCCTTCTTTTTATTCTGATTGGCTAAGACAACCACATTAGGGATATCCCCTCTTTGTGACACTGTGACATCATACAGATCCAAGAGCAGAAAAACTGTGAGGGTTTGGATTACACAGGGATTAGTGTGTGTACACTGAACTCATTATTCAAAAAAATAATATAAAGAAAAGCAGAGTAACTCCACTTTAAAGACAGCACCCTATCATTAAAAATAATAAAGGCACACTAAGGGTGAAACTAGTGTTTCTAAAAGACCAGCATTATAATGGAGCTACTGATGCAGGGCAAAGGTCCCTGTAGATGAATCTCTGAGTCTGGTGGAGTATCTGACATCTCCACAGGCTTAAAGTAGTGAAACAGTCACAGAAAATAGGTCAGGAAGACAGGGAGCCGTCTCCTGCCAAATGTCGAACATTTTAATGAGCCAAGAAAAGAGTCCCATGTTTGACTTGGTATCTGAAGCATATGGTGGCTGAAAGGCGTGGCCCCGCAGTCCCTCAATACCAACGTCCCTGAGGCCCCCGAGACCCCCGGGGTGTCAGTTTTTAGAGCTCTGCCACTACAAAGACAGCAGCTACTCACATGTGAGCCTCTCTGCTAAACTGGGTTCAAGTCCACACATGTAAACACTGAACGCTGCCAACAAGGAGCGACACTCCAGAATCTTCATCACCTTCATCATCACTGCGAGGCACCCATGAGGAAGATGATCTTTACACTGCTGAGTAGCTTTCCTTTTTAGCACTTTTACATTATACTGATAATCTAAATCTGCTACTTAGTAACTAAATCTTTAAAATGAAGCTGGTTGAGTTCAGCTTGTGCCCCCTTTTGGACCCCCCCCAGACACCCCCCTCTGCTAGCAGAGAGGATGGCTGCTGTCAGCCTGCAGCAGTTTGTAAGACATCTAATGAATGTGAAGGTCGAGGCTGCTTGGTAAGTCTCTTAATCTGTTTCTACCTGTGAAGGTTTGGATCGGGATTACTATATCCTGTATATGCCAGTCCATTTCACACACACACACACACACACACACACACACTAATATTATCCATGTTTATGCCTCACAAACAAAAACAAACGTGTAGCCTGATAATCAGACACCTCACTTTCATCATCTGCAGGTAGATGCTTAATGCTACCCGTAGAAAGTATAAAGATGGATGCCACCTTTGGACTTTAAAACTGAAGTCAACCAAAAGTGCCTTAAACCTGCATTCTTTCCAGCAGTGGGCGCCTTCTCTGGTTGCAGAAACACCTCGGGTCCTCTGTAAACACTTTCCTGAAGCGTTTCTGGGCTCGGTCGCATGTATCGGGTAATACTGAATCAAACATTAAGTCCATTTTGTAACATTTATAATCTTGTGGTGCTGAAACCCAAATGTAATCCCTCGGTACCCCCTCCATCCTCTGATGCAGCTCATAAATGTGGCTTCCTACATTAAAAACAAAGAAACAGAGACAATATGGAGCTAAAACAGATCAGTGATCCTGTCAGACTCAAACACAGCTCCACATTATCCAAACACCACCTGCAGGGTGTCCATCACCATTCGCTCAGTCAGCTCTCTTTAAACTGGGACTCTTACATCATTCACTGTCAGCATCAACAAAAAAACTAAACTGTGAGATGTAAATGGCAGATTAAACAGACAGGCTGTAAACCAGCAGCCGCGGAGAGAAACAATGCAGCCGACTCCCCCGGAGACTGCACCCTAATCCCGCCAAACCCCCTCTTAAACCCCCCATTAAATATTTAATGAGCACAAAGAGGGAACTGGCTGTGGAACGTGAAGAAAACAGAGACAATCCCACACAGCAGCTCAGTTTGCTGCTGATGACGGCAAGACCTGAGAGATCAAAACCACTGGATAAACATTCACAGCCTGATGGGAGACCGGCGCTTCAGGAACTCCGTTACGTGAAGGAGTGGTGGGCAAGATGTCAGCACGGTCATCAAAAAACTGCTTTTTAAAGCTGTTTCTGTCTTTTACCAAAAGTGTGGTGATACAGGTACACAAAACTGTAAATAACATTTTACAGGCTGCTGCTTTCATTTCCTCTTTCAGGCGGTTTGAGTTTGTGACGCCTATAATCTGACTGGACACGAAGAGCTCATTAATTAATTCTTTAATGACAGTTTCAATCACTGAAAATCTAAGTTACTCTGAATTCCCAGGACATTATTACCAGCTCTCTCTCTCTCTCTCTCTATATTATATATATATATATATATATATATATATATATATATATATATATATATATATATATATATATATATATATATATATATATATATATATATATATATATATATATATATATATATATATATATATATATATATATTTGTACACTTTGGCAACGCTGGGACCTCACTTCGTCCATCTTTTATACCATCTACAGTCTTGAATGAATGGTTATGTCACACAGTGATGCAGTTTGTTTTTGGCTTCTCAGCAGGAATGTCTGAACAGGTAGTGATATATTCTTCTATTACTAGCTGAAAGTTAGTCTGGCCAAAATGGCAACCAGTGACAGCAAGAAGTGGACAAAGTCCTAAACTAATTGCCACTCCATGTCTATGCACTGAAATAAAAAACTGGCTTGGAAGTAACTCATCCACATAAGGAGTTTTGTAGAAGCAGCCACACACTAACAGTTAAATTTAGACTGGACATTTCCACTTTATTCTCAGAATTTAAAAACACAGCCCTATTCTGTAGAAGCAGTGATAAATTTTACATATATGTATATCTTAGATATTAAAGTGAAAACAATGCCAAGAGAAAATCATATTTGACCTGCTAAGTTGGACCTGAAATACAGAAATCGCTGATCTTAGTGGCATTTTGTGGATTGAATAACTGGTGACAGAGATCTTGTAAAAGTCCCTCTTCCAACCACGATGCCCTGGCTGACTGACGGAGCTGAAGATAAATCACCTCGGCCGCCGCCTCACAATTCTTCTTAAAAGTTAAACAGCCATAAAAGGCTGCAGGAACTCTGACCTTCACAATCTAACTGAGCAGGAAAGCCAATGATGTGTACAAGGCCCCGCTCGGCAGATTATGATAAAATATGTCTCAGCGTCACAAAAAGATAACTGTACGTCTCCCCGTGACAGATACGAGCCTGCTATTTTAATAACAGCCCAATTTCTGCAGCACTAAAATGTTTTACTGTCGGCCATAAAGCACACAGCGTCTGACACAGGAAGTACGCTGCACTCGCAACACTTCAAAGTAAGATCAACCACGTGGAGGGTTTAAATATCACAGTATGGAAACAGACTGACTGATGTGCAGCAGTTAATTTCATGTTTTATAAAAAAATAGAAAATGTTTTACAGCAATAACACAGCCTCTGTCACAGTTCAGTAATTGCCTTTCTTAACGAGCTTAAACTCACACTAATTATTCTCCTTTAAAGGAAATTTTTTTACCCTTTCAAATTTGTCTTCACTGTGTCACCTTTGCAGAGATTCAGAGAAAAATGTTTTTTTTAGTAAATTAGACATCTTTGATAGACTGATCTAGGGCTAACCACGCCCTCCTATTCTGCACTAATTACCTGTATTAATTGCATCTGTTTGAACTCATTACCTGTATAAAAGACACCTGTCCACACACTCAATCAATCACACTCCAACCTCTCCACCATGCACAAGATCAAAGAGCTGTCTAACGACACCAGGACAAAACTGTAGACCTGCATGAAGGCTGGGATGGGCTACAGGACAATAGGCAAGCAGCTTGGTGAGAAGGCAACAACTGCTGATGCAATTATTAGAAAATGGAAGAAACAAAATGATTGCCAATCTTCCATTTTCTAATAATTGCGCCAACAGCTGAAACTCACTGTTGCCCAGCGACAGCCCCGAAACCTGGAAGATCTGGAGAAGATCTGTAAGGAGGAGCGGGCCAAAATCCTGCTGCAGTGTGTGCAAACTTGGTCAAGAACTACAGGAAACGGCTGACCTCTGTAATTGCAAACAAAGGTTAGCAAATATTAAGTCCTGTTTTTCTATTGTATCAAATGCTTATTTCATGCAATAAAATGCAAATTAATTATTTAAAAATCATACAATGTGTGTTTCTGGATCTTTTTTAGATTATGTCTCTCACAGTTGAAGTGCACCTACGATAAGAATTACAGACCTCTCTATTCTTTGTAGGTGGGAAAACTTGCAAAATCGACAGCGTATCAAATACTTATTTTCAACTATCTATGGTATTTAGAGAAATAAACATGAAGGGTAATAAGTATAGATTTAGTTAATTTTAGAAGGCTTTAAATCAGTTAAAAAAGCCACAGGAATTTACCTTTAAAACACATACCTAGAAATAGTCTCTGGAGCTTGAAAAAGGCGACTGGACTTCTTTTTGTTTCTTGAAGACGTTTCACCTCTCATCCGAAAGGCTTCTTCAGTTCTCAACCAAATGGTGGAGAGACCCAGGTATTTAAACCCCTGTGGGCGTAGTCCCCTGGAGGTGGTTATGACCCTCTATTGATCATGTGCTTGAACACATGTGCCCAGGTGTGAAGGGGGCGTGGGTCATATTTAATCAGTGGTTTCAGTTGAAACCAACTTAGGACTCCGCTCCATTGTTTCCTGTGGCCTATTGAGGTCACTGGAACAAAGGTGTGAATGGGGGTTGAGACGTCTGGGAAGGGAGCTCAGGACAGCACTGTAAGCGGGGGAAAGTTGGTGACGTAATCCACCTCCTCTGTTCAATGATGACCCACGCCCCCTTCACACCTGGGCACATGTGTTCAAGCACATGATCAATAGAGGGTCATAACCACCTCCAGGGGACTACGCCCACAGGGGTTTAAATACCTGGGTCTCTCCACCATTTGGTTGAGAACTGAAGAAGCCTTTCGGATGAGAGGTGAAACGTCTTCAAGAAACAAAAAGAAGTCCAGTCACCTTTTTCAAGCTCCAGAGACTACTATGACCTGGATAACTGAGAATCTACACAGACATACCTAGAAATACTGATAAGAGACATTTTATTTTTTTTACCATATTGTGTAATTCACAACAAAGATTTCTATTGTTGTCTATTTTTTAATTCATTATGCATCCCCAGTAGTATTATTGTAGGGCTACTGTATGCCCAAAGGCGATTCCCTTCTGGGATAATAAAGTCTTATATGTGTGGTCCTGGCAAAATATTACTTGTCACTGCTCTGCTGTGGACGCTGAATGACTAACACAGATCTGAGTGCTGTAAAGTTTCGACCTGGAACAAACGGGGGGAGGTTTCCTTTGTCTAATAACACTCGACAGCTTTTACACTCAAGCTTGAAATTTGTTTGGAAGTCCTCAAGGGTGAAAAGCTGCCAGAGAGAAAAGACCTGTGGCTGAAAACAGTCTCGCCCTCCAGAAAAGCCAAGAAGAAGAATTAGCTGGGCACGGAGGACATGAAGTGTGTGTGGTCCCTTTAGTCGCTAGGCGATGTGTTGGGGAAGCTGTCAGCCGGCTGGATGGCGGCTGAATCCCGGCGAGCGGAGCGAGAAGAGGAGGAGGGCGAGGCATTCTTCAGAGCTGACACTCCCACTGAGACTTGGGGCAGCCGTGAAATAAAAGCTGTGAGGAGGCTGAAAGAAAGAAAAAGACGGCTCCGGTAGTTTATTTTGTCAAAACAAAACGTGAGTCCCACTTGTGGAAGAAAGTGATTGAACCGGGCTTTGTGTGCGGCTGAATGGCTGTGAGCAAATACGGCTGGAAGTGACTGTTAGTTTTACCGATTTTAACAGCGAACAGGAAAAAAGAGCTTAGCTCCAGACAAGGAGGCCATTGAGATAATTTTCCAACAATTAATATTTGCTCATTGACACACTTAGAGGACAGACTCATTTTATAATGCTGGGAAAAGGTTGTAAAACTTCAAAAATCAGTTTTACATCCTTTTAAAGCCAAATTTCATTTAAATGAAAACTGAAAATAAATTTTTTTTAATCTCTCCTGGGAACCCATCAGCTAGTGTTGTGGCACTAAAATGTGAGAATTAATTTGGTCTAAATAACTTGGTGATTTGATGCACAATGATAACTGGCATTACCTTTCTTTTTATTTATTTATTTATTGTCTGTTGCACCTCGACCAGACACTTTTGGTAGCCATCAACAAGATTTTGCGGCTTTTCTTGGAAGAATTAGCTGGTTTGCTTGCACAGACCTGGCTTTGACGTTTAGTCCACAAATTTTCAATAGGGTTGATGTCGGGGGTTTGGGAACTCCATTCCAAAAGCTTAAAGTTAGTCTGCTTTATCCATTCCAAAACCAGTTTTGTTGTGTGTTTGGGATCATTGTCCTGTTAGAACACTGTTTTTTTTCTGTTATGTTCCTAGTTTGTTTTGGTTCTGATCTTAGTTTCCTGTCTTGTTATTAGTTATTGTTTACATTTTGATTTCCTAGTTCCCTTTGTTCCAGTCTCCCCTGAGTTTCTGTGTTCTAGTGTCTGTCCTGTCCCTTTTGTCATGTCTCTGGTCTGTGGTCTTGATTGTTCCCAGTGTTGTGTCTAGTCTGCGTCTTTTTGGTCTGTGTCTGTGTGTTTCCTGTTTTACTTTGATAGTTCTTTGTTCCTTGTGCTTTGTGTTTAGTTTTGCTTCCCCTTGTCTCGTTTGGTTTGTTACGTTCAGCTGTGCCCCTCACCTGTTGCCTGTTCCCTGATTACCTGTGTATGTATTTAAGTCCTCAGTTTGTGTCTGTTCTTTGTTGTGTCGTCGTCAATGATCCCCTTGCTGTGTGTCTCCCAGTTTCATGTTTCCATCAGTTTTAGTTCTGGCACCTGTCCAGCCCAGTTTATTTTGTATTTCATGTCTCTGGTCATTCCACCAATAAACCCCCTTCAAGTTTAAGTTCAGTCTGTGAGTCCTGCATTTTGGGTCCAACGTCACCTCCCACACATCGCAGCCATGACACCCAACTGTGTCCAAGTTTCAACCATCTAGCTGCTGATCTGAGATCAAGTTGACTAACTGGGAGGTAGTCCTCATTCTTCATTATTCTAACCAATTTGTTTCATGTACCAGTACCACTGGCCGCAAAACAGCCTCAGAGCATGATGCGACCACCACTATACTTGGTAGTTGGTAAAGTATGGCTTGAAAGCCTCACCTTTTCTCCTCCAAATGTAACTCTTGTCATTGTGGTCAATAGCTCAGTCTTTGTCTTATCTGATCAAACTTTTCTCCAGCAGGCATTTGGCTTGTCCGTGTGGGCAGCTGCAAATTTCAATTGAGCTTAAAGATGTCGATTTTGTAGCAGGGGCTTCTTTCTTGGCTGGCACCCTGTCAGTCCATAAAACTGGTTTCACTGTGTACAATGACACTGGTGTTCAGCAGTTTCCAGTTCAAGGCTTGCACCTTGGTGGTGTCTGATCATCCTAACCAGCTTCCCCTCATCTCAACTGTCTGCTTAGAGACATTTAAAAAAATATTAGTGGGGGTGTATGTATACTTTTGACCTTGAATGTATACTTTTGACCATGTGTGGATTAGAGAAAATCCAAAAAGAAATTCAAATCTCTGCACCCAAGTCTTATTTTTTAACCCTTTTGGACTCATCACATTAACATCACTGTGAAGAAGGCCATACAGCGTCTCTACCTCCTCAGGCGGCTGAGAGACTTCAAGCTCCCACTCAAGGTGCTCAGGAACTTTTACACCTGCACCATCGAGAGCATCATGCGTGGGAGCATCACCACCTGGGTGGTAAACTGCACTAAGCAGGACTTCATGGCTCTAAAAAGGGTGGTTTATTCAGCTGAACGGACCATCAGAACCACCCTCCCCAATCTGCAGGACATCTACACCAAGCAGTGCAGGCTGAGGGCCATGAAGATCCTAAAACAGCCCAGCCACCCCGGACACTCTCTCTTCTCCCTGCTCCCATCAGGCCGGCGTTACCGCTGCCTGAGGACTAAGACTGAAAGGTTGAAGAAGAGTTTTTACCCACAAGCCATCCGTCTGCTCAACTCTGAGCCCTAACTGGACTATTATTGCACAATGTAAATATAATATTCTATAATTCCATGTAAAGTGTGTGTATAGTATATAGTGTATAGCGTGAATTACTTATTTTTATTCTTCTTATTTATATGTGTGTGTATATATGGTTGCAGGTACAAAATACATTTCACTGTGCATTGTACTGTGTATAACTGTGCATGTGACAAATAAACACTATCTTATCTTTACTCCGAATGCATCAGCCGTGGCACAACATACTTCAAAAGTGCTGCCGTTCGCGAACTTCCAGCAACAAATACCGTAATACCCCTATATGGCTGTGACGTACAATATCTGGGCTTTCAGCAACCGTTTTCATTTTTTG
Organism: Archocentrus centrarchus; assembly: GCF_007364275.1. NCBI lineage: Eukaryota > Metazoa > Chordata > Actinopteri > Cichliformes > Cichlidae > Archocentrus > Archocentrus centrarchus. Next base: position 35,999,312 of record NC_044348.1, read on the forward strand.
ATAGGACAAAGGGTTGCAGAGTTACGGTAAAAAGCCAGTTGATCAATGTTCCTTTGATCAGCCAACTCTGTGCTGATACACCACGTCTCAATCAGCTGTTCGCCACTATTGAGGGCAAGTAACGGGTGCTTCAGTGGCGATTGCCTGGCGTTAAAGGGTTAAAGTCATTAAAGATGTATGCTGTACAATTATTCCACCCTGGAAAAAGAGCAGTTCAAAGAAATCATTAAAAGCCTAAAATAACCATGACATTCATGCCTATGATGAGTGGATGGAAACTTGTGACCATAACTGTAGCTAGCTAAATTTAACTTTAATTGAACTAAATAATTGGAATTTCTAAACATAATCTGTTGACCCAAACTCTCTTATATCAGGGTTTTGGGTGCTAATTTGAATTTTGAAACTACTGATCTGACCTGATTTTTTTGTATAGGAAATTGAGAACAACAGAGCTAAGATCCTGTGGGACTTCCAGATACAGACAGACAAACTTGTGGTTACTAACCAACCGGACATCATAGTGGTGGACAAACAAAGGAAGAAAGTCGTGGTGATAGACGTTGCAATACCAAGTGACGGGAACATCAAGAAGAAGGAACACAAGAAGCTCGACAAATACCAAGGACTCAGAGAGCAGCTGGAAAGGATGTGGAAGATGAAGGTAACAGTGGTCCCCGTGGTAATCGGAACAATCGGGGCAGTGACCCCCAAACTGGAAGAGTGGCTCCAGCAGATTCCTGGAACGACATCCGAGATCTCTGTCCAGAAGAGCGCAATACTGGGAACAGCTAAGATACTGCGCAGGACCCTCAAGCTCCCAGGCCTCTGGTAGAGGACCCGAGCTTGGAGGGCAAATAGACCGCCTGTAGGAGCGAGCTGGGATTTATTTATTTTTTTGTGTATATGTATGTATATATATATGTGTCTGTATGCCACTTGGTCTGGCTGTCACTTGGTGTTGGCTCTCACTGCGGTATTGTATCACTTCCTGTTACTGTTTGAGAGCACAGTGATGTTTTGCTGTCTGTTAGCTGGTTAATCTGTATAGCTTGATCTGTCTGGATAACAACATATTTCAGTGTAATCTTCACCTACTTTAAATAGCATACTCTTTGCTGAATCACCTGTATTCACATTATTCACTTTATTTGTTTTTAGAAATTCGCTAGCTTAGCGCAGCTAGTAGCTTAGCGCAGCTAGTAGCTTAGCTCTTAGCTGACTTACTGTACTGGCTTCTTCTCCTGTCCCTGCTGCACTTTCCTGCTCTGGCTGTCACATGCTTAGTTACTCCTCGGCCTCCTTTAGCAGTAACTGTACTTGTAATAAATGTAGTCTGTTTGTAGCTCTGGAGGCCAGGCTTTTTGAATTGGAGACTCGGCTCTGCACCCTGGAAAATCCTGCATCTAGCCAGGCCCCTGTAGCGGGTGCGGACCATGGTAGCTTAGCCGCTGTTAGCTCCCCCCCAGCAGATCCCGAGCAGCAGGGAAAACAGGTCGGCTGAGTGACTGTGAAGAGGAAGCGTAGTCCTAAGCAGAAGCCCCGGGTACACCACCAACCTGTTCACGTCTCTAACCGTTTTTCTCCACTCGGCGACACACCCGCCGAGGAACAAACTCTGGTTATTGGCGACTCTGTTTTGAGAAACGTGAAGCTAGAGACACCGGCGACCATAGTCAAATGTCTTCCAGGGGCCAGAGCAGGCGACATTCATGGAAATTTGAAACTGCTGGATAAGGCTAATTGTAGATTTGGTAAGATCGTTATTCACATCAGAAGTAATGACACCCGGTTACGCCAATCGGAGGTCACTAAAATTAATATTGACTCGGTGTGTAACTTTGCAAAAACAATGTTGGACTCTGTAGTTTTCTCTGGGCCCCTCCCCAATCAGACCAGGAGCGACATGTTTAGCCGCATGTTCTCCTTGAATCGCTGGCTGTCTGAGTGGTGTCCAAAAAACGACGTGGGCTTCATAGATAATTGGGAAAGTTTCTGGGGAAAACCTGGTCTTGTTAGGAGAGACGGCATCTATCCCACTTTGGATGGAGCAGCTCTCATTTCTAGAAATCTGGCCAAATTTATTAACCCTAAAACCTGACTACCCAGGGTTGAGACCAGGAAGCAGAGTTGCAGTCTTACACGCCTCTCTGCAGCTTCTCTCCTCCTGCCATCCCCCCAAAACCCCATCCCCATAGAGTCGGTGCCTGCTCCCAGACCACCAAAAAACAAAGCTAAAATCAGCAAAAAGCTATTTAAGCATAAAAATTCAAAAACAATAAATAATACAGCTTCATCAACTGCACCAAAGAATAAAACAATTAAATGTGGATTGTTAAACATTAGGTCTCTCTCTTCCAAGTCCCTATTAGTAAATGATTTAATAATTGATCAACGTATTGATTTATTCTGCCTTACAGAAACCTGGTTACAGCAGGATGAATATGTTAGTTTAAATGAATCAACACCCCCGAGTCACAGTAACTGTCAGAATGCTCGAAGCACAGGTCGAGGAGGAGGATTAGCTGCAATCTTCAATTCCAGCTTATTAATTAATCAAAGACCCAGACAAAGTTTTTATTCTTTTGAAAGCCTGACTCTTAGTCTTGTCCATCCTAATTGGGAAAATCAAAAACCTGTTTTATTTGTTTTTATCTATCGTCCACCTGGTCCTTACTCAGAGTTTCTGTCTGATTTCTCAGACTTTTTATCTGATTTAGTGCTCAGTTCAGATAAAATTATTATAGTGGGTGATTTTAACATCCATGTAGATGCTGAGAATGACAGCCTCAACACTGCATTTAATCTATTGTTAGATTCAGTTTGCTTCTCTCAAAATGTAAAGGAGACCACCCACCACTTTAATCATACTCTGGATCTTGTCCTAACATATGGCATAGAAACTGAAGACTTAACAGTATTCCCTGAAAGCCCCCTCCTGTCTGATCACTTCTTAGTAACATTTACATTTACTTTAATGGATTACACAGCAGTGGGGAATAAGTTTTATTACAGTAGAAGTCTTTCTGAAAGTGCTGTAACTAAGTTTAAGGATCTAATTCCTTCATTGTTATGCTCTTCAGTGCCAACACAGTGCAGAGCAGCTACCTAAACTCTGCTCCCAGTGAGGTCGATTATCTCGTCAATAGTTTTACATCCTCACTGCGTATAACTTTGGATACTGTGGCTCCTCTGAAAAGGAAAGCTTCAAATCAGAAGTGCCTGACTCCGTGGTATAATTCACAAACGCACAGCTTAAAGCAGATAACCCGAAAGCTGGAGAGGGAATGGCGTCTCACTAAATTAGAAGATGCTCATTTAGCCTGGAAAAAGAGTTTGTTGCTCTATAAAAAAGCCCTCCGTAAAGCTAGGACATCTTACTATTCATCATTAATTGAAGAAAATAAGAAAAACCCCAGGTTTCTTTTCAGCACTGTAGCCAGGCTGACAAAGAGTCAGAGCTCTGTAGAGCCGAGTATTCCTTTCACTTTAACTAGTAGTGACTTCATGGATTTCTTTACAAATAAAATTTTAGACATTAGAGAAAAAATTATTCATAACCATCTCAAAGATTATTCTTCATGTTCGGCTGCTTTCAGCACTGCTGGTATTTGTTTAGACTCTTTGACTCCAGTTGATCTTTCAGAGTTAACTTCAATAGTTACTTCCTCCAAACCAGCAACATGTTTGTTAGATCCCATTCCTACTAGACTGTTCAAAGAAGTCTTTCCAATTATTGATGCTTCAATCTCAAAAACGATCAATCAGTCTTTATTAGTTGGCTGTGTACCACAGGCCTTCAAGGTGGCTGTAATTAAACCTCTACTTAAAAAGCCATCACTGACCCAGCTGTCTTAGCTAATTATAGGCCAATCTCCAACCTTCCTTTTCTCTCAAAGATTCTTGAAAGAGTATTTGTAAAACAGCTCACTGATCATCTGCAGAGGAACGGTTTATTTGAAGAGTTTCAGTCAGGTTTCAGAATTCATCACAGTACAGAAACAGCATTAGTGAAGGTTACCAATGATCTTCTTACAGCCTCTGACAGTGGACTCATCTCTGTGCTTGTCCTGTTGGACCTCAGTGCAGCTTTTGATACTGTTGACCATAACATTTTATTACAGAGATTAGAGCTTGCTATAGGTATTAAAGGTACTGCACTGCAGTGGTTTGAATCATATTTATCTCATAGACTCCAATTTGTTCATGTAAATGGGGAGTCTTCTTCACACACTAAGGTTAATTATAGAGTTCCACAGGGTTCTGTGCTAGGCCCAATTCTATTTACATTATACATGCTTCCCTTAGGCAGTATTATTAGAAAGCACTGCATCAATTTTCATTGTTATGCAGATGATACTCATCTTTACCTATCAATGAAGCCAGATGACACACATCAATTAGTTAAACTGCAGGAATGTCTTATAGACATAAAGGACTGGATGACCTCTAATTTCCTGCTTCTAAATTCAGATAAAACTGAAATTCTTGTTCTCGGCCCCACAAATATTAGAAACATGGTGTCTAACCAGATACTTACTCTGGATGGTATTACTTTGGCCTCCAGTAACACTGTGAGAAGTCATTTTTGACCAGGATATGTCCTGGTAGGACTGATTTTTTTTTTTTTTTTTACATTTGTGCAATATTTCTAAAATTAGAAACATGCCTCAGAGTGATGCTGAAAAGCTCATTCATGCATTTATTATTTCTAGGCTGGACTATTGTAATTCATTATTATCAGGCTGTCCTAAAAGCTCCCTGAAAAGCCTTCAGCTGATCCAAAATGCTGCAGCTAGAGTACTGACAGGGACTAGAAAGAGAGAGCAGATTTCTCCCATATTGGCTTCTCTTCATTGGCTCCCTGTTAAATCTAGCATAGAATTTAAAATCCTTCTCCTCACCTACAAGGTCTTGAATAATCAGGCCCCATCTTATCTCAAAGACCTCATAGTCCCATATCACCCCAACAGAGCACTTCACTCTCAGACTGCTGGATTACTTGTGGTTCATAGGATACTTAAGAGTAGAATGGGAGGCAGAGCCTTCAGCTTTCAGGCCCCTCTTCTGTGGAACCAGCTTCCAGCTTGGATTCAGGAGACAGACACCCTCTCTATTTTTAAGATTAGGCTTAAAACTTTCCTTTATGATCAAGCTTATAGTTAGGGCTGGATCAGGTGACCTTGAAGCCTCCCTTAGTTATGCTGCTATAGGCCTAGTCTGCTGGGGGGGTTCCCATAATGCACTGTTTCTTTTCATTCACCTTATTTAATTTGTTTATACTCCACTCTGTATTTAATCATTAATTGTTATTAATCTCTGGCTCTCTTCCACAACATGTCTTTTCTCTCCCCTCAGCCCAACCGGGCACAGCAGATGACCCCCCCTCCCTGAGCCTGCTTCTGCTGGAGGTTTCTTCCTGTTAAAGGGAGTTTTTCCTTCCCACTGTCACCAAGTGCTGCTCATAGGGGGTCGTTTTGACTGTTGGGTTTTCTCTGTATTATTGTAGGGTCTTTACCCACAATACAAAGCGCCTTGAGGCAACAGTTTGTTGTGATTTGGCGCTATATAAATAAAATTGAATTGAATTGAATAAAAACACACAGAAACATCTGAATGACTTTATGACAGATGATCACATTTTTGGCACAACACAGGCAGCTGTTGAAAGCAACTAATAAAGTAACTTGTAATCTAACTTAGTTATTGAATAGTTACTTAGTTGAATTGAATTGAATATGTACTCTGTATGGGTGGGCCAATGTGAACAAAACTTTGCATCGTCACATGTACAGCAGTTAACATCTATATGCTTTTAAAAATGTTTATTATAAATCCCAATTCTTTTGGGTTTCATATAAATTATGTTTATTTAATCATCCACCGATTTAATAAATACTGTGTATTTCTTGAACGCCTCTGTTAAATGTTGTGTTTCTGCAAAACAAAAATAAACCCTTGGATTTAATAACTGTTCAACACTAATTTGGAGAAACAAAGTCTAGCTGTTCAGCTTCTCCAAAATATACATTTTATGTGTTTCTGGTCATTCTGTAACTTCAGCTTCCCCAACAATAATGTTTATAATACCTTAACAAACTTGGAAATTTGTTTTTATTGCAATGAGCTGCTGAGGTCCAGAGGAAGAAAAGCAGCAAGCAATGACACAGCCACCACCGTGCTTTGACTTTGCGGTGATGTTTTTATATTAAACAAACATTTACTCAGTAGTGTAAAAATGCTGGAGCCCGTTTTCTGCCAAAGGTAAGCAGCAAACATAAAGTAAAATACAAAATGTGTCGTTCAACAGTGATTTTTCAGCGTCAGACATCCTGAACAGGTTAGAGATGTTGAAGTGTTTAAACAGATCTTGCCTCAATTAAAAAAGGACTAATTATAAAGCTACAAATACACCATTTGAATGCAAACTCAGACCATTAACAGAGCCTCACAAGTGCATTAAGAGGAATCCGTTGTGAATTAGCACTTGAGAGGAACACAAAGGGCTCTGTCTCCTCTCCTCCTCTTTCCTTTCTCTCCCCCCTCTGGCTTTCTCCCTCCAGCAGATAAAAAAACACCAGAGGAGCGCTCTCAGCTCGTTGTCCCTCCCCTCATCATGTGGTTCAAGCTGCGGAGGAAGAAAGGAGGCTGAATCGGCCTAATCTTGTACATGTGAATGTGTGCGGCCTCGGATCGTCCTGTCCGCCTTATAAAAAGGCTGCAGGTGCAGAAGATAAAAACTAAGTAAAGATAGGACCAGAGGAAAGAGGCTCAGACTTGTCTGATTTTTGGGCACGAACAACAATGTACAACATGCCCGAAACTACCATATCAAAATAAATAAACTAGAAAGGCACTGAGTAAAGTGCATACCTCACCCACCCCAAATTTTATATGTGCCAATACTATGCTGCAGTAGATACCACCAAATGTTGTCATACTCCATCATAAATAGTTTTCAGCATTCTGGATCATCAGAACCGGAATCGTCCTTCGAGCAAACTTTGCTATATGACAGAACTGATGGTCATGTTGTACCCTATTAGGTTAGATGTAAATCTGTCAATATTGTCCCTATCACAATGGTAAAGAATCCTTTCACAAAATCGTGGATCCGCCAAAATATAATGACTTGATCCTTGTACCACCCCCAACAGATAGAACTTCTTGGATACTTATAATGGATTTTAATTTCTATGTCATAAACCTAACCTAGTTGTTTTTAATGCCGTAACATATCCAACTACTTTTTAGTGCCTAGACCTCACCGACTTGCTTTTAGAGTCCAACCATAACCGAACATCTTTTAGGTCCTAAATCTACCCAACAAGCTTTTAGAACCTGGACCTAACTCACTGTTTTTAAGTGCTTAACCAACTCGTTTTTACTGATGATTAAAAATGATTTTAAAATAAGGTAATTGAAGAGTAAAAACCTGTGCTGTTGTTTCTGTTGTGTACGTGGACATTAAGAGATTGGCCTGATATCATGCTCATGTAAATGAAGCTAAGGAAGGGGGAAATTCACGTCCAGAAACATATATGAATGTGTGTATATATTATTTTGTCAGAAAACACAAAATCATAAATCTAACGCCTGTTTCACAAACTGCCATGTGATGGTATTGGGAGTTTCATGGATCTCTCTTATAACATGTGGCTCTGGGTCCATGTTGCATGTGTACTGGAGTCTTTTTCACTGCACATTTAAAGAAGTTTCAGGTTATTGTCCCAAATTTATTTTCTGGGAGGGCAATGAGCTTGAACATCATCCACACAAAGACTGTGAGCTGACTCCAGATATGCCTTATTTACCCATTGTGTTTTGCTTCAGACACAGAAACTGAAATCTGTCAGAGACAAGCGAGCATTCCCCGAGCTTCCAGTTTCTGAGCTCGGCGAACCTCCGTCTCCATGTCTCTGCGGAGGCTCCTCTGATGGCTTCCCTTTGGCGCCTTCAGGCAGATTACCAAGAACACAATCTGCCGCCGTGCTGAGCGGCTGCCAGCATCTGAATAAATCATCTGTCTCAGCTAGAGGTGAAGCTGTTTGATTTCATGTGTGACCCAAATAAGATGGCTTTCCCCTGAGTGACAGTGTAAATGATGCAGCGACAGGGAGAAACGAGTCCGTCTCAACAGGTCAGCGCAGGATCTTTGACCTGCTTCACACTTTTACACATTTTTCTTGGTTTTCCTTTTGCACAATGGCAGATTTTTATTTACTTTACACCTTCCAAATAATTGCCTTTATTTATATTTCAGCAACAATCTTTGGTAAGAGTTAGGTAAACTTGGCAAGGTTTTCAGGGTTTGTAAGCAGCTGGTAGAAAAACTAGAAAATGTATTCGCCGTAAACCCGGAGTCAATATTTAAACTGAAATTTTAAGTTTATTTACTTTTTTATTGATTTGTAGCACAGAAAACTAAACTTTCTGAGTCTTTAAAACAACCACAGAGACATAACTGGTCTTATTTTTTATAAAAACATCCCAAATTCTTTCAGCTCCAATAAAATAATTGTGGCTGTTTCCCCAGTGGTTACAATAAAGTTTAACATCCAGCATCCATGAAAAAGAAAAGAGTTCAAAAGTTATCAGGAAGTTACCCAGCTAGTTTCTATCTAAAGATGTTCTCTCTGGGATTTATTTAAAAAATGAAGCCATACACCTTGGCAATGACGTTGGACATAAACAAAGGCAGAAAGCTAAACAGCAGTGATGTTTGGAAGGTTAGAGAGCATGTCAAGTAGCCCAACTTTATATTAGCTCAGCTAATATGAACATTTTTATTTATTTTTTTTTTTCGGATTATTGGACTTCTGAGAGGTAACCAGAAAACTGTAAGGTCTGTCAGCAAATAGTTGTGATGGCCTGAACCAAAACAACTGCACTATTTGGAATTTGGCTCCCAGACGGCCGTGGATGGCTGTCTATCTAAAGTGTCTCCTGGAGATGTTATGTAAATAGATGCTCTTCACCCCCGCCCCGTGTTGTGACCTGTATGAACGTTCTTATCATGAACATTATCATGAACTGCTGGTCTGGAAGCTGATTGGCCATCACAGCATCCTGCTCGTCTCCGCTGGCAGCCCCTCCCCTACCCACCCTAGTGCTCTCCAGGCTTTAAATGTGCTGCTGCTTTGCTGAGGTGTTTTTTGGAACCTCGTAAGGTGTTCATAATGAACACAGTAAGAGATGATTTTTTTTAACCTACCTATCCCAGTGTATCTCTTTCTGTTTTCCTGCTAAAGGTAGCGCCGGTAAAATGGCTGCATGACCTCAGACACCTGTCTCCCCTGTTTGTGTTTGTCTCTCTGTTTGTATTTCTTAGATGGGTGTTCTGTTAACTGTAAATTCCCCATTGTGGGACCAATAAAGGAATTCGTATTCGTATATTAGCACAGGGAAGATGGAAGATGAGGTGCTAAATAGTTCTCAATAAAAGCTCATGTTGAGGGTCCCTGAAGGGCAGAGATAACCACCACCATGTGGCAGAAAGAAAATGCCTAACTGGCCCAACCTTCAAACAAGAGAACGTCTGAGATGATCCAGCCACAACTTTATTGTTAATATGTAATAACAATAATAACAACTTAGGTTTATATAGCGCCGTTCTAGAAACCCAAGTACAAAGAGTGCAAATAAACAAAAACAAAATGAGTAAATAAATAAACTAGAGATTAAAGGCCTTTTTGAACAGGTGAGTTTCCTTGAAAGAGTCCAGGGATGGGACGTTGTGAAACTCAGAAGGGACAGAGTTCCAGAGGGTGGGGGCTGCCACACTGAAGGCTCTGTCCCCAAAGGTCTGGAGGTTGGTGCGAGGGACCAAGAGCAGTCCCATGGTTGAGGACCAAAGTGTGGCAGTGTGGTTTGGATTACTTTCTATGAAAAAGTCCTGATCCTGAGATTAATGTCCACACTAAACGCCGAGTCGGCCTGAGAGTGATTCTCTTCTGAAGCATTCACAGGACAGCGTGAGTTTGTAAAAATGTAGCTGCACATAAATGGTGCTTATACAAAGCTAGAAAAACTGTGTGTGTTAAAAAAAAATAGATAAAGCACTGCAGCATATTAAAAAGATGAGATCTTCATCCAGCGCAGGAGATACTCTGACTTGGTTTCAGTCACTCTGGTTCAGTTAATGGAAACTGCTTAATTAGGTTTATGCTATTAGAAAACTCAGTTAAGCTGACAAAAAGATGAAGATGAAGGTTTGGAAATACATCCTTTCAGTACTTGATCCACACTTGAAGGCACACTTCCACCATCTGGAACATGTTTCTCCTCCATTTGAATTGACTGAAGGGTTTCTACTGAAGATGAAGAAGGACTACAAGTTGAAAAATAACCCTGAGGTGCATTTCTGCCCATTAAACCTATCAGGGTGGCTTGAATCAGAAGACTATCAACCAGGTTTCCGTCCCCATTGAGAGCTTTGTTTTTAGACTTTATTTCCTTCTGCTTTCACTCACTTTCATTGATGTTTAGGCCTGAAAACCCTATGACTTCCTGTGTGTGGTGTCCAGCTCTCGCTGTTTGTTTGTTATGATGCTGATGAGCCATGCTGGTCACAGGCACAGTGGCAGCCCCCCCCCCCCCCCCCACACACACACACGTATCTTGCGATTAGTCACTGAAGTTGGAGGAGGATGGAGGAGATGAAGGGGGGCTGCTGAGCATGGAGTTGCCTGGGAACAGATGGGGGAGGAGGTGGTGCTTTTATTACCAATGAATTAGTGTCGTTTTCTTTTCACACGCCCACTAACTAACCTCCCCCCGGCCTCTCCTCTCTGCGCCCTAAATGGTTTGTGGCAGGCGGCTCCACCCTCCCATAACCCACCTGTGTATGGCATTGATGGGGGTGTCGCTCCCTGCAGCCGTCAGGTGGTTCAACATAGTCATAAACTGTCAGTGAACTTCTGAACTCTGAGATCCTGAAAGTCCCAAACTGATTCTGAACCAGGATCACTGACGCTGCTGTAATTTCATTCTTTTTAAAGAATAATGATAAATAATAAAGCTTATTTCTATGGAAGTGATCAGCATTACAAAAACACACAAATACAAAACTCCAGTAATAAGTTATTTAATCAATATCACTTTAAAATACCCCAAGTGTTAATAATTTTAAAACAATCTGAAAATTATCATAAGGCAAATACAGATATAAGAAAATGTAATGAAAGCCCACAAAATGAAGCAAAACAGTAACACTGAGACTATCAAACACTTTAAAAATTCAGCTTTTGAAATATGGAAACTTGTCACATTTTATTCAGTTTTATTCAAGAATACGAGAATTTAATTTTTTAAAAATAAATGCTGAAAGAACAAATTGTCCATTGTACAGATAATGCATTTTATATCATAACTGCCAACATATAGTAATTTATGTGATCAATTATTTACATGGGATTTCCTTTCTGCAAAAAAATTTGATTGTTTTTCCTGATTCATAATTATTTTTGTAATTTTTTTTCTTAAAGGGTATATGTGATTTTTATTTTAAATCCAGACATCTTTTTAGGGTTATTTATTTTTTGATTTATGTGTTTACTTATTTCAGGACACCATATTGTAGTAGTCCAAAGAATTCACAATAAAGAGAAAATTCATCTTTAATTTATTTAATCTATTTTAATTTTCTTTATTATTTTATGTTTTCATTTATGGTAAATGAAATATACCTGAGTTCAGTTTATGCTCTCAGTTACTTTCACACTCCACTGAATAAAACATGAAGTTGACAACTAAAGTCCCATTTAGGGTAAAAATACGAGGATATGGGTGCCAGTGGGTGCGCTGTATCTCTCGGAGTCCCAGTCAGTTCCAAAACTTGCTCATTGTGTCCAGTTTCAAATCAAATAGCGAGGATGAAAACATTGAACTTGAGGCTTCATAATGGGACTTTAATGACCAGTGTCACCAATCACAATGGCTAAGTCCATCTTTTATATACAGTTTATAGAACTGCTGCAGCTTTTGCAGTGATTTCAGCCTACAAGTAGCTAGCTAGCGGTATCTTCACACAGACAATAACACTTATAAAATCCCCATAACTGCATATCAAAGAGGTCCAGTTCAGTTTTTGCTTGAAAAATGACTGGTGTGATTTTCAAAACAACTTCTAATTTTTTGAAAGAAAAGCTCTTATACAAAGTTCTCTCTGTACTCGCTGCTCCAGGACATGAAATGGCGTGAAGACAATAAATCTGAACGGCTCACACTGAAGGTCATGAGTAAATATTCCTTTATTTAAATAGACGTAAAGCTGTGGGTCAAGCTGTTAAAGAGCTTCTCTTGTATTTGGAGAATGTTTCAGTTGATAACAGACTGTCAGGTTTAATGACCTGTGTGTGTTTTGCCTCCAGCCTTTTTTCAAACCTCTGTAATGATGGTTTTAATTTATGGCCCATTCAGGAATCTTATCTCCACCTTCAGCCCGTAAACTAACACCGCAGAGCTGCACTTCAAAGCTGCCGAGGCGCCAAAAACCTGCTCAGTGCTTAAAGGGGAAAAATGTGCAGATGGATGAGGTGTCGTAGATTATCATAGGGAGGTTAAAAACGTTAGCTGAAAGGAGCTAAATGTTCCTGCAGCTGGAAAAAAAGACCATGTCAGCCCTGGAGGAGTTTGGATAAGTTTTGACAGGAAAACCAGCTTCAAGAGGCTCAGGGATAAACTGCACATCTGTCCACATATTTAGTTCATTTATGCTTCACATTATCTTTAAGTAAAATTAGAAGACATTTTTAGTTATATCAGCTTTAAAAGCAAAGCCAACTGAAACTATAAAGAGAAATAAAATACAACAACAATTGTATCAGCAGCTCATTCTGCTCATCTGATCTTTGCTGGAATGATGTATACGAGTGTTTCAGCTTTGAGAAAGAATAAAAACCCCAGGGCTGAAACATGTGAAGTTCCTCTGAAGGCCCCTTGAGGCTGGCTTAGTTTAGTCTAGTCTTTAGTTTAGAAGTTTAAGGATAAATCGTTCTCAGCTTCTTAAATGTAAAGACCGAGCTGTGTCAGGCATGATGGTAGACTGAACATTTGGATAATTCTGGACTGTTGGTTGGATAAAAAGAGCTGCATGAAGATGTCTTAGACCTTTGTACCTATTTTCTAACCTTAAGAAAATGGAACCAGAAAAACCTGAAACCAGACTTCCCAATTAAAATAAGTCTGTGGGAAAATTATTCAACAGCAATGTAACTTCAAGGGGAAAACCCCTGAAATTCAGGCAAAGGAGCTTAAAAACCTGTTAACTTTTTGCTGCCATGGTTTGACCAGTGACCATTAAAATTAAAGATATTTTAGAAAAGGCATCACGATAACAGCCTGGAGGTGTTTCAAGATGGCTGCCGAGTGGTGAGACTGGCTTATTGAAGGACTTCTCCTCAGAATACTTTAAGGGACAAATCTCCAGACAAATACTGGAGGTTTCATTTTCCAAACTGATCAGTTGGAAGTTAAGGCCTGTACACAGTGGATGCGTTGCAAAAAACCAGCATGAAATTCCGAATCTCTCAGATGCGAACTTGTCGTGTAACTTACATACACACTGAACGCGTCGTGTTTTTGCAAATAACTTGTCCTCATAAAACACACTGTGAAAAAAATGCAGTCTGATGTTTCTAAACAAGAGGAGGAAGAAACAGAGGTTCTGGGTTCATCCAACTCATAAGAAAGCAGCAGCAGGGAGTTGAAGCTTCATCAGGATGTCAAGGGGCAGTTTGAACTCCTACTGGCAGAGCTGGGATCACATCTGAAGAGGCAGAGAATAATTTCAGAGAGCCAACTTACCCGGAGCACCGTGTAGCTGTGTGTCTGAGGTAAAAATGATTTTACTGTTCCCACATCACTGTATAGTCAATGTACTGGTGCACGTTTTGCACTATGAGCTCACATATTGCCAAATGCAGTGCTCTGATTGGTCAAAAATCAGAAAAATCAAACTTGATCTGAAAAAATAACGTCCTGTGAAATGACGTGGTCAGTGTGAACGGCTGCATTAATAAAAGGAAAGTCCAAAAAACATTTTTAACGCATGAATTTGACGCGTCGGAAGTGTAAAGGCCTTTAATTAATTTTTGTTGGTTTTTCCTATATTATTAGGAAAAAATATTCAGTGTCCTATATGAATTATTGATTGGCAGAACAATGATTTTTGTTATTGACATTTATATACAGATTTTTGATGTGACTTTAAAGACTTGTTTGTTAAACCTAACTGCAGTTTAATCGATGAAGAAATGAGTTGAGTCTTATCATCTGCTGTCCTGTATTTTAATGTCTTATTGATGACTAAAAATCTTTCACAGCGTTTCATCATCAGATGAGTTCATCAGTGTAAATAAGCCATACGTTGTTTGGCCGACAGCAGACAGGACTCTGCCTTCACCACCACCATCATGTTCTTCTTCTCTGCTTCTTTTCTCCCTCAGTCTCATCTTTCTCCACAGGATCGTCTGTACAGTTTGCTAATTAACGCCATCGTGCCTCTTCCTTAAGTCTCTAATTAACAAACAGCAGCAAGGGACTCATGGTTAATTGCGCTTCAGTGAGCGGCGAATTTAGCAGCCAACGTTGGACATCCAGCAGATCTTCACCTTAAATCACATTCCTGATATTTTTCAGCTTCACTCGACTGAAGCTGAGATCGAGGCATCACTGAAGACATTAAAAAGCTTCTCAGCTCTTTATTAAAATGCTTCTGGGGGTTAAAAGTGGCACTCAGCAAGTTTAAAGCAGCTGCAGTTGATATTTTTACTCCTTCAGTTTGTCTGGTCATAATGAAGCTACAGAGGTTTCAGGAAGGTTCACACTGAGATTCAGCTCATTGTTTGGGGGCACTTTTAGACAAAGTTCGACCAGTTCTCACTTTATTAGTAACATTCATGCTTAAGACCATCATCGAGACACAATAGATCAGGAAAAATCACCAACTAGATTCCTTAAAGAAATTAAATAGATTAAAAAGTGGTGTTAATCAGCCAATATTTTGAGTTTAAAATGTGATCTTCCTTTTTGAGTTGATCAAACTGTAGTGCTCAATAACATTGAAGGAACACTTTTTAATCAGAGTTTAGCATCGGTCAGTACACCTCTGTGATATCGATGTGGCCAGTAAGTATCAGAGGGGGGTGTTCATCAGTTTCAGCTGCTTTGGTGTTCATGAAATTAAGAACAGGTGCACTAGAGGGGCAACAATAAGACCCCCAAACAGGAATGGTTTTACAGGTGGGGGACACTCACATTTTTCCCTCCTCATCTTTTCTGACTGGTTTTCATTAGTTCTGCATTTGGCTAGGGTCAGTGTCACTGCTGGTAGCATGAGGCCATACCTGGACCCTACAGAGGCTGCACAGGTAGTCCAGCTCCTCCAGGATGGCACATCAATACGTGCCATTGGCAGAAGGTTTGCTGTGTCTCCCAGCACAGTCTCAGAGCATGTAGGAGACTCCAGGAGACAGGCAGGAACTCTAGGAGAGATGGACAGGGCCATAGAACAGGGATCCTCAAGTCCAGGCCTTGAGGGCTGGTGTCCCTCAGCTTTTAGATGTGTCCCTGATCCCTGCCGTAGAAGGTCTTTAACCCATCAGCAGGACCGGGATGTGCTCCTTTGTGCAGGAGGAAAAGGATGAGCAGTGCTGCATCATTTTTCACTTAGATTTTTGCAGTGGCGGATCTAGGATTTTTCTGAGTAAGGGGCCATCAAGGGGCCACAGTATTCATAGAGGGGCCAAGTATTTGTGGTAGATGTACAGCCCAATCAAAATTAAAGCCATTACATTAACCTGTTAACTGGCAGTGTCCCTCCCGCGGGAGGTGCTTTCCGACTTTGAAGCCTCATACCGTCACAGTAACGCTGCAGTCCGCTCTTCCGATGCTTTTATATGACACAGTAGACCCTCCGAAGTGGATTGACACCTCATTTGGCCAATCATGTTATGAAATGGGTTTTCCAGAGCCAATAATAACCAGACAGTGTCATGTGACTTCTCTGGACATACCCCAAATGTTCTCCAATCATTCTGCTTGGTCAACTCTGACCCAAATTCTAAAACCACAGCTGTATAGCCAATAAAATTCCTGACATGTGGGTATACGGCATCTTGGGGTGTGTTTTCACAGGGACCCACAAAGTTGCTGCACAATGAGTGCGTATTACGTGCGCAAAGTCAAGCTGGAAGTAAGACTGTGCGCCGTAGTGATTCAAGAGTGTTAACAGTACTTTTTCTCACTAACGGATTGTATAAATACGAGGTGTGGCAGAAAAGTAATGAGACTGATTTTGTATTTACCAAAGTTTTTATTTTTTTCAAACATCAATGTTATCCCCTTCAAAATAGTTCCCGTGGGCAGCTACACACCGATGGAGACGTTGTTCCCACTTTTGGTAGCAGCGCTGGAAGTCTTCAACTGGTATGGTCTTTAGCATGGCCGTTACACTCTTTTGGATGTTTTCTAAAGTCCCGAAATGACGTCCTTTGAGGACATTTTTCAGTTTAGGAAAAAAGAAAAAGACACAGGGGCTGAGGTCAGGTGAATAGGGGGCCTGGGGAACCACAGGAATGCCTTTTGAGGTCAAAGATTCTGTGACGGAGAGGGCAGTGTGACATGGGGCGTTGTCATGATGGAGCATCCATTTGTCTGCAATGTCTGGTCTCACGCGAATGACCCTTTTTCTGAGCCTTTCAAGGACGTCTTTATAAAAAACTTGGTTGACAGTTTGTCCTGGAGGAACAAATTCTTTGTGGACGATTCCTTTTCTGTCAAAAAATGCTCCATCATGACAACGCCCGGACCCGGAATGGACCATCATAAGGAGGTCGAAGTGGAGAACGGTGCGCGTCATGGCGGATAAAAATGTACTTGGCAGACATCAGGTCCTTTGGCACATATGACTGTGGAAGGTAGTGATGCGCCACTACTGGGGCCAAAAATCTATCATTCCCCAGGAAAACCGACCCGCTCCTTTTGTCGGCCCCCGAACCAGATGAGCCAGGAAGGAATTCCCCTGGAACCCTCAAAGGCTGGCCCAGGACCAGCTCAGCTGAAGAAGACTGCAGGTCCTCCTTAGGTGCCGCACGCAGGGCCAGCAGGACCCAAGGAAGGCGGTCAACCCAGCTGCTGTCCACAAGCGCAGCCCGCAAGGCAGCCTTCATGGTACGGTGGAACCTCTCGCAAAGGCCATTGGCCTGCGGGCGGTACGCGGTAGTGCGATGGAGTTTGACGCCAAGGTTCTCCACCACAGCAGTCCACAGCTCAGACGTGAACTGAGGACCCCTGTCAGATGTCAAGTCAAGCAGTACGCCAAACCGAGATACCCAGGAGGAGATGAACGCGCGAGCAACATCTGCTGAGGTGGTTGACAACAAAGGAATTGCTTCAGGCCACTGAGTCGTCCTGTCCACCATTGTCAGGAGATGGGTGAAACCCCAGGAAGGGGGAAATGGATCTATCAGGTCTACATGGACATGTTCGAACCTTCTCTGGGGTATGGGAAAGTGCTCCAGAGGGGATTTGGTGTGTCATTGCACCTTGGCGTGCTGACACGCAACACATGAGGAAGCCCACGCCCTGACCTCTTTCCGGAGGCCGGGCCACACAAACTTGGCCCCCACCAACTTAACTGAGGCTTTAACTCCCGGGTGCGAAAGGGAATGAACTGCATCAAAAACCCACCGACGCCAGCAAGCAGGAACCAAGGGGCGAGGCCTGCCCAATGAGACATCGCAAAGTAGGGTTATGCCACTGTCCTGAAATGAGACATCTTCCAAACGCAAACTGGACTCGGCCACCTTAAAACCCTGAATCTCCGTATCCGTAAGTTGGTCGGCAGCCATGGCAGAGTAGTCCACTCCCAAATGCACAGAACTAATCTGCGCCCTGGACAGACAGTCAGCCACCCGATTACACTTGCCGGCGACGTGCTGAATGTCAGTGGTAAACTCTGAAATAGCAGAAAGCTGCTGTTGCTGCCGTGCAGTCCATGGTTCTGAAACCTTTGCCATGGCAAACGTGAGAGGCTTGTGGTCTACAAAAGCGGTAAAGTCACGGCCCTCAAGCAGGAACCGGAAATGACGTGTCACGAGAAAAAGGGCAAGGAGCTCCCTGTCAAACGTACTGTATTTCCTCTCCGCATCCCGAAGCTTCCTGCTAAAAAAGGCGAGGGGCTGCCAAGCACCACACACCCATTGTTCTCACACGGCCCCGACTGCAAAATCGGAGGCATCGGTAGTAAGGGCAACAGGCGTCTCGGGAGACGGGTGGGCCAGCAGGGCAGCATTGGCAAGAGCAGCTTTGGCACTGTCAAATGCCTGCACCCTCTCAGGTGTCCACTCTATCTCTTGGTTGCCTTTCTTGCCCTTAAGTGCATTGTACAGGGGGTGCATGAGGTGAGCAGCCCAGGGGATGAAACAGTTATAAAAGTTCACCATCCCCAAAAACTCCTGCAGGGGCTTCACTGAGGGAGGGCGCGGAAAAGCAGAAACCGCCTCCACCTTAGCGGGCAGGAGAAACGCCCCTTGGGGCAAAACGAGGTGTCCCAAAAACTCAATGGCTGGCAGACCGAACTGGCATTTAGCTGGATTCACAATCAAACCGTGCTCACTGAGATGCTCAAACAACTGGCGGAGGTGCACTGCATGCTCTGCGGCGGAAGGACTGGCGACCAGTATGTCATCCAGATAGACGAACAGGGGTAGGGTATCAAAAGACACAGCATCTATCAAGCACCTATTAGCTACATCGACCAACAACCTGAAAGCACACAAGAAATCAGCGCCGAGTATAGGTACTGACACAAACGCTATCACAAAGTCCCAGTTAAATTGACGTCCCTTGAAACACACAATCACCAACCTTGTTCCATATGTGCAAATGGGGGTACCGTTCGCTGCGTCCAGCAGGGGTTTGTGACATTGTCCCAAGGCGTCCGCAGCTGAAGCCGGCATGATGCTACGCTGAGCACCGGAGTCCACAAGCAGACGGCGTCCTGATGCAGTGTCCTCAATGAAGAGCAGCTTGTCCGAGCTGCCAGTGCACACAGCTGCTAGTGAGCGCCGCCCCTCTCGTTTCCCTGGTGCTGGAAGGTACACGGCGGAATGCAGCGCTTCACCTTCACTCCAAACCGGCAATGATAGAAGCAGAGCACGCTCTCCTTCCTCCGGCGCTCTGTGACGGCGGCCACAGCATCAGCATCTCCAGTCTCCGGTCCTTGTAGAGCCGCACTCTGTAAAAGTGCATGCACTCCGGAATGCCTGGATGCCAGCAAAATCTTGTCCGCCTCTTCAGCTAGCCCGCGGTAATCCTTGGCCCGTATCAGAGCGGAGCTGGCTAGCGTGGTGCATATGGGAGGGGGGAGCTGGCGCAGGAACAGATGCGTAAAGAGAAACGAAACGTCGCCTGGGCCAAGCAGAGCCAGCATGTGCTCCATCAGTTCGGAGGGTTTACCATCTCCCAAGCCATTCAGGGACAACAGGCGATCAGCCCGCTCTTCGTCTGAAAGCTGATAAATCCGCAGCAGGTTCTCCTTCAGTGCTTCATACTTGTTAGCAGGCGGCGGGTTCCGGAGCAGTCCCATCAGCCGGCAGGTAGAGTCCAGTGCCGCGACGACATGGTAACACTTGGTGTCGTCTGAGGTGATCCCACGGAGGTGAAACTGGGCCTCCACATGCTGGAACCAAGGCTCTGGATCGTGCTGCCAGAACTCCGGGAGCTTGACCGTGGCCGCAAAAATAGCGGGAGAAAGGCGGCGGCTGGTGAAGAAACAGCAGCCGCGGCCGTTGAGCTGTCGTCAGCAGACATGTTCTTTCGTCAGGGTCACCAATGTAGGAGTCGGTGGAAGGAGACACGAGCAGGTATGTAGAGTCTCAGCTTTATTGGCGGTAAACTACACAACAATTAAGGACTCAAAAGATGACTGACAGAATAATGGAAAAATCAAGCCCTTTAGGCTCAGGCTTCTCACTTCCGCCACACTCCAGACCCTTTCCGGTCTCTTCCTTCGCAATAAGAGCTCAGGGCATTCTGGTGTGAAATGTGCATATATGTGGCCACCACAATATCAGACATTTTATACATTACAGCATTAACTGTTGTTGCGCTCCCTAAATGATTTCTGACCTGATGAAAAGGGACTGGAGGTGCCCTGCTCCTGACCAGCCTCTGGTCTATTGTGTCCTGCTGCTCTCTCCCTCCTCTCACCCTGCTCATTTTCAGCTGGCAGACTCACTCTTTCGCTCAAAAACTGCTGAATTCCCACCTGAGACTGACCCTTTCTTTTCATATTCTTCTCTATCACTGCCAAACATTATAGTTAATGTTAACATACAAATGCAAATTACAAAGAAGTACATGAATTAGTGAAAATTAGTGAAATTCATGTCCAAACACAAGTAGGGCGTCAGTTAACATTACTCTTAACTAACTTCGCTTCTTAATGTTAATGTTTGTCAGACTTACACTGTGACAACTGAGTAAAAAGAGATTTATCACCAACAAACTCCTCAAAATTTAGACAGGCATCAGTTGTCGGTTATAAAACTTTCTCCTCGAGATTGTTCAAATCTTTTTCTTCTGTAAGCTTTATTCACGCTGGACATTCCTATTTTGGCTCATTAGCGCTACTGGTGTTTCGGCATGGAATTGCATCCACCTATAATTTGATCATCGCTCTTGGACAAAGGACAGATGAGTGACAGGACATGGGCACTTCAGGGGGCCAATCAGATTTCAGATGGGGCCAATGCCCCTGTGGCCCCGCCCCTGGATTTTTGGGGTGTCTCTGAATTCAGCCTCTGTAGGTTGATGATTTTTTTTCCATCAAATGATCCTTTTGTTCCCAACATATTACCCAGCCCAGTGTAGCTATCCAGCATGATTTCCCCCACTGAGATCTGATGTGTTTTCAGTGTTCCTTTAATTTTTTTGAGCAGTGTGATTATTTGTGATTAACACCCTGCGTATTTAACCCTTGAAATAATGTTCTGTCTGCATTAGCAGTAGCTTATTCTAGAATTAATGGTAAATGGTACATTTTTGGACTGTTTTTATTTCTTTCATCAGTTGAAAAGTATTTGTTTACGTGGATGTTGGAAACACTCAATTACACAAAAGAGGTTTACTAATAATGTTTTATTGATTTAAACGTTTATGTGTCTGGGGAATAAATAGAAATAAATAAATGTTTAGTAAACTCATATGTTTGTTCTATTCCTTTAGTCCTGTGGGGGTCCATCTTTCCCTGCACTTCCACCTCTTGTAGTCACATGATTATTGTTGTTTTTTGCGTTTATTCTTGTTAAATGTCGTTTGTTTTACTTGTGTGTGGTCACACAGCTCAGGAGGACGGAGGTGGTGGTGGCAGGGGTGTTCAGAAACTGACATTTTTATGGTAACAGTCACTGTCTCTTAGCAACACACTCAAAGACCTATACGCATTGAAGGAGCACAATTGTGTTTGGCACCAGGAAAGTGTTAACTGGCTAATCCCTTACGGCCGCCCAGACGCCGCCTGCTGCTAATTCACTGCTTCTCACAAACTGTCCAGTGTTTACACACCAGAGCTCGGTCACTGTGTGTGTGTGTGTGTGTGTGGGGGGGGGGGGGGGGGGGGGGGGGCTCTTCAGATGAGCTCCCGGCGCTCAGCAGAACGAACGGAGGTGATTAAACAGAAACCAGAAAACGAAAGATTTACCTGCAACATCCACACCGAGTTACTTCCAGGATTTCACAATAAATGACACTCTAAACTCTGATATTTATAGAAATTAATTTACTGTGAAGTTTGAATTTAAACTTT